>NC_137106.1:38479028-39076528 GCF_949357685.1 Gobio gobio
ATGTGACATGAATGCAGCATCCAGGCGCTTTGACCATGAGTCTGACAGAGGAAGAGGAGGAGGAGAGATCGTTGTTGTGGCTTGTGCTCACAAGATAAAGCAGGATTGTCCGTGAGCAGCGAGCTGTGCAGCCTCAAGGAGTGAACGGATACACACTTCAGCTCGTGCACGTTTAAACACACACTGGTACAGGAAGAAAGTATGCCTGTGCGCACACTGCAAAGTTAGATGAGATATGACAACTGTGTTCATCCGTAAATAACTCAAACTAAAAACTGTGTAGACTATAAAAGCACTAAACACAACAAAAACTGCAATTAAAATGAAACCTCAAAATATCAACTAAAACTATATCACTAAATAACACTTCTAGTGTAATAGTGAATAAACAGAAGTAGAGAAATGTTAGTGGAAGTGTTGTGGTGAATGTGTGGAGTATCGGAGAGCCTGAGGAAGCCGATCAGAGACGGACTAATGTCTGAACATCTCTCTCTCTCTCTCTGTGTGTGTGTGTGTGTAGGTGGAGCAAACCAGCAGGCCTGACCTCGTCCTGTTTCTGATGAAGTACCTGATGGTGCTGGTGGTTGGGATCCCGTCGGTGTTCTGGGTGGGCAGTAAGAAGACCTGTTTCGAGTGGGCCAGCTTCTTCCACGGGCGTAGGCGTAAAGAGTGAGTTTTCATAAAATACAAAGGCAGCTAAATATTTTCATGAATAGAGGCATTAATACTGGGGAAAATATATAAATATGTGTTAGAAATATTATTTGGGGAATTCATTATTTTCCATTATATTGATACATTAAGATTGTCTTTTTTTGCTGTAATACATAATAAATAGTTCATATAAATAATAATTTAAATGTATATTATTATGTATAAGATTATAAAGTTATGAAAAATTAAATATAAAAAATATAAAATGACCGTTATAAAATATTTAAGAACTCTAACGTAATTATATATAGGATTTTTGTATATATATGTGTGCATGTATGTATGTGTGTATATATATATATACACACACATACACACACTTTATATATACATTTTATCATTCTGTATGTAAAATAATTTATCCTGCTTGTCTATCCTTTATCTCTGTTCATTTTTGTTTGTTAATTTGCCTATATTTGAACTGATTTTACCTTCTAGTTGCCATGAAATTAGCATTAAACAAGTAAGTAAAGAAGTGTTGTTTCTCCTCTGTATCCAGCAGCGGCGCAGTGAATGAAAGCCGGCAGGTTCTGCAGGAGCCCGACTTTGCTCAGTCTCTCCTGCGTGACCCCAACACCCCCATCATCCGCAAGTCCCGCGGTACCTCCACTCAGGGCACGTCCACCCACGCCTCCTCCACACACCTGGCCATGCTGGACGACGTGCGGAGCAAAGCCAGCAGCGTTCACAGCAAGATGAGCAGCTACCATGGCAGCCTGCACCGCTCCAGAGACGGCCGGTGAGTTCAACAGCATCTCAACATGTGTGACGATCCACTCACGCTCATATATACAGTACACTCATGGCAAGGCCAGACACCTTTATTTATAGAGCACTTTAGACACCTTTATTTATAGAGCGCTTTATATAATACAGAGAGTTTCAAAGCAGCTTTACAGTAATAACAGGAAAATGATGCATTTGGGCTGCTCAGCTGAAGTTAGTTCAGTGTTGATTCAGTTCCATTGTAAAGATCATCAATTATTAAATTAGTTCATCTACACTGTGTTCCAGATTATTATGCAAGTGACAAATATCAGTAGGATTTCAGTACAATAAACATTCAGATTTTAGTTTTTCAAAGAAAGTGTTTTTTAATTTTCCATATCATTTTAGACTGTTGTTCCACATTATTCTCATGCAATATGGGGAGGAAGAAAGAAAACATGATGTGGTGCAAAAGTATGGTGCAAATTTATCCGTATACATACAGTACACTCATGTAGGGCGTGTACTGTACTGTATATATACACTAAAACAGGGGTGTCCAAACTCTGTCCTGGTGGGCCACGATATATATATATATATCGTGGCCCACCAGGACCGAGTTTGGACACCCCTGGTATAATATAATATAATATTGCTAAAATCCATCCATAAAGACATGAAGATATTAAGATATTATAAACATCATGATTCTCTGTAAAGCTGCTTAGAAACAATGTGTATTGCGAAAAGCGATAAACAAATAAAATGAACTTGATCTGACAAAAGATCCCCTTCCTACAAAATAAAGGTAGCTATATATGTCCATGAATAAAAGATATTTTGCTGTGAAAAAAAAATATAAATATGAAGTTCTATTAAGTTGACACTATATATTTAAATTATGTATGCAAATGTATTTAAAAGTATATATTATACAATTTAAAAACAATTAAAATATATTTTTCATAATTTTATATATATATATATATATATATATATATATATATAATACAAATATGAAAATTTACAGTACTTTACTTAACTGTAATTGTTTATTTAATATATATATAAAATATATGTAATTGTATTTACTAAATTGTATTTAAATTTGTGTATATATATATATATAATATATATATATATATATATATTTTAATATATTATACCAGGGGTGTCCAAACTCGGTCCTGGTGGGCCACTTTCCTGCAGAGTTTAGCTCCAACTTGACTCAACACACCTGTCTGGACGTTTTTAGTATGCCTAGTAGGACCTTGATTGGCTGGTTCAGGTGTGTTTAAAGTCCTCATGAAATAAAAATCCATCTCATTTACTTTGTTAGCACACATTACAGGTCTTAGGGTGAACAATTAATCCGTGCAAGTTAATACACAAAAAAAAAATTGCCGTAGTAACTTTAATCAAAATGTGACAAGTAACTTCCGGTCTGGAATGGCGTTCCCTTTCCGATGACGGCAGTTTGACGGCTTGGGTTTGAATATCCTTAACCACTCTCCTCCAACCGTTATTCTGCTATGAGCGAGAGATGGAGAGGAGGAGCGCTGAAGTAAAACCCTGCCCTCTATTCAATATTCCGTTTCACTTGAAAATACGTCACAGCACTGAAATAAAATCATTTGCAACTTCCGGTTCACTGGGACTTTTAAACTCTGCAGGACAGTGGCTCTCCAGGGGCAGGATTGTACGCCCCTGCAAATCTCGACTGCTTGATTGATTGTATCGTCGCAAAACGTAAGCTATATTATCGCCCAGCTTTAATCTGCTAAATCCATCCATAAAGACATGAAGGTATTAAGATATTATAAACATCATGATTCTCTGTAAAGCTGCTTAGAAACAATGTGTATTGTGAAAAGCGATATACAAATAAAATGAACTTGATCTGACAAAAGATCCCCTTCCTACAAAATAAAGGCAGCTATATATTTTCATGTATAAAAGATATTTTGCTGTGAAAAAAATATATAAATATGTGGTTCTATTAAGTTGACACTATTTATTTAAATTAAGTTATGTATACAAATGTATTGAAAAGTATATATATATATATTATACAATTTAAAAACAATTAAAATATATTTTTCATAATTTTGTATATATATAATAACAATTACAGTTAAGTAAAGTACTGTACACTTTCATTTGAATATATATATATATTTATATATATTTTAGGGCTGTCAAAAGATTAATCGTGATTAATCGCATCCAAAATAAAAGTTTGTGTTTATGTGTGTGTACTGTTAATTATTATTTATATATAAATACACACACATTCATGTATATATTTAAGAAAAAAAATATTTTTATATATAAAACATTTATATTTATATACATTATATAAATGTATATACATGCAAATATTTCTTAAATATATACATGAATGTGTGTGTATTTATATATAAATAATTAACAGAGTACACACACATATATTATGTAAATACAAACTTTTATTTTGGATGCGATTAATCACGATTATATATATAATATATAATTAAAACATTTGTATTTAAATGTGTTATATATATATATATATATATATATATATATATATATATATATATATATACTTTTTATATATTTATTTATTTATTCCTATTTTTCTCTGAAACTTTCCGTGGATCCCCTATCAGTCCCTTGCAGTCTCCGACCCTGAGTTTGAAACCTCTGGTCTAATGCAAGTGTATCCGTTGAGCTTCCTCCAAGAGCGTCATATAGTTGTGCGTGTGCAGACATGTTCAAGAAGCCTGAACTTAATTATCCTGCCCATTTTCCTTCTGAACACAGGTTCACCCCCTCCAGCCACAGAGGCATGGAGGAACGCCCGGTGTACGGGAGCATGCCACGACTCAACGAGCAGCTGTCCCATCAAGGAAGCCTTCATCGCCTCGACAGCCAATCCAGACACGGCAGCGCGCGGGACCTGAGCAACGCACCGGCCACTAGCATAACGCACGGATCCAGCATGAACCGCGTGGTGGAGGAGGACGGGGCGAGCGCGTAACCCAGAGACCTGTCCTCAGATCAGAGCCTCCGACTGAAACGAGAGGCGTATATCTGTTGGCACGGAAGAGTCCCCCGTCCCGTAGGAGGCCGGGAAGCCGTTAATGGACAGACATGTGCTTTGGCTGCAGCAGGGAAATCAGAAACTTGATGCATGCGTGTTGACTGAGCCGTCCTCGGGATTTGGCCCATTAGCGGCGCACCTGAGTAACAAGATATGTTTTCTTTGATACTGTGAAGTTCTGTTGGATGAAGTTCACCGCATGTTCTGCAGCGTCGGGATGAAGCAGGACTGGCCGCAGCTGTCCGAAGGGAGATTTTTCCCATTACATCCATCGCACACCCGTTTAAGGAGCTAATGGATCATCGATGCTTGAAGACTGGTGACTCTGTCCCATTAGATATCAGGTTTCAGACCCTTGACGGTTCAAAGAGAGGGCGTATCAGTGGTTTTGTGCCTCTGGCTTGCTGTATTTTGTTTCTCGTGGCGGACTGAACGCATGGAGAAACCATGGACCAGAATCCTCAGCAACACCTGATGTGCTTTGTCCAGCCGCTCGACGGCTGCCTACCTCATCACATCGGCTCACTCGAACCTGCATTTCCTTATTACACTTGATATTGCTTCACACGTCACATTGAAATGGACTGAAAACGGCGTTTCATTATACAGCTGTTTTTCCGGCCATGTGTACAAGAGTCTTAAGCTTTGTAAATGGTGCTTCTTTCTGATGCTTCATGAATATTTCATCAGGCCATTTCCTCATGTGCTACACTCGGGCCAGAGCTCGTGCGAAGGCCGTTTGAAACGCACACTTGTGTTCTTGAATTTCCATGATGTTAAACTGAAGGCGATCATGCGCTTTAAAAGTGAAGTTCTGAGTGTTTTTGTTTACGTGTTGGATGAGATTACAGGGGTACTCAGTGCCTAAACGTGTGTCTTTGGACCTGAGCTTTGTAAAAGCTGTTTTCCCGATCGCCATTACTGCTTCTGCTGTAGCTTTGCCTTCGCTTTCCCGACTACACTTGATCTTCATGCTCGATATTCTTCTGTCCACGTTACTAATGAGGAACAATACAGCACTTTAACCGCGGCGGCTATCTGTTGAATGTGTAGAGACAAATAAAGCTTTTGTTAAGAAGAAAAAAAGAAGCTTGGTGTGTTTTGTAGTTCCCCATTTTATTGAAATAGTCCGATAATGAGCTTTCCATGTGAAAAGTGGTGTCCAAACCAATACAAATAGCAGTATTCCACCTTAAATACATTTGTGCAAAAAAAAAAAAAAAAAAAAAAAAGGAAATAGGAAAAAGGTCTACATTGCAGTATGGGGTCATTCATTTTCACATCCCACCCATTCACGCCACACAGGTCAATAAAATACAATAAAAAACAAAAACAATCCAGCCGTACGGTCCTTAAAACAAGTGATTACACCTATGACATGCAAATCTGTACATCGTCTTACAAAAATCAAGAAGAAGAAACTATATGATATGAAGTAGCAATTCACTAACAAGGCAAACAAAATCCTCCCGTGAAATGCGTGCGAATGTGTGAATGTGTCTTAAAAATCTCCAGTCGTCTCCTCTCGTTCTAGTCCATTCTACCTACATTGACCAGTTCACACCGATCGAAGAAAACAACTAAGGCACCTCCCGCTCTAATAGTGATCTATTCATAGCTAAGTAACAGTCCTAAATATCAAACAACCGATAGATCTGTCATTTCTACAATCTTGATCCTCCATGCAAACATATAATCATTGGTTCTGTCATACCTGAGATCGTTTCAAACAGGTTTCCTGTTCATGTTAATACCATAACCCTGGCAAATTGTTTCTAACCCGTTACAGCCTTTTTTAGAAAGAAAAACCTGTATTATGAATATTAGTTTCTGTTTAGGAATAAACATGATCATGGATTAGAGCAAATGCATAACTAAGGTCCCGAGCAATACCACAAAGATTGCAAGAGCGAGCGCTAGGTTTAAAAAAACATGTGCCGAGTTTGCTGGACTGGTCCACAGTGAAGGTTTCAATAGTGCTTGCATATAATGGAACATACAAAATGCTGGCAATACTAGAATTCATAAAACCACAGGTACTTATGCTCAAACGTTCAACGTTTCTGGACTTGGGTGTGCTTCAATACTGAAAGTTCACTCTCTTTTTTCAGCAAACGTTAAAAGAAGCTCGCTCAAAAAACTAAAAAGCTGTCGTTACAATCCCTTTTTATCATATTTTTAGCATTATATTGAGCAACTGGGAACTGCAATGTGTTTTGAATTTCAGTAAATTTAACATCAGACATTTACTATGCAAGTATGAAGAAACCCTATATATATATAGGATGCATTCAAAGCGATTAATCACGATTAATTGCATCTATCATAAGTTATATATGTCTATATATATATGTCTAAATATATATACACGTATACACCCATTTATCATGTAAACAAACTTTTATGTTAGATGTTAATCGCGTTGAATCAATTAAACCAATATATATCTATTTTATGTATTCTTGCATTGCATGGAAAAGAACTGCATCAACATTCTGCCTAAACATCACTTTTCTAGGAGAAATTCAATCAAAGGTTTGGAACAACATGCGAGTGACTAAATGATATACATTTTTATATTCGAGTGAGCTTTTCCTAAGAACAATCTGGAATATTTGGGAATTCTCAAAATTTGTTTTAAAGGAATGGCTGAAATCCATTTCTCAATTTAGCAAATCTGACATAAATATGCTTTGCAAAAGCGAGCAGTAGTGCATGTGAATAATTCACACATGCCCAGTAGTGTATGGAATGGGACAGAGGGACACTTGTCGCACGGCGAGGTTCTGTCGGAGTCGTAATGGCTTGGCTCTCTAATCTGAGGTATTCTGAGGTTCAGGGATGTTTGATAGTCCGACCCTGCACATTTAAAACGGCGCTACAGCAGCTTTACTGCACGTCCTTGCTGAATTGGTTTCCATGTTAAATGACCTAATCTCCGGCTGGTCCTCGCAGTCCCTGCTGTGTCATGAGCTGCAGGGAGTGTTAGAGGCAAAGCGTTGAAGCCCTTTGAATGCTTCACCTGACGAGTTTAGTGTTTTTCCATTAAATGCTCTGAAACTAGTGGTATAGCTTACACTACACGTTATATTCACATGTACACTTTAGGCAAAATTTGGTTCTTGCGAGTTGGAAAAACAAAACAAAACAAATACTAAAATATTAATGAACATTAATAGCTAAAGAATAAAAACTCTTTGGAAACAGCATTATTGCTTCGGTAACAGAGCCGCGAAGCACAGATGTAGGCATGAGTAACATGAACAAGGCTGCAGTGAATCTGGTACATTCAGCACAATTACAGCTTATGATCGCATGTTTTGAGAGTTTATGTATTTAGCGATATACACACACACACCTCGATTTCGCCGGATCTTGCACAACATTCATGAAACAAAAGCAGATTGAATTAGTGTAAATCGTTCTTAGGAAACATTCATACATCAGTTGTTTGTTACATGTTAAATATTTTCAACTCGACGTGACATTTGAGCGATTTCACTGCCGCCCTGTGAATGTCGCAATCAGTGCCACAATTTACACAAGAATGTTTCTCTCAAACATTTTCACCGTGGCCTTGTGTATCTCACATTCAGTGCAACAATTTGCGCAAGAATGATTCCAAACTATTGTACGATTTTTACATTGTGAAACGTGAATTCAATGCGACAGTTATGCAAGAATGTTTTTTAAAATATCATTTCACTATATGCCCTAATGAACCTTGCATTCAATGCACAATAATGCTTTTATGAAGTGACCTTGCGAATGTGTATTGCGATTGATTTCTGTTACTGTTAATGTTACATTCCTAGGATGAAATGTACATAACAATGGCTTTACGATCGTTTTGCACAAAAATATCGTTCTCCTTGCGTTTCATGAACGAGGCCCAATACTTTTTTGTAGTGTTCCCTTGCAAATCTTCTCATCTCGATTATGGAATTAGTGGAATTACGAGAGCTAGCGTATCTTGACAAAATAATGCTTAGATTTACATAAAAAGTCGCGGAAAATAAAAAGGAAAGAAAGCCAATTCACACTTATTTAACAACAGAATAGTGTTATGATTTCATTATATATTATACTCTACTTAAACTCTATTTACATTATTGAACTCAGAATCTATTCTTGAACTCTGACCTCTGAATGTGAAGGTCGGCATGGCACTGGAGGGTAGAGGCTGAGTTATACAGTAGTGCCACAGCTGGGGGGCGCTCTATCTATCGGGGCTCAACTCAATTTGAAGTGTTCTCGTTTTATCACACGTATTGGAATGCCAGGAACAGTTTTCCGCGTTAGTGTTATGCGTTTAAAGTAACATCCCACCCGGTCTATTAAGACTTTTCGAATGCGTTAGATGAGGCACACTTGAGAACAAACACTGATAAATTCATGTTAAAGCTGTGTGTTTGTCTTTTTCGCGCCCCCCCCGTCCACACCTGTGGCGGTGAGTGATGAGCTACTCTCAGTGGACTGTTCCCCCATCCAACAGAGGAACAGAAACAGCGGTGATGGGTCCACTCGAAAGGGATGTAAGGTGCACGGTACTGTGCGTGTAAAACAATCACATGTGTAATGCATATGCACACTAATACACGCAAACACACACACACACACACACCTGGCCCCAGCGGCGTGTTTGGGAATATGACGTTTAAGGAGTCGACTCTTGGTTAAATGCGTGACTCCGTAGCAGAAGAGGAGTCGGGGCCTGACGGGACATCAGAAAGAAATGGGCAGGGGCTGAGCTCATGTCCCCCAGCCGAGGTGCTCGCCGCGATCCAGAGACTGAGTCTTGCTCTTGTGTGGGGAGGAGGGGCTCGGTGGGCTGCTCAGGTTGGAGCTGTTGGAGGCCGTGGAGTGACGTGGCGAGTCTGAATCCTAAAAGCAGGACACAGACAGATGAATAAACAGCAAGGATGCATTACATTTTTTTTTTCTTCAGCAAGGATGCAATAAATGACTGTAAAGACATTTATGTTGCAAAATGTGTTTGCAAAATAATTAGAAATGTTTCTTGAGCAGCAAATCAGCATATTAGAATGATTTCTGAAGGATCATGTGACACTGAAGACTGGAGTAATGATGCTGAAAATTACATTTTAAAACATATTTAAAGGTCCCATGGCATGAAATTAGGGCTGCTCGATTATGGAAAAAATCATAATCACGATTATTTTGGTCAATATTGAAATCACAATTATGTAACACGATTATTTCACATGACTTTGGGAATGTGTTGTATTTATTAAAAATACACCTTTCAACAATTCAATTGAAATTGTAACATTTGTTGTACTTTTTGAACTATTAAAATAAATAATATAACATATATTCAAATCAAAGTATAAAAGTATTCACGTAAAAATGATAACCACAAATAAATAAGATCAACAATATGGTTCGGCTAGATATGCTTTTCAGGTACGTCTAACATTAGTTTTCAGGTACAGAAATGTATCAAATGTAAAATAACATTGCATATTTAAGTGCATAAATGAAAGATTAATCCTATTAAACTTACAAAAGCTATTCAATCAAGAGCAGTGAATGATGTCCTTGTGTTTTGTTGTTTGACATGAAACAGACAGCAGTAAAGGCTACTGCCTCTTTAAGACCTAATGATCGGATATGCGTCGTTTTTATCGACTGTATAAAGTTCACTTAAGGCATATACAGACTATGTCTGCTAGGATACTCATCAAGATGGACGTTGACATACGTTTTGTGTGAGTTTGTCCGTTCAAGAGCAAGACTTGAAAGAGAACTCAATATTTGCGCGCTGAGAGACGTGTGCCTGCTCTCGGATGAGCGCACAGAGACACATTTTCTCACAGCGCGCGCGGCTTCTCATTCGCGTCTTCTGGCACTAAACCCGGGTGATGACGGTGAAAACGACTGGTCATATTCGAAAATATGGCAGCACTCGCATGCATTGAACCAAGTTTACAAAGAGAGAATTATTTGAAAAATATGAGGGGGAAAAAAGGACGTTTAAACGGCATCCCTGCTCTCGTCAGTTTTTGTTTCTTTATTAGATTGTCATAGGTCACTCTGTGTTTATTTTTCAAGTGGTTAAACAAATTCGTGATGTTCCCTTGCGTTGCAGCCACTACCATGTAGCAAATCTTGCACGTAGCATGTTTCTGCTCGTCGTCTGATTCCTCGAAGCCAAACTGTTCCCAGACAACGGAGTTGGTTTTGCCTTTTTTGCTCAACAAACGCTGCTGTAACTGCCCTCCTTCTGCCATCTTTACTCGCGCCGAGTTTTTAAATTCCAGCAGATGATATGCAAACGAGACTCTGAGAGAGATTTGTGGCTTCGGGAAGGAGGATGAGCGCGTGCGCGTTTCATTCAGAACGCAAGACAAAATAAGAGTATTCTTGCAAAACTGAACATGGCAAAATAATTGTTTTTTCTCGATTGTACTATTTTGGTGATCGTTGGTAGGCAAAATCGAAATTCGATTAATTGCACAGCCCTACATGAAATTATAATTTTATGAGGTTTTTCAACATTAATACGAGTTCCCCTAGCCTGTATATGGTTCCCAAGTGGCTAGAAATTTTGATAGGTGTAAACCGAGTTCTGGGTATCCTGCTCTGCCTTTGAGAAAATGAGAGCCCAGACGAGCCGATCTGGAATCTTCCCTGTATGTCGTCATACGGGGAACGGTTACCTCCCCTTCCTCTGCTTTGCCCGCCCAGAGAATTTGGAGAAAATGGATTCCGTTTATTTTAGTCGCATGTCAAAAACACGTTTACGATATGGATTCGACAGCACCGCCACAAACAGTGAGTAACAGTGATCAATCCTTCTTCCAAAACGTTGATTCACTATGGTAAGCCTGTTACAACTGTTAATATTTTAGACCTGTCTGGATGGTTTTCACAGGAAATTGTGTACATATGTCACTCGCCTGTGTGTGTCTCGTCATATCTGTCAATAGAGAAAAGTTGCTCTGCCTACTTTGACGTGTGTGTGGTATGGGAGTGGCAGAGGTTAGTTGTCACAACGAGCGAGAAAGGTCGACATGGAGCAGCTAAATCTCCATCTTGGAGATGGCGAGAACTTAGGGATTGTAAATAAAAGCAACGTGGAGATGGCATTTTTTACATTTATTTAACAGGTGGGTAAGGTATTTTATTGAACATGTAAATTTCCATATGTAGCATGCGGATGGTTGTTGTAGCGCTAGTGCTAGAATTTATTTTCAAGAAAGTGCCACGTCTATTAATGGGTGTAGCTACGTCTTCAGCTTGAGATCCTTTTCATCTAAACTGGTTATATCTCTTAAAGGGTTAGTTCACCCAAAAATGAAAATTCTGTCATTAATTACTTACCCTCATGTCGTTCGACACCCGTAAGATCTTCAGAACACAAATGAAGATATTTTAGTTGAAATCTGATGGCTCTGAAAGGCCTCCATTGGCACAATGCACTTTACACTCTCAAGACCCTTAAAAGGTACTAAAGACGTCGTTACAAAGTCCATCTCACTACAGTGGTTCTACAATAACTTTATGAAGCGATGGGTATAGTTTTTGTGTGCAAAAAAACCTAAATAACGACTTCTATAGTGATGACCGATTTCAAAACACCACATCATGAAGCTTCGAAGCGTTATGAATCAGTGAGTCGAATCAGCGGTTTGGATCGCCAAAGTCACGTGATTTCAGCAGTTTGGCGGTTTGACACGCGATCCGAATCATGATTCGACTCACTGATTCATAACGCTTCGAAGCTTCATGATGCTGTGTTTTGAAATCGTCATCACTATATAAGTTATTTAGGTTTTTTTTGCACACAAAAACTATTCTCGTCGCTTCATAAAGTTATTTTAGAACCACTGTAGTGAGATGGACTTTGTAACAACGTCTTTAGTACCTTTTATGGGTCTTGAGAGTGTAAAGTGCATTGTGCCAATGGAGGCCTTTCAGAGCCATCAGATTTCAACTAAAATATCTTCATTTGTGTTCTGAAGATGAACGGAGGTCTTACGGGTGTCGAACGACATGAGGGTAAGTAATTAATGACAGAATTTTCATTTTTGGGTGAACTAACCCTTTAAGACTAGTAGTGAATATATTATATGCAGTAGGATAACCATATTCATCTACACAGTCACGCAGAGCCAAAGCACAACCAAAACAATGTCAACGGAGGGGTTTTTTAATCGCAAGAGGGCCAAGAGTTACATAGTGTACTTTTAAGGCAAAATAACAGTAGACCATTTTAACCCATCTCTAATGTTCAAGGACAAATGCTGTAACTACTGTTCAATTACTAACAAGATTTACTCAAGATTCATTAAAAATATCTGAAAATATTTGTTATCCATATACTCAGCTGTTGGTCGATTTTGGTGCATTTATTTGCTGATGTGATCATTTAAAAATAGCCAAAGATCAGCAGATTAAAAGAGTTCACCACTAGCTACAACAACCACAACATCAATCCTCCTCTACATAATATAAAGTGGATGGATAAAAGGTGCTATGAAACACATTAATGCAAGCAAACACTGTACACTTTCACCACCTACACAGATCAAACACACTTTCACTGAGGAGATCAACTAACCCATTTCCTCCATATGAGGTGGGATAAATACACAGGTCTAGGACGGAGCTACAAGGATCAGATTGGAGGGAGCAGGGTCATGTATGTTACCTTTAGCTTACTAAGCAGGGTCCTTAAAGCCCTTTTCAGATCAGGGGTCTTCTCTGTGGGTGACACTCCTGGACACTAAAGAGTCACACACAGCACCCACACGTCATTATAGAGTACACAAAGTCAAACGTGGGCCGAGGCACAAACTGTGTGTGCAGGTGGAGTGTAAGCAGGTCAACACCTCAATCTGTGGATATGGTGCCACTTCACACACTCAACATGCATATAGCGTGAGAAAGAGAGGATGGAGACCCTCCAAACACATTTTGGCATGTGAAATGCAGCGAATGCCTGTATATTGGTTTTAGGGATTGTATAACACACTTCTAGTGCTCTCTATTGAGTTTTAGCTGTGATCAGCATCACAAAGAGCTCCAGGAGTCAAACTTTTACCTGTTCTGATCAGTCTGGAGGTCGAATCAACATGTTAAATCAACATTCACAAGAAGAACACACCATAAAGGGGCAAATACACCTTTACAATTGAAAGCTTATCAGTCTTGTCATTCAGAAGAGACCAAAACATTTCCACATGACTACCTCAGCAGTAGGTTTGCAGAAAATCACATTTATTGTATCCATAAAGAATCTTATTTTTAGCACACACAAAAAAAAAACCTTTCAAGTCTGATTTTTGTAATATATTTAGGTTTAAAACATTTTTTTTACAGTTTATTTTTAAAATTCCCAAGTTAAAAATGAATAAGGAAAATGCTTTTAGAAACCAAGGCATCTGGAAAAGAAGCCACTGACAATCGTTTCTGGCACTGACCTCTCTGTCAAACTGGGAGAGAGGGGCGTCACTCCCGCAGTCCACGCCCCCTCCGGATGAGAGCGAGCCATCAGAGGGTGATGTCATCTGACGTTTGGTGGAACCGTAGTTGCTAACTGAAAAGTCCCGTCTCAGTGCACTGCCATTTTGAGCGGTGGAGCCTGGGATATGGGACAAATATTTCAAATTACACTATGTCCAACAACCCAATGTCAATTGATGACAAAGTTTAAAAGCTCAGAGTAAAAAAAAAAAAAAGAGCAATCGTAAGTTCAGAAGAAAATTTGAAAATTCGAAAAGAATGTTTGTAAATTAAAATATTCAAAAAAACATCTAGAAATCACGTACTGAGTGATTTACTTCATAACGGTAAAAAAAAGTACAGTTTTTTGTCTACTATAAGTAGGTAAGTATTCGATTTCGGATGCAGCGAATGTGAAAAATTCTAAATACAGTTTGAAAATACAATATGAAATTTCAAAAGACAATTTAGAAGTTCAAAAGACGGTTTCAGAAGCCAATCTGAAAATTCTAAAGGAAGTACTACATGAGTTCAACTATTAAAGGGATAGTTCACCCAAAAATTAAAATTATCCCATGATTTACTTACCCTCAAGTCATCCTATGTGTATGTGACATTCTTCTTTCAGACGAATTCAATTGGAGTTATTAAAAAATGCCCTGGCTAATCCAAGCTTTATAATGGCAGCAATGATCATTTCTCTCTGTGTCTGTTTTTTGAAGTCCATAAAAGTGCACCTGTCCGTTATAAAAGTGCTCCACGCGGCTCCAGGGGGTTAATAAATTCCTTCTGAAGTGAATCGATACCCATCTCTTTCTACAGTCTTTCTTTGAATCTCCCTCTTGCTCACTCTTTCACCTCCCCCATCATGAGACACAGAGAAACGACCTTAAAGGGTTAGGGTTAATGACCATTCCAGCCATTATAAAGCTTGGAAGAGCCAGGACATTGTTTAATATAACTTAGAGCCCGACCGATAAAGGATTTTTAAGGCCGATACCGATACAAATATTTGGTCACTTAAAAATCCGATATTCCGATATATCAGCCGATATATATAAAAAATAAAAAAATAAAATAACAGAAACGCGTAAAAAAACACAAACAGATTTCCCTTATACATCAGTTATTTGTAGTTATTCATGATCCCTCAGCCTCTCTAAAATAATATGATAATGCAGTTTAAAAATAAACTTGTTTGTTTTATTGTTACAACAGAACAGAGGAACATAAAATATATTAAAGTTCTGATAAATAAAATGTATAAAAATACAAACTTAAGATATGAAACTTAAAGTCGTTTGGACGAAAACACAATAGGCTAACAAAAACAAAAAATCAAAGTTACCAGTATTAATAGATGTGGTAAGCTTTATAAATATAACTTTTAGCAAGACTGGAAAAAAAAATATTCAGTTAAGTTCTAGAAGTTCTGATAAATAACAACAACAGCAAAACATAAACTATATACAGTATAAATATGAGCCACCTTATAATTACAATGTCAACTTGCTTATCCCTTTACATGCACTTTTAATTCTATCCATCAAGCTACCACAAACCATTTTCAATCATCATTTGCTGCCTGCCTTCTAAAATCTACTAACGTTACTGATGATGACTCGTGTAATCCATTATTTGACTCGTTAATGCGGCGTCTGAACGAAGTCACGCACTTTCGTTCACTCTTCACGAGCCTAACTTACGATTTACAATGCAGAGACTGGAACTACAAATATACTAGTTATAAATACAGTAATCATTACTTTATTTAGGCAGAATAAGTTTGTTGTGTTTTTCAAGGCGCATTAATGTTAGCGGTCTCCCACTGATAGCCATGGCATTAGCTAGCTTTGTGGTTAGCGTCTATGATAAGTTATAATTTAGAAATATGTATACTTTTTCAAAATAACGGGCAGGGGAGAGATGATACGTCTCATGATGTCAAACTGTCAGACTATTAAAGAAATACATCTTATTCAGTCACATTGTCCGAGGTAAAATAAGTCAGTCAACTGTAACCTAGCGTAATTACCAGCTCTCTTGGCTTACATGTAACAGCAAAACTGGACTTGGCAGTTACAAATTGTGTCATGTTATTTGAGTTAAGAGAACTGATGGGGATGTTCTTTTAACTGTTATTCAATTCAAGCAATGTATGTCTCGTTGCCAACTTACATGCACTTCAAGGATGATCTGTGTTGTGAATGCAGCGCTCAGAGCGCTGAAGCTCAGCATGACTCTGCTGGATCAGCTGGTGGTGTTGCCAGCCGGCACGTTGTAGAGCGCCCTCTGGTGGACAAACTATGAAACGCCAACACTCAATGTGTTTGAGAGGTGTTTCGTCCGGTTTTTTTATTTTTAAAAAAATATTCATTTATCGGCCATCATAAATGCCGATACCGATAGTTTGGAAAAAGCCTAATATCGGCCGATAATATCGGCCCGCCGATATATCGGTCGGGCTCTAATATAACTCTGATTGTATTCGTCTGAAAGAAGAATGTCATATACACCTAGGATGGCTTGAGGGTGAGTAAATCATGGGCTAATTTTCATTTTTGGGTGAACTAACCCTTTAACAACAAAAATACATTAGTTTCAATGCCTAAATATTTCTGACACTGCAGTTAACTATAAAAATATATATTTAAAATATAACTACGCCAAAAATGAGTTATGGATATTTCCTTTAAATCAGGCACTAAATAGATTTTTCTCATAAAATGTACATTTTTCTACTAATTTATTTATTTTTCCTTGCATTCTTTTTCTTCAGCAACACTTTCTTGACTCATTCTTATCCATATATCTCTATCTATAAACATATTTCAGTACTCACGCGTGCCGAGACCACTGCTGGCGCTCATAGATCGGCCTGGTTCAGGCCTGGCCTTGCTGATGGAGGGGATACTGACGGATGCTCCCAGGACACCACGGCTCTCCTGAGGGCGCATATTCTGAACACCACAAACACACAGCGTGCAGAAAAAAAACTCTTACATTACTTATTACTGAAATCAAACAATAAATGAATTTACAAAAGCAAAATTTACATATCACTATATGATCCTAAATTATTTAGCAAAGAAGAAAAATGAAATAATTATCTCACTTTGTTTTTCAAAAACAAATTTTGCCTTTTGTAAACCCCATGAAATGTTAACTTGAATTTGTGGCTTTTAATCCATGTATGTTTGCTTTGAGGTCATACCTGGTTTTAATTACTTGAAGGTGCAGTAAGTGATTTCTGAGAAACACTGTTGATATTTGAAACAAACACACCCCTCTAGTAATGGGCGATATAAACGATATGCAATATAAACGATACAAAATTGGCCTACGATCTACGTTCTTTTCGCGATAATGCATCATGTTGATGACGCAATCTACCTGTGAAATTTAGAGCCACGAGCTGCAACTGGCTGCAACACATCATCGTATTCGTCATCTTAGGTAAACATAGCTGAAAACAAAACGTAGGAGCTGGTGAAAAAGACCAGTGCAACATCCATTATTTGGACTTGTTTTGGATTTAAGCCGACCGACGAGCAGCAGCAAACTATACTCGGAGTGTGTGGGCTGTGGGGCAACAGCTCCGGCTAAGAGAGGTAACACGACTAATCTGCTCTACCACCTCAAATAAATGCCTAATACTGGAAGTATTTCCCTAATAGGGATTTCACAAGTACTGGTACTTCGGTACCAGGTCGGTACTGAAATTTACAAAATGTGACGATATAAGTAGTAGTGGTAGTACCGACTCCTGAGTATATTCGGTAACCGCAGCAGTGTTCAGTCGCTTCCGTGTTTATCTAAGCGCAGGGCTCCTAGCCAAATATATACTAGTGTATGTGAATATTAAACTGCAAAATACTATTTAAATATTACTCCTGCATGTTCTGCATCTCTGTGTGAATGACGGGCACAGATGCACGGGACACACACACACAAACTGCGTGTGTCACTTGCTCGCTGTCTGTGTGGTCTATGCTGTGTGTCACTATATGAGGACACAAATGCATAAACTGCCACTTCATGAGAATTTAACGTTTCATTTGAGAAAACTGTCAAATCATGAAATGAACACAGACACTCAAAGGTGTTCACGGCAACCCGTCAAAATAAAAGTTTGGTTTAACGTGAAGAAATTGACAGAATATATTGGGCTACTGTTGCAGCCTACAGTAGATTTAGCTAAGTCTCTATGTAATAATAATTTGTCTCTACTAATAATAATAATTATGCCTAGATGGTTGCTTATTTAAACAGCATACAGCCTTTAAATGTTAATGTATTATTTGCTTATAATGATTATCATAAATAATAAAAATCCTAAAGCTCTTGCCTGATCATAACCCTTCTTTTTCCAGTTATATTCCTCTGAGCTTTTCTCTTTTGTAATGTCTCTAAGCCAGTAAACACAACCCCTGCTGCTGATTGGCTCACTCTCTCTCCTCCCCCATCAAGAGTGAACACGCCCCCAACTGCTGATTGGCTACAAGTGTGTTGTGCTGCTCGGTCCGATCCACTTTCAACAGCGTTTCTCAGAAATTACTTATTACACCTTTAAAAAAATAAAATAAATGCAGGGGTGATTTGGCATGCAGAGAAACAAATAGATTGCCAATCTGTGACACAGGCAGATAGTCTGAACACAGACTTAGAATGAGAGTGAGCTAATGCATGTGGGAATAAATTCAGAAAACAGATGGAGTGAGTGAGTCTGTGTGTGTCTCTCTGGTCCTACCAGAGAGCAGATGGAAGCAGGGGTCCCAGGGGCGGAGCTGAGGGACAGGGAGTGGGAGGAGAGAGGGGAGGTGTCCTGAGACAGGAAGTTGTCAGCAGAGGTGACAGTCATGTGATAGACATGCTCAAAGCTGGTAGGGGTGGAGATGAGGCGCAGTCGAGGAGAGGGGAGAGGAGAACCGGGCTACAGCAGGAAACCCAAGAGGAGCAGATATAGAGGGGTGAAATGGAGGAAATAAAGAGAAAAATATAGATGCATGCAACAGTGTACTGCTCAGTAATGGTGTAAATAAAAAGAAGAATATGACGGTGACAAGTCAAAGAGCTGAAGTCATTTAAAAGACAACATGAAAGCAAAATTGACCTTTTTATTTCATAAATGTTGGTTATATAAAATGCCTGTGTAACGTGACATTATGAGAGTCAAATTAGGTTTTATGCTGTCTTTTATCCAAGCTCATCTATAAAACGGAATAAAATAAAATAACAGTGGAAATGATAAACGACTCATGCTCATTAAAACAGCTCTTAGAAACAGATGGATGGAGGCGTAGAGAAGCAGGAGAAGAGTATGAGAGGTGACGTTCTCCCTGCTGTTAGCTGCTCCTACCATTGGCAGCTCTTTCAGGATCTGGATCCCATCTCCCGGGCCCATATGAACCACATGGTTGAAGTTTGTTGGGTTTGAAATTAACTTGTTCCTCATTTCTGGGTCTCTTAGCATCTCCCTGAAGAGCACAAACAGTGCAATGAGGCCTTCTCAAGACTTGAATAATTAAAAGAACAAATTGCAAACATGAAACTTGGACTGCTATTAAGGGCTTTCCACACCATCTTACTTCATGCTTCAATACATTTTTCTTTTACAGAAACTTTCACTTGCTGTTTAGTATTATAATGCTAAAACTTTAGAGATGCACCGATAATACATTTCGCCAATTCTGATTATTTAGAATGATCATTGCTGATAACGATAGTTTGATTTTCTTAAGGAAAAAACACTCCCAACTAATGGTGTACACTATACAGGGAACCTAATCATTTGATACATTAATATAATATTAGAGGTTAAAATTAACAACAGTTCAACTCCTATTTATTTGCAGTTATAATAATTACAACATAATAATTGCACATAAGGTCGTTTTTCAAAAACACTTGTCTTCATTTATTCAAACATACAATTATAATTAACAGTAAATAAGTTGAACTGAGGCGCTATAGTCACATTTTTAAGAGCATCAAATCGCCTTTTATGGTTTAAATTCCGTGATAAAATGGACATAATTTGAAAGATGAGACTTTGCTTCTTATCAGAAGTAATGAGGCACAAATCTCAAAAATCACTGTGATTATTGGATGGAAGGCGTGCTACAAATGTAGTTTGGTGTAGGTACCTGGCAACTAGAGCTTAGATCAGGCTCAAAAAATAAAGCCAGACCCTACCCGAGCCCGACACATTAACTGTAATTATGAGCCCGATTTAAACCAGACCATTTTTTAATACGTGGGCATTCTGACAAGAACAAGCCTGTAATGTGCGAAGCGGACCAGTGTGACGATCAGCTCAACAATCCGCTCTATGCAGGTACGCTCCACTCATGAACCGCTCACCGGTAAAATGACGTTCACTCAAATCCCGCTCAGACATGACATTTATCTGTACTGTAGCCTACTATATGTGTTATAGCCATTAAACAATGTATTTTGTTTTTTTATTTATGTTTATTTATGTATATTTATGTTTAAATATTATGTTATTTTTAAATTTCATCTGATTATGAAAAGTGCAAAGATGGTCAGAAATGATTTTGACCACTTCATTAAGTTTTGTTTTGTAGAAAGCCTTTCTTTAAAGTGAATTTCATTTTGTATAAATTGTATCTGAATTTAATCAATGTTTAATTAGCCAATTACCTGGATTTAATAAATAAGAAGCAAATAGGTTATAGCAGACAATAATCGCGACATGAAGGCGCCATAAATAAACCGAAACTCAGCAGGCTATTTGCCTCACAGACATGAGAAATATGTGTATAGAAAGCTTGAAATTTCTACTTTTAAACGAAACAATTAGAAACTAAAAGAAATGGTTAAGTTCACTCAGAGCGTTTCTGTCCAGAATGCTGCGCTTCATCACTGCATGTGCTGTGAGTTTAACACGCATTTTTAGATTAATCCTGACTTGTGCAACTTAGTACACATTTGTTTCTTAGTTGTAGTATTAGTTCTTACTTTGCTAAAAATATATATTATTTCTGATTATGGCATAGCTTTCTGCCCACCCAATTAGGCTAGGTGATTCATAGTGTCAAAGAGAGCCTGCTTTAACGGCATAATTTTTTAAACTGTTGATGTGTTGTCTTATTAACTTCGACAGCCCTACATTCAACACAAGAAACATTATCTTCAAACACAGTATGAGTACAGTTTGCAGTCAGTTTTTAAACTACCTTTTGATTGACAGGATATAATCGGCCCTAATCATCGGCTGTTTTTTAAAAATTGTCTGATTGCCAATTGTGAAAATTATTGCTTTTATCGGCCGATACAGATTACTGACTGATTCATTGGTTGTGCATCCCTAATAGACTTGTTACTGACCTCATAAATATGTAAATAAGAATGTCTAACCAGGGATACATTAATTATGAACAGCATGATACATGAAACTGAATTTTTTCCTAGGGTTTAAAAGGTACAAGAATGAACAATTTAAAGTATGAAAAGCCCTTAAGAGTTTCCTTTAGAAGTCATGATGGTTAGTGTTGCTAGGCTTGAACATCACCTCCTCTGCTGAACTCTCTCCTCTTCTGGCACGCGGAAAGAAAAGCGGCGTTTGCTCGTCACACTGCGCACCATCTGTTTACGGCTGTTGTCAGATGTCTCTGGCACCACCAGTTCATCTCCCTCTGCACATCATTACACAGTACACAAAGCATTCAAAACATTACACAACACATTAAACGATAGGAAACGATAGAACGACAAACGTCTATTAGGATGTACAGCTCTATTACATCACTTTCATGAGTTGATGTCTCCTATTCACGGGATGCTGCATTTTAATCAAATTCTTTACATTTTAACAACATGAAATCAAAATCTACCTCATTCTCTTTTTAATAAATGTTCCTAAACCTAGTATGAAAGATTTATCCGCGCAAATGATCAAGAAAACAATGTTTGTGTGAAAATGCATTAGTGTTCTCTAACTCTCAAACAACTTTTCATTTTCATTTTATGTTTTTTTTTCATGCTGAATATGCATAAATGCGTGGGGCAGGAATATTCAGAATCCCGGAGCAGCAGGAGGGAGAATCTCACCTGCTGTCTTGTTTTTAAAGTAGATGAGCCGTACGGTCTCCAGCCCCAGCAGGTTTAGAGAGCCATCAGCGTTCAAAGGATGAACCTGCAACGCAGGAGACGCACAGCTCATTAGCACACTGCACTTCAATCTGCCACCTGCTTCTACTATATTTTATTACTTTTTTATGATGTGGTATTGAAGATATAATGAAAAGTGTACATTTTTCAAAGGCATTGTTTGAATCCACTCCATAGTGTTGACGTCAAATACGTCCACTGCATTCTCGCTATACACTGAGAGATAAGGTGCATTATAACCTGCAAGACAAAAGTCACAGAAAACAAGCAAGTTATCCTCAGCATGCCCTCTTCCCAGGAAATTTTGTGCATTCGCAACTACTATAATCTATAAACACAACTTGAGTAGACAAAATATCTAGCCTAAAATAAGGTCATATTATTTACATAAAATAATATTATATACATTATATTTTAAATATAATGGGCAATATGAATATCTTATAATCACAATATGAGTAATTCAATTGACTTTATTGTGCTTTGGCTACAGTAGGTAGTTCCAGTGTGGTCAACAACCACTTCTGCAGGCTGCATCTTACTCTGTGAGATAAACACTCACTCTTTTCATAGCTTTTGCTGGCTCTTTTGAATTTCTATTACTTTTGCTATATTTTCACACCTAAAACAATGATTTGGCAATCCTCTTGTACCACTGTCCTCTTTCGTGCTAAAAAATAAGTCTTCTGACAGTTCTCTCCCAAGTGGTCCAATTGTTGTCAACATTACGTCTGAGAATGATTCAGTGGGCTATATAACACTTTTAATGGTCAATAAATTGCTTCTCTTTAAATGTTTTGGTTCAACATACTTACACACTTACCAACATACTTACCTCTTGTACAGTGGTACAAGAGAATTGCAAAATCATTGTTTTAGGTGTGAAACTTACCTGTTGATCAAAAATTGCCTTAAACTTACAGCAGAAAAAAATATTTAGTGTTTTGGAGACTGTCAGGAGAATGTACAAATTTTTGCAACACAACATTTTATCACTTTGATAAGAAAATCTTATTTTCCGGAATCATTTTAACCAGCTTTTTTGGTAATTGGTCAAGCAGACTTCCTGGAACATTATATCTCTAAAGAACTCTAACATGTCTTCTTAGTAAAGAGTAATTGCTGATTTTGTTGTTTCAGAGGGGGTGTACTCATTTATGCTGTGCACTATTAGGGATGCACCGAATCTAGGATTCGGGTTCAGCCGAATATTGGCCTTTTTGACGGATTCGGTTTCTGCCGAACCTTAGAATTTTTTTCCACCGAACCGAACCCTAGGCTCGAACTACGCGCGCTCCACTGGACGAACGTAATGACGCCGCCGTTGATTATGGGAATGTGTTTACTGGCCTGGGTGGTCCGTTCGAATGCAGTTGGCTGTGAGAAAGTGAAAATGGAACTTGTGAATAGAAAACGTGTTGTTTGGCAGTACTTTCAGTCAAAAGAAGGCGATTCAAGTCGAGCTACATGTTCAATTGGCAATGCCGATTTGTCTCGTGGTGACAAGGACCCTAAACAATAGCCGCTGTTAAAACATTTTCGTATGAAACATCCAAAAGAATACGAGTTGTGCATGAAGGAAACTACAGACAGCAGCCAAAATGCAGCAACTTCAGGTACGGCAAACAAAGGACAGTCATCCTGGAATATTGTTGCCTGTTCTTAATTAAAATTAAATTAAATTAAATTAAAAATACACTGCTGTAGGGATGCTCATTTCGGTTAATTTTCCCAACGGACAACCGCTGCTTATTATCCGATTATTAACCGTTAACTGATAAGATTATAATATTGAATTGGCATTAAATAAAAATATGAGTGTCTGTGACCCGTTAAAAAGACATTTTTTTCATGGGTTTATTTGACCATGCAAACAGCAGCATACAGATAAAATATGAATAAAAATAAAATAAATAGGCCTACACTAAATATTTTTCACTTAAATAATTACCAAATTAAGATAAAATGAATATACACTGAATCCATTTGAAGCTTTGAAGAACCGGAACAGTTTTTTGTCAAATAAAACAAGGCTTCAAATGGCACTGGTGCCCCGGGAATACAGAGATAACGCCACGCTAGAGTGGCCAGCCTTGGGAAGGGCCTTTCATTTGCTTTCCACCAGTCAGGAGCTTGTTCTACTGCTGTATTTTAATACTGCGTAGCATATTTTGCAATATGAGCATCACTACACTGCTGTGGACGTATTTTACTTCATTAATGTGTTTACTGTGATAATGGGAGTAGGATTCGGTATTCGGTTTTGGCAGAATCTTAACCAGTGGATTCAGTATATATATATACTTGCCTTTTTTTTTAAGAAAATTTTGTTGATTGGTACTATCATACTGTAAACACAAGCCATAATAATCAGAACACAAAGACTAATCATCACTCACGGCATGATGTGGGCTTAGCCGGCCACATCAGTTCCTGTTGTCGTGAACGTCTGCCCTGGTAGTCCACATACACACCGATACTGCTAAAGCACAAGAGCAGCTCTTTACTGGAGATCTCCACGACGCAGAGAGCGTCCAGGTTCAGCTGCGCGATGAAGGCCAGGGTGCTATCTTCAGAATGAAGGAGGGTTTTGAACGTTACATCCCCCTGAAGATTGCAGCGCTGGAACCCGGACTGGAAGCCCACACAAAGCTTGTCGCCCTGGAGACCCATCCACTGCATTGATCCTGGGAGGATGATATCCCGCAGCCTCCGATGGCGTGTTTTGCTCTTGTTGAGCTCGTAGACGATCACCTTGTCAGTTTTTTTCATGGCCACAAAAAGGAATGTGAGAGATCCTTGTCTAATCGTGCCTGAAACAAGAGTTTGGCAGCCTTTGGTCTCTGCAATCTTGCAGAATTCTGCATCGCGGTCATCCAGGGCTGTCATTGGGTAGAGTCGCACGTGGCCGTTTCGACCCGATATCACGGCAATCAACTGTTCTGATGGGATCAGCTCAATCTGATGGACCTTCTTATCTCCTACCTTGATAATCTCTGTGAATAGGAATATATAAACAATAAGAGGCTTTGTATTAACATCAAAGAATGCATAACAATGCAGTGTAAATGCAACAGATTAGTACAGTAAACTCAGATAAAGCTTTTAATTACACTTACCATCTTTGGTAACGTGAATAACGTACAGCCCTTCCTCATTGCCCAGGGCTATCCTCTCATGATCTGTGGATAAAGAGAAGTGTAGTTAACATAAACAGAGAGCAGAGTTTGATAAAGCTAAGACGGATTGAGTTGACTTGTGCAGACCAGTTCTTAAATTGTTGTTTTATCAAAGAGGATTTTTCTTGCTCTTGTGAAGTACGAGAATTCATACACACAGTGCCTTGCAAAATTATTCAAACCCCATTCATCTTTTTCACATCAATCTACACTCCATACACCATAAAGACAAAGCAATAAACAGATCTGTGACATCTTTGCAAATGTATTAAAAAGGAAAAACTGAAATAAGTACATTGCAATTATTCAAACCTTTAACTCTTCTTTGTACTTAGTTAAACCACCTTTACAGCCACAAGTCTTTTTGGGTATGATGCGACAAGCTTTGCACATCTGCATTTCACGATTTTCTGCCTTGCTTCTCCTTAGATCCTCTCAAGCTCTTTCAAGTTGGATGGGGACAGTCGGTGGACAGCCATTTTCAAGTTTCTCCAGAGATGTTCGATTGGGTTCAAGTTCGGGCTCTGGCTCGGCCACTCAAGGACACTTACAGAGTTGTCCATAAGCCTCTGTGTGCTTAGGGTCATTTCCTGTTGGAAAGTGAACATTCTGCCCAGTCCGAGGTTCTGAATGCTCTGGACTAAGTTTTCATTAAGGCTATCTCTATATTTTGCTGCAATGAGCTTTCCTTGTAATCTGACAAGTCCCCCAGTCCCTGCCGGTGAAAAACACCCCACAGCACAGAGTCCTGCACTGAATATTGCTGAAACGGGTGAAAAAAATCCTACTGTGTCGGATACGGGTGCGGGTCGGGTCGGACCAGGGAGAAACACGGGTCTAAACACAGGTTTTAAACAGTCACGTGTAACGAATATAGGCCTATATATAAACAATATATGCATGTATATTGTACATGTGTTCCTAAAAATATGCATATACAAAAATATGTCTTGCCTGTATTCCAAGTTGATACAATAATTTCAAATCCATATCAGTTCATCTGTGGCCGCGCAGCGCGCACGTGCCCTAACAGAAGAATCACAACCGCGCCCGATCTGCCTGTACTGCAGTCGTCAAGATGGATCATGAGGAGTTTAAGAAAAGATAGCCGCAAATGTGGAACTTCATCGCTGAGGAAGCACGCAGATAACTGTGGTAACAAACCAAGCACAAGCAGTTCTATCGAACAGTATTTGTGTTATGTTTCCTGAGTTTGGTCTCTTAATAACACTGTCTTAGTACATTAAGCCACGTTAAGTGTTTTTTATAATGGTTTTCTATGGTAGGAAAACGTTTAACGTGTAATACGCGTTGCGTTCATATTCTGGGCTCATCTGATTTTTTGTACATAGTATACTTTATTAGTATTATGTTTACTGAGTTTGGTCTCTTAATAACAGTACATTAAGCCACGTTAAGCTCCCGGCAGAAGTTGTCCTTGTGTTAATGGTCGAGTAATAACTTCTGTATGCAGGCAATAAACATTTTTGTAAGTGTGTTTATAATGTGATATGCTAAACTGATTTTATTGCGGGTGTGGGTCGGGTGTCGGTTCTATTTTAAGCGGGTCGGGTCGGGTGCGGATTTTATTTAGTGCTGTTGTCGGAAAACGGGTCGGATACGGGTTTAAGCACTGCGGGTACGGGCGGGTGCGGGTTTTCAAAATCGGACCCGTGCAGGACTCTGCCACAGCATGATGCTGCCACCACCACACTTTACTGTTGGGATGGTATTGTGCGGGTGATGAGCAGTGCCTGGTTTCCTCCATACATGATGCTTGAACCTGAGGTTCATCAGACCAGAGAATCTTGTTTCTCGCAGTCTGAGGAGTCCTTTAGGTGCTTTTGCTGCAAATTCCAAGTGGGTCTTCACTGAGGAGAGGCTTGAGTCTGGGCACTTTTCCATAAAGCCCACATAAGTGGAGTGTTGCAGTGATGTTTGTCATTCTATACATTTCTCCAATCTCTATATAGGATCATGGAGCTCAACCAGAGTGACCATCAGCATCTTGGTCACCAATCTAACCAAGGACCTTCTCCATCGATTGCTCAGTTTGGCCAGGAGACCAGCTTTAGGAAGAATCCTGGTTGTTCCAAACGTCTTCCATTAAAGATTATGGAGGCTATATGCTTCTATGAAACTTCAATACAGCAGAATTATTCGCAGCCTTCCCCAGATCTGTCTCCAGCTTGGTTTTTGCTCTGTTAAGCATTTTCAGCTGTTAGACCTTTTATTAAGAGGTGTGTGTCTTTCCAAATCATAACCATTTAATTTAATTTGCCACAGGGTAACTCCACTCAAAATGTAGAAACATCTACAACCAAAATTGGAATGCTACCGAGCTAAATTTCACGTGTCCCAGAAAAGGGATATGAATATTTATGCGATGTAATTTAAGTGTTTTATTTTATGCTTGTCATTACGGTGTATGGAGTGTAGATTAAGGTGAAAAAAGTAAATGCAGCAACAAAAAATGAAAAAAATAAGGGGTTTGAATACTTTCTCAAGCCACTGTATATACTAAAAACATGATATTTAATAATATAATTACAACATATAATATATAAGGCTTGTCATGTACTTCCTTTTTGGCAGCAAAAATTTCAAATGGTATGTACATGATACGGACATACCAACAAGCTCATTGACATACGATCACCCACATTTACAAGACAGGCAGATATCTATATAATTTCGCAAACAAAGAGGTTAGCCAGTCATATCAGAGATTATATAAATATGGAATGATTGTTATGTAATAAAAACCTTTACATTAATATTATAAACCCAATATTATTGGGGTGTGGTGGATTGTACCTATAATAGCAGCAGATTGTGTGGTTTTGATGAGAGGCAGTGTGCTGTCATATGCTTCTTTAGGAACGTAAACAAAGCGTTCTTTAAGTTTGCTCTTCTTCAAGAGGCGGTGCAGCTCGTTCAGCAGGCCAACCCATTTGGTTCTTTCCTGATCGGTGTCGGCCAGGATCAAGATGGAGCATTTTTTATTGCTGGATGAGGAGAGCTGTGATGCTGTCACCTGCAGGAGATAAAGAGGACAACAACTTCAAAGTTTATTACTGAACACAGGCACAAAATCATTTTAAATTACAGTACAAAACTAGTGTTACCAATATGAACTTATTTAAATGGTTAACTCACTCTGAAGATACAGGGAATGTCCTTCCTGTTCGCATGAATGACATCTGATGCCAAAACTGAGCTAACTGAAAATTCTTCGTCCCTGCAAACAAAAGAGTATGATTCAGATGTCAAGCAAACACAGTCATTAGAATCAAAGACTGGCTTAAATGTTTGCTTTGAAATCCTAACTGACCTCATGTCAATAACCTGGTTCACCACGACACCAGGCTGAGCAGCTTTGCCCTCTGGGAGATCATATAAGAAGAGTTTGAAGTCACAGACCACAGCAATGGCCCTCTGCCACCCCTTCTTCACACCTAATGGTTTGGGCACCTAAAAGAAAAGATCTCAGAATTAGTTCTCAACGTACTGAAAATAAAACTTTCCTACATTATATTATACAGTATTATTTAGTGCTGTCAAAATTAACACTTTAACGCATGCAATACATTTTTCCAGTTTAACGTGTAAAAAATATTTAGCGTAATTAACGCAGCATCCATTTTTACAGTTATCTTTTGGCTAGCATTACAATATATGATCACGCTCTTATTCATGCAAAAGTTTTTAAACCATTTAAGTGCAACAAGACACAAACTCAGTGCAGCAATGCAGACACAAAATTATGCCAAAATGTCCTTTTTGTTAAAGGAGACATATCATGGAAATCTGACTTTTTCTGTTTAAGTGCTATAATCAGGTCCCTGGTGCATCTACTAACCCAGAAAACGTGAAAAGAGACAACCCAGTAACTTTGTTTTGGTAAACCTTTTTCTATAAGTATGTGGAAAAACGAGCCGCTCAGATTTCTCTCCCCTTCTGACATAGGAAGGGGATCTATTATATTACCGCCCCTTAATCTGCACGCTCCCACCCACGCCGCTAACAGACTGTTCCGTATTAGAATAGTTTCCGCCCTCAGCCAGTTGTACACCGTCCACCATTTTCTCCACGCTCGAGCATCTATAGTTACAACAATGTCTTGTAAGCAATGCAGGTGCATTGCCTGAACGAGGGACATTCCAAGGCAGTTTTGATAAAAAGTTAAAGCTCAAGGATGGATCAGGATGGCTTGTGATCCAACTTATAGTCTCCGGAGCGATACTGGTCACGGCAGTAATGCTAGGGAGAGCGTGCATGTTATTACAGTTCATCTGAGTTGTTTTACGGATATAGAGTTTACCAGTTTATTAAGCACCCCCTGAAAAGGCATAAGGTCTGTATATATTGGTTTACTGTTAGATGTAACGGGTGTTTTTGTGTAATTCGCTGTGTATGCAATTACTGAACTATTTTTTGGATGTAAATGTTTTTTTTCATAAAGCAACTGATTTTCAGTTATTTGTTTTTTCTACTTCTTTCCAGGCACAGAACACTTATTTTTTGAGAGTTGTTCAAGTGCAAGAAGATCCTGTTGTAATGTTTAATAATTTATTTTATAATTAAAATAAAATTTTGCTTTGTAGAAAAAGTGGATTTTTGTTTGTATATGCTGTCAATTATTAGCCTGGATGCCAGCCGAACTTAGCCCCGCCCACAACATTTTTACTCGGGCAGTTCGGTCTGGAATTGATCGGTAGAGAAGTAATTATGCCCGAACAGAAACTGTTCGGACCAATGAAATTGTCAGGGCGGGCTTTAGACGATGATGGACAGATGATAAACAGTAACGTAATCATCCACGTCATCAAAAGCCGCTTGGGTTGAGTTTGTTCTAATCCTAAACGGAGAACTTGTTCGTATATGCATTCACCTTTACTATTTCTCTCAGAAATGATGATCGTGTTGGTAAGTACTCTGTGTATCCTTAAATTATTTTTTTTACAACACCGGCAAAGATCGTACACTAATCTTGTTCTTCTAACGTTAGGCTACTTATTCCAGCGTGCGTGCAGACAGGGTTGCCAAGTTTTTACAACAAAACCCGCCCAATTGCTAACATTCCTCAAAACTAGCCAAAAACAAGCCCAATAGCTTTCCAGGGGGGTTCTCCGGGGAAAAAAAGGCATTTGGGGGGTAAAATATGTGTTATTTTGGCAGGGCTGGCAGCTAAAAATCGCATTCTTGGGTTTGTATATCACATAATTGGGGTCGCTTCAACCCGCGGACATGGCAACACAGTGCAGTTGAGTTCTGTTGACATTTGACAACTAACGTTGTGCGTTGCTCCGTTGCTCTGATTGGTTGTAGGTCTATCCAATTGAGATCTTTCCTGGTTCGGTTGAAACACGCCCCATAATCACAGCCCAACGGAGCGGTCTCAGACTCATATTCTGACTAGAATTGAGTATGACGACGTCAGGCTAGTCAATTATAGTTCTTAGAAAGAAAATTGGAATCGGTAAAAATCGGTATCGGTCGATCTCACTAACAAAAAAAAAACAGAAATCGGAATCGGCCAAGAAAAATGCAATCGGTGCATCTCTAACAATGTACCCCACCTATGGGGCATGTTGTCACATTTCACTTCCATTCTTTCGGGGTAAATCAAGAAAAAAGTATACACTGTATTAATGAAACAAAACCACATAATTGTACTAGACATGTGTGCCATTAATGTGGGAAACAATAAATACTCTGAACCCCAAGTGGATTTACACAAACTGAGAAAGTCAAAAAGCGTTAGGTTGTGCCCCGCTCTCCCCCATAATCCGCGCGGCCGCAGAGGAATTCATAACGGTGCGCATGATATGCAGCCTAGCTCCATTCTTCGTGAAAGATAAAGATCGAAATGCGCACAGGAAACAAAAACCTTGCAAAAATGATATACGATCCGCCTAATCCTGGCCAAATCACAGAGATGCCGATTTCGCACGGGACTAATATTATCACAGGACCTCGTGTTTGGCGAAATATGGTAGGTAATTTGCGGGGGAATTTTTACTTTACAAATTACAGACATGGCCGATTCGCACAGGATTAAGATCACAGACATTCTCTGCAATTATTACAAATCACCGGAGGTCCCCAGATAATACTAATCCCATGCGAATAGGGCTTTAGATGCATCACGATGTGGATTCAAATCACAAATGTCAAAAAATCTATTTTCTAAATGTTGATAACGTAATATTGATGGAACACAAAAGGTACAACTCTGAAGCGCGGGAAGTGCAGCGCCCGGACCGTCTGTGGCGTGCACATAACAGAGACGCATAATAGCTCAGCGAGAAATCCAACCGGCACCCTCTGCATTAAAAGCCAGTGTATGGAAGCACTTCGGCTTCTATGAAGTTGAAGTGGAAAATGACCTGGACAAGAGCCACACTATATGCAAGTTGTGTCAAACAAAACTAAAATATTTTCGAAACACGACAAACATGAGAAACCATATTAAATGTTTCCAACGCTCGGTTGAAAAAAGAAAATCTGTATAGATAAAAAGATGCATCAATAATCATTTATCATAGCATCGCAGCCCTCTGAATCGCAATCAAATCGAATTGTGAGGTGCCTAGAGATTCCCAGCACTAAATATGTCCCCTTTAAGTATCCTCGCAAGCACAGTTAAATGGGTTAAAAGAAGTCTTAAATGAATGTAAAGAGTTGAGAGAAAATGTGTAGCAGATCCACGTCATGTGCAACAGCGGCAGGTCTTAAAGTGACAGCAGCCTAATAAACCAGCTTCTGTCTGTCTTTGAGTGATTTTCTCTTTTTTTGTTCTTTGAATATCCTTACTGCTCTTGACTGGATAACATTTCTAGCTTTAATAGGGACTAATTTACATTCAATTTATAATTTATCAGTGACAACTGTGTTTGAAAACTTTATTCAATGTCTGTATATCCTACCTGTTAGACCTATCTAAAATCTTAAAGCACCGTTTACAAGATTACATGGGTCAAAAACAATAACTTTTTGTGCATTTTGACACGGCAAGTAAAAATCTGATTAAAAAAATGTAAAAAAAGTTAAATGTAGCATTTATTATAATGAGTTTATGTGAAGATTGTTTTAAGTTCACACATTAAAAGTAATAGTTGAGATTACAAAAATGTAATGAGAATTTTAAACTAAAGCTTCTAACCTTGACGTGGCCCTCATAAGCTGTGCCGATGCCCTTCTGGGGGTCTATACCCAATGGTCCTTTGGTTTGATCTGGTGGGATCGGGCACACGGCAGGAGCTTTGTCCGCACACGTCACATGACAGGAGAAATTACAGACTGCAGAAGGAGGAGAACAATGTGAATGCCAATCTTAACGCCACTTATCATTTCCATGACAACCTCAGCAGTTGCCGTAGTGACCCCTTACCTTCACACGTACAGCCCTGTCGAATTATTCCCACCATTAGAGAAGTACACTGGTTACACTTAGTGGGCGTATTGAAGGTCTTCACCACGAATTGATGGGCCTTTGGCTATAAAAACAGCAATTTAGAAAAATATAAATGACAACATATTAAAAAATATAAGTTATGTTTGAATGGCTGATATGAAAGTAACTAGAATGAGGAAAGTTAATTCATGAATTACTTTAGGTGTGCTGTGACCAGAGCTACTGTATCCTGATCGAACGGGAGTTTGAGCACCTCGTTGTGCCTGATCTACCTGCTGGAAACATAGTCATGGCTATTAGTCAAAACATGCTAACATCCTATTAGAAAGCATCATCTGCATAAATCTCTTTTTCTGCATGAGTGAAGTTTTGATCCAAAACCTGCTGAGCTCCCTACCAAGATAGCCCTATAAGGCATGCTTTTGGTCACATTTTAAAGGTGGCATCCCATGTGCTTGTACTGGACAAGGGAATCCCAGAATTCAATGTAGCAGTTCAATGTACAAAGTTTCTGAGTTGCATCGTTGCGAAAGGGGTCAGACAGTGAGAAGTCACCTCATTAGACTCCATATCGCTGGTAGTTGAGGGTGAGCGAGAGTGTGATGTGACCTGGGATCTTCCATCTTCCTCCCGGGATGGTGTGTTGGACAGGCTGAAGTTATCGATGGAATCAATCTATTGAGAAGGTTAGAAAAAGGAAACGTTTAGAGAACTGATCCAGCTGTACCATTAATTATGAGCAGCAGAACCAAGACATGCCTGCCAAACATAACAACAGGCTCTTTGAAAAGACATCATGCACATTAGCAGCATTTTGACAGGACAGAGGTTTAAAAAAACATCTCCAAGACCCAAACAACACGTCAATGACACCTGACAGGAACAAGCACAGAGAATGTAGAGAAATCTGAAACACTGCTGAACACAAACGCCACATGTCTGTTTCACAACAAGCTTCAAAATAGTTTAGAAACAGCAATTATATGCAAAAGTGAGTTAGAAGTTGAGTCATCCAAACCTCCATTGGTAACGCAAGATGAGTGGAGCAAAATGTTGCATATGTATTAGCTACAGCAAGTATCAGCTTGTAGTCCAATGCTCATGATAAAGAAGAACTTAGGTGAAATTGACCCTAAATGTAACAAATAAGCATGTGCACTCGAAAGACCCTCTGGGAAGTGTGGATATGTCGCTTCTGCCATGCAGTAACAGACCGCAGACATGCATCAAAGTCACGCAATCAAACCAACGTAGAGATGAGCCACTGCACCATACACAACAAAAGGAGCTTACACGTCTGCCTTTGTCGGCCGGCCCACAGGCAGTGGAGCGCTTCATCAGACAAAAACAGACAGATAGAAGGAGAGCAAACAAGAGAAAAGAGAGCAAACAATACATGAACACAGAGAAAAGGAATTGCATGTTTACTCGCTTTTAAAATTACGGTCTCAAAAGCCCAGAAGTAATAATGGGTGAGAGTGGATTTCAGCCAGTTATTTAATCCACACAAAACCATGTAAAGAGAATATAAGAGGAAACATAAACATCAATAACATCAATAATGTCTGCATAACAAATGAAAAATCAGACAGAACGAATTAATGTTATGATCACTTCAGCTGCAACTTCATAAAAAAATGAAACCACATGCCACTGTTTCAAAATACCTACATCAAACTGATCCAGGGCGGAAGTCGGAGCATTGAGGAAAGCCAGGAAGGAACTCTGGGAGTCTTGGTGCTTGACCCCTGGAACACATAACATGACTTAAATGTCACATACAAAAATATATACACCATGTAAACAAATATCAAGAAATGTTCACGCTTTTACCTTTAGACAATCTCAGATTCTCAGTTTCCTGTTTCAGCCTCTGGATCTCTGTCTGCATATCCTGGTTCTTCTTTTCCAACTCCTCCAGCTTGCTGTGCAGAACAAAATCAGACAAAATGTAATGACCATAACCTGATTAACATACCAATATGTGACCATCTTTAGATCATCAATGTTGGTCAATGGTCAATTAACATTTTATTGATTTAAAATCACAAAGAAACAACAGAAATCGGAAGAATCAAATTATTTTTTCTTCTGTACTTTGAGCTACATCCGAGTGTAAAAAACATCTAAGCTTGGAAATTAGTTCTGTCCATCGGGTTTGTTGATTTGATTTTGAGATGTGGACTCAAAAACGGTGACAAATAAGTACAAGTTTGCAGGGGTTTGCAGTTTTATTTTTTATTTTTTTATTATTAAAAATTAAGAAGTCAATGCATTTAGATTTTATTCATGCTGACTTTAAAGATCTATAGGAACGCATTTTTATTTCCTCACATACTTTTAAATTAAATTCAAATGCATATTAATCAAATTATATTTTCTGAATAAAACTAGGAATTGGCCATCATGCTCTTTTAGATCTCGACATTGGTCAAGCCCATATCTGTTGACCATTATTTGGGATTCTTACCAACTATTCACTGGATTGTCAACTGGATAATGCCAAAGCCCTTTCAGGCAAGTCATTTGACTCAGCGGCCATCTTTGAAATGCCTTGACTCAGTCAAGCAAGTGCAGAAATATCAAATTCTCCAAAGCTGTTCACTAGTCTTACGATTATATTTCATATTTAAAATCACCAATGAAATCAGACAAATGCCTCATAAACGCTCAAATCAAGACAAAAAAAAATGCATTTTTCAGGCTGGAGCAGCCCATGCGCAGTCCTAAAGCGCGCATCTCAGAAGTTTCTGTAACAACCGGAGCTTCTAACGGTACCTGCAGTGACGCAATGACATTACCAATTGGTGATTGGCTTTTTTACTTAGAAGGCGGGACTTAATCTGTCAAATTACGCATTGCACTCCCATTCATAGTAATACGAGTACACCGTCTTTGCATATCTAAAGTCTTTGAAAATACCCATCAACTCATTTCCTGATCTACTGACAGGTACGTCCTTCTGCAAGCTTTAAAGGAAAGATGTGTTTTACCACTCAGTGTCCATATGGGACGTCTTGACTTTGTTGAGCTCATCCTGGATGGTTTGTTTGGCTCTAATCTCGGCATCCAGTGCAGACTGCAGCTCCAGACGAGCAGACATGTCCAGCTTAGCAAAACGTCTTATCTTCCATGGCATGTCCTGGAAAACCAGAAGAAAAGAGAATTAGACATCTACTGGGTCTCAATGCAGGAAGATTTGGAGCCCTTGATATCTTTTAAAAGATTGAAAAGGTCAGCGTTTAGAATAAACTTCATTGTTAACTCATGCTAAAATGCATTCCTAAAACTAAGCACCAAGTTAACAGTCAAGATCAAAACTGAGTTCTCTCACAGTAGCACGTGCACCCAGACTGGTGTTCCTCAGGCCTTCCAGTTCTTCTGTCATCTTAGTAGCCAAAGCCTGTAGATATCCGCGAGCATCTTTCTCATCACTGACCCTAAGAGAGCAAAACAGATGTTCAGAGCTGCACTTACTAAACATGACCACAAGATGGCTCCATGGTCACGTAAATGCCAAGGGTTTGGTGCCAAAGAAGCAGAAGTGAAACAAAAAAAGAATTACAACTGTGCACTATTTGACTTTTTGAGAAATATTTATTACATTTTAGAATTTTCAGCCTTACAGCCGTGGTTTTAAAACCAAACAGCAGCTATTGCTGGCCAGTTGTTTCAAGCAATGGACTGAACATACAAGAAAGTGGTGATATTTTATGGCTAGATTCTACTAATCTGCCTTTCAGCAAGAACTACTGGGCAAATCTTATTTTGCATAATTAATATTCATAAGTCAAGCTGCTAAGGTTTATAATATGTCCCCATACCACTCTTTTCAGATCATTCCTACACTCCAGCACTTTGGGTCCAAATTCTAGATTTGTGCATACTGCCAAATTGCCCAATAAACTGATGCATTAAGAGGTGGAATTTTTCTTTTAAAGAAATCAATTTGTTTTGTAAATGTGAACTGATTGTTTATGTTTGAAAAATAGCTAATACATCTAAAGGAAAAAAACAGCTTCTAGGGGCATTTTCATAAACAAAGATGATGTTATAAAGAAATTAAATTATATATGTGCTCCTTAAAAGTTCAGGGTTTGGCTGGCCTACAACTGGGTCCAAAAATGTACCATAGTTTACATTACATTTGACATAACATTTGATACATTTCATAATATTGTACTCTAGGCCATTAAGTTTGTGTTTAGCACCTCAGCAGACTACATATTGACCTGCAATGCACTGCAAAGACAACGTGAAGTCTGACAAAATGGCTTTTTTTTATTCCGAACTTTGACATTTTATTTTAATTTTCAGTTTTCTCTGAATCGAAGAATGATCAGATTCATCAGATTAAAGTCTAAAAGCATTGATTCCAGATTAAAACATGTGATTAGACAGCAAAGTAAAAGCATGTGTGTGTTTCTCACCATTGAATGATTTCTGTGATCTGGGCCTCCCAATGGGCCACGCTCTCTTTCTTATCAGCCAGTTCTCTCATCTCCTCCTCCAGCTGTTTGTTACTGCTGCTCAGCTTCTCAAACGAGGACATCATCTAAACACACAATAAAAGATGTTAGTGAATACACTACCAATTAAAAGTTTTTATTAATACTTTTATTCGGCAATGACACATTACATTGATCAAAAGTGACAGCAAATACATTTATAATGTTACAAAAGATATCGATTTCAAATAAATACTGTTAAAAGAATACTGTTCCCACAAAAATATTAAGCAGCACAACTGTTTTCGACATTGATAACAATAAGAAGCAGAGCAGTAAATCAGCATATAAGAATGATTTCTGAAGGATCACGTGACACTGAAGACTGGAGTAATGATGCTGAAAATTCAGCTTTACATCACATGAATAAATTACATTTTTACATATATTAAAATAGAAAGTTATTAAGTTGTTAAAATAGTCATTTACGTTGCATTAAAGCAGGCGTTCTCAACCCTGGTCCTCGAGGGCCACTGTCCTGCAGAGTTTAGCTCCAAACCTAATTAAACACACCTGAACCAGCTAATCAAGCTCTTCAGGATTACTAGAAAGCTACAGGCAGGTGAGTTTGATCAAGCTTGGAGCTAAACTTTGCAGGACAGTTGCCCGCAAGGAAGAGGGTTGAGAACCCCTGCATTAACGTATTAATTCACCCAAAAATGAAAATTATCCCATAATTTACTCTCCCTCAAAACATCCTAGATGTATATGACTTTCTTCTTTCAGCCGAACACAGTCGGATATATATAAAAAATATATTGTGGCTTTTCAAAGCTTTATAATGGGAGTGAATAGTAATTTTGAAGCCCAAAAAGTGCATCCATACATCTTAAAAGTAATCCATATGGCTCTGAAGTGTTAATAATGGCCTTCTGAAGCTAAGTGATACGTTTGTGTAAGCAAAATATCCATATTCATAACTTTATTGACTAAACTATAATCACTTGGTTACAGTAACAGTTCCCATTATAAAGCTTGGAAAAGCCAGGGTTTTATATAACTCCAATTGTATTAATCTGAAAGAAGAATGTCATATACACCTAAGTTGACTTGAAGGTGAGTAAATTATGGGATCATTTTCATGTTTGGGTGAACTAACCCTTTAAAGTCCCAGTGAACCGGAAGTTGCAAATGATTTTATTTCAGTGCTGTGACGTATTTTCAAGTGAAACGGAATATTGAATAGAGGGCAGGGTTTTACTTCAGCGCTCCTCCTCTCCATCTCTCGCTCATAGCAGAATAACGGTTGGAGGAGAGTGGTTAAGGATATTCAAACCCAAGCCGTCAAACTGCCGTCATCGGAAAGGGAACGCCATTCCAGACCGGAAGTTACTTTTCAAATTTTGGTTAAAGATTACTACGGCAAACAATTTTTTTCTGTGTATTAACTTGCACGGATTAATTGTTCACCCTAAGACCTATAATGTGTGCTAACAAAGTAAATAAGATTGATTTCATGAGAACATTAATATTTCACAATATTACTGTTCTACTGTGTTTTTGATCAAGTTAATGCAGACATCTTTCAAAAACATAAAACTCTACTGACCCCAACAATGTTTTTGAATGCAAGAACGAATAAGATTATACAGTAGTTTGTTATGAACATGTAGTCGTTCAGTCAGCCCACAGACTTGATTCTGAAAATGTAGTTTAGCACATCCACTCCGGTCAGAACGCGGGGTTAAATGAAAATGTTAAATAATGCAAGTGCAATTATGGGGTGGTCATAGCACATCCCTAACCCAGCTATACACTTTATTTCAGTGAACAGAAAATAATCCTCATTTGAGGGTTTTACTCCTGCACAACCCAATTAACACAGGCTCAAAAACATGCCCTTCATTATTTCAGAAAATCACTAACCAATACGGCAATTTGAGCAGCCAGATGTAATTATACGGACCAGAGAAACAGCGACTGGCTCTCATCAGAGCCTGCAGGATGGACCACCATGCTAAGCCACTCATGTCACTCTAATACCCTCTACATTTCCACCCCTAAACCACCAAGAACCACGAAACGCTCATGAATAAACATGACCCCTTCCGTATGCTGCGGCTCGGTTGACTTCGCAGTAAACAAGTACACATATATGCAGTCAACTCTGGTTTAGAGGCACTCTCTATCTTAAGCCAGAGCTGGTGAGGTTGACCACCCCATAATTGCACTTGCATTATTTAACATTTTCATTTAACCCCGCGTTCTGACCGGAGTGCTGAACCCTCGCAGTGGTCCTGGGGATAACCGTTCCAGATTCCTGTCTGTTGATCAGCATATTTCTCTGTGCTTACACAGGGGGGAGGATGCTGACTGACTTCCCAGTAAAACATTGGCATGGTGGACCATATCTTCAGCTCAACAGACTCATGGAAAGACTCAGTCCGCAAATGGCAACAGCATGTTTTCTTTCTTTCACAACTGAGTGCTGCCCTCCAAGGGTTCTTCTCTAAACATCTCTGGCGTGTTTTTTTTTGCCGTCAGCTTCACTGAGAGCAGTTACGAACCACCACACGCACACGGAGGGTTCTCTTTTAACCACTCTGTGCTTTACACTCCATTTGAAGTGCTCAGATACGGAGAATTAATGAATGGTTTTAACAAAGAGCATCAACTCTGACCGCTAAGAAGCGAAGCCTCCTGTCATCTTCAGCGTAATGACCACATCAAAAGCGAAGTGGAATATTTGACTTCAGTAATATGAGAGATGGAGGTTGTGGTTTCAGGATTGTGGGCTGATGTGTTAGTGTTGCACAGCATCCTGGAGCCACAGTAGTGTCACAGTATCCAAGCCTAAAAATACTGGTATGCCACAATTTTTGTCAAATAGTAGTTTTACTATATGAAACACTGGTTTATACAGTAGCTAAAATTGTTTGCACACCATCAGTTTAACTTGAATCTAAGGCATGTTTGCAATACTGTATAACAATAAACAATATGAGTATGACAAACACTGTCGACTGTGATTTGAGAGGACTTAAAGGATAGTTCATCCAAAAATAAAAATGATCCCATAATTTACTCACCCTCAAGCCATCCTAGGTGTACATGCCTTTCTTCTTTCAGCCAAATGTAATCAGAGTTATATTAAAAATATCCTTGCTCTTGCAAGCTTTTATAATGGGAGTAAATGGTACCTTAGATTTTGAAGCCCAAAAAAGCACATCCATCCATCATAAAAATAATCCATACGACTCCAGGTGGAAGAGTGACCTCTGACCGACGTATGACGCAGGATGTAGTGTAGCGTAAGCTTAGGTGAGAATAGATGCATCTTGCGGTTCAAACAAATAGGGCTAGGCAACAAACTCAAGCTCCTCTTCCATTATAGGAATACTTCAACATTTCTCTTAAAAAAAATTCTTTTTATGCTGCGTTCACACCAAACGCGAATAGAGCGTCAAAATCGCGTCTACTGCGTCTAGTTTGACGCGTGAACATTTTGCATCGCGCGTCCACAGTGAATTGGACGTGCGTATAAATTGAGCGTTTGAAGCGAAATAGACACGCGTTCAAGGCGCTCCAGGAGAAATATGTCATAAAACACCCTCTGCCTCTTTTTATTTTCATTAAAAATATATATTATACAGGGTTTCTCATCACGTCACTTTACCACGTGATAGCAGCAAGCAGTCTCCTGATTGGTTAACGCGACTTGACGCCAAAGTTCAGATTTTTCAAGTCGGGCGTCAGGCGCGAATTCGCTTCAAACGCATGAATGCACAAAAAGCACCACTCGCGCAAAACGCGCGTATTGCGCAAGACACTCAATTCGCATCATTCGCGCGAACTGGACGCACGAATTAGGCGTAACCGCGTCCATCGTGCCGCGCGAAACGCGTCTATCGCGCCGCATGACCTCCAGACGTGCGTCAACGAGACTTTCCATTGACTTATAATGGAAATAACTCGTGCCAGACGCTCTATTCACGTTTGGTGTGAACGCAGCATTAGACGTCTAATTTGTGACCAGTTTTGATTTGCTCAATCCTCTGTGCTTCCACATTCATCAATATGTCATGAGTTGGGTCAGAGGTCACTCTGTTATATAGTTCATAAAGTTATAAATATGGATATTTTTCTCACAAAAAAGCATCGCTTCACTTCAGAAGGCCTTTATTAACACCTGGAGCACTTTTATGATGGATGGATGTGCTTTTTTGGGGCTTAAAAATCTCAGGTACCATTCACTCCTATTATAAACTTGGAAGAGCCAGTATATTATTTAACTCCGATTGTGTTTGGTTGAAAGAAGAAAGTCATATAAATCTGATTTTATCGCACTTCAGTGGGTTTTTGAATGGGTTTTCAGTTAAATGCATGAAATAAGGTCTGTGGTTAACAAGCTCAACATATGTTCATATTTTATTCTACGATATAAAACACATTAGTAATGCCCCGCTCACAAGTTAAGCTTTTACTTGTATTTAAAAGGCGATAGCTAGGAAGTGGCTAAATGGGACAGTCGGGAACATTAAACGCCGTTACGTCGAGCAGAGAAGCCTCGTTGTGTTTATACTCATACTCTTGCAAACTAACCTAACTCAAACTTTCCAACTTGTAGAACAGAAATAAAGATTGGTGGCAGGGCCGGCCCTGACCAATTTGCTGCCCTAGGCAAGATTTTACTTGGTGGCCCTTGTATCAAGGTTTAGCACACTACATATTATCTGTCTAAGTTGTGGAAACACTGGTACGGTTTTATTTTTGTAATGCATTGATGTTTTTAAAAAAATATTTATTCATTCATTTTTTTTGTCCAGTCCCATTCTACCCCGTCATTATGTTCAATGATATTATTTTTTTCTTTTTTAAAAGCCTGATGATAGTTAAACAATACAAAAATAGCACCTAAACCACAATACAGCCAACACACAAAGAGCAGGAGTAACTGCATCTAACATTCATGCACAAACTATTGAGAACTAGCAAAAGTGTTTGTTTTCCAGTACATGACAGCAATCTTCCACTAAACTATGGACATTCATGTTTACACCATGAATTAAACTGAGAAATTTAGATATTTACATAAAATGTTGCTATTTTAAATAAACCTGTGTATAAATATCATTACTAATTTCGGCAAATACATTTTAAAATTGCCATATGTCCCTGTGGAGTAAAAACATTAGGCTATTAAAAAAGTGATATTACATGCATTTAAAAAACGGATATCCGCTGGCTGTGGCCTCTGGAGAACCCAGAACAGCTACTTGCATAAAGTTTAAGGTAAAAAATTTAATAAATTAGCGAACATTAGTATTTTACTACTTTTTTTTACTACATCAGAGGGCTTCTGTCTTTTTTGACACCACAATTCGATCATCCGTCAAATAATCAGGCAACTTTCACAGTGTCTACACCTGGCGCGAGCGGACAAGCACCCTAAAAATGAAAGCAATCCTGTCTACGTTAGAAGAATTCATTGGATGCATACGATCATTTTGGCGCCCCTAGCATTTGCCTATTCCACGGGCCGGCCCTGATTGGTGGTGACGTTGAAGTCATGTGATTGTGTAGTTTGTTTATAGCCTAGCTTTAGCTTTTTACTTCTGATTGTTTTAGGCTTAAAGATGAATAAAAGTAGTCTTCATTTGTGTTAATTATCTTGATCAACAAAAGATTATGATTTTACAAGTGTTGTTCGTCACAGAGCAATAATCCAAAAGCCAATGGAAAAACGTATTGTCTTTTTGTCAAGGGAATCAGGGCGATGCTAACTTGCAGGTTGGCCTAAAAAATATGTCATCCCTGCAGCACTCAAGATGAGTTTACTAAACCAATGCCTAAATAGATATTTGGATATTGGTTCACATTATCCAATTGCCCATAGTGCCAAAGTGACATCAATGGAAAAGCAAAGTCATTTCAGAGTTAAGAGAAAGTTATTTCATCTTTAAAAACGATTATAACACTTTTTTTTAAATAACCTGCAGTGCATGAAGTAAATAGGCTGAACTGCTGAATTTCATGTTGACGTTCAGTTATCGTGACAGCCATAGGAGTGTGAGAATGTTCACCTTGTCAAGTTCACTGGAAAGTTTCTTGTTCTCCTCTGACAGCAGCACTCGCTCTCTCTCGTACTTCTGTTTGTACTCGGTCTCAAACTCCTCTCGCTCGCTCTGACTGTGAGGGTGAAATGATTTATTGAGCACCAGGGTTACTCAGCACACAACACACACTGCCAACATACTAACACAAGCCAAACTCCATAGCTTCTTTTAAAGAGGTCATGATCTACACTTTATTTTCTCCCCCTTATGGATACTTATGTTAGTCAAGGTTCCTTGTACCACAAATGATTGTAATCTAGTTTTACATGACCATTTTCCACCCCCTTAGACCTATCAAGTAAAATAATACATTGAGGTGTTTAACAATCTCTTGTAGTAAGATCAGTACCTCTCTCTGCGGGTCTTCTCAAGTTTGTCTTTGAGCATCATGATCTCTTTCTTCAAAGTGAGCTGCTGTCCCTCTGCTTCCCGCAGCTCCTTCTTCAGGTTCTTCAGTTCGTTGGCATGTTGTAGTTCCCTGCGTGACAGCTCTTCCTCATAGAACACAGACTTCTTCTCCAGGTCTGCTCGTAATTTACTGAGCTCCTGGTGCTGCTCAGAGGACCCAACGCTGGGAGAACGGCCCACCTGCTTCTGCTGCTTCACAACACAGGACAAAAAGAGACTCTTATACAGAGCAGTTTTAAGATACATGAAATGAATAAATGTCACAAATTAATTTAAAGGAAACTAACAAACACCTTACAATATAAAATAATTTACTAATTAAATAAAAGTAATTAGCAATGTTTCCATCATCCTGATTTTATGTGCATTTTAAAGTATCGGATCAGAATCTAGTGATGGAAATAGCAAATTTCAAAACAAAATCCCTTAATTCATAAGTTTTTACGCTTGCTTGAGGTGGTTTTTGACTTGTGCGAAAAAGAGTTCATGTGAATAAAAGGAGATGGAAACGTATTTGCCAAATAAATTCTGACGTAGCGAACATTAAACCCATGTGAGGGCTCTTTTTAGGGAACCAGATCATTTGGCTCAGCTCAGTAATAAGAGCCGGCTCTTTCAGCTCCCAAACAGCTCTTCATTTAGTACACTTTTGGCTCTTTAAATTCAGATCAAATTTAGTAATGTTTGGCCTGTGATTGATATGTATGTAGATATTTCACTTAAACTATTCAAATGTTACTCTTGTTTTCTAACCCGATATTAAGGATGATCTTTTCACCACAGTGCTTGACCACACGCACTCCATGCAGTAACTGAATGTTATGTTAATGTGTAGCCTACTGTATGTGTGTGTGACGAATCGAGAGTGGCGCTGGTAATGTCATCGACTTAATGTCATCACGCGTGATCGCACACTCATACACATCAAAATAACATTCAGCTAGTGACTACTTGATGTGTGGCTAAGTAGAGTAGCAAAAGGATAATAATATTATTCTGTCTTATATTAATATACAAAAAGGAAAAGACGGGAACCGAACCAACTCTAATCGTTCACTTAAAGGAGCCGACTCGTTCGCGAACGACATATCACTACTGTTTCCGCTGATGGTGTTTTAATTACTGTTGGTTACTAGGTTGAACAACTCGATGGAAACGCACCTAATTCGCATTAGTATTTTTATAATGAATATTTTTGCAAAAAGATTTGCTTCACGTTTTGATGGAAATCCAACTATTCATAAATTATTTAAAAAAAAATGAAGATATTAAGACAATAAAATAATTAATAAAACAATTTATTAATTAATTAAATTATTCGATTCATAATGTATTAATTAATTAAAATTGTATTATTTATGAATTAATGTAATGAAATTAATATAAAAATAAAAACTATTTACTAATTATATAATTACATTTAAATTAATTATAACAAAATACTATATTAATCAATTAAATAATTTAATTTAAATAATTAGTTGATTAATATCATTTTGCACACTTTCCTACAGACTTAGTATTTTACTAATAATCAATGTAATTATTTATTGGACATTTTAGTCTTTAAATTTTTTTTTTTTTTTACATTTTGCCATTTAATAAAAGCAAGCCAACAGACATCACACAGCAAATTTTCCATGCGTCTTGCATTGTGCATAAAACCCCTTCAACAGTGGCAAAATAACTTTTGCAACTTTTACAACAGCTTTATTTTCAGAGAAAAAGTGTGTTTGCGTGCACAAACCTTCATTCCCTCCAGCTCTTCTTCCAGTTGTCTGCTGTACTGCTCACTGCGTTCCCTCACCTTCTTCTCTTTCTGAGCCTCAGCAGACCACTCTTCCGCCTGGGCCTCCATCTACAGACACAGACACAGAGTTTACACATATTTAATGTATAAGCCCAAAGAACATACTCCTCTGATCAGCCGTTTTCCTCCACACTAACCTCTTTCTTGGCCCGCTCGGCTTTGCGCACATCCAGCCGAAGCGCTTCCACCTTCTGATTGAGGGAATCCATCTCCTCCTCTTTGTCCCGAAGCTGTCGGGAGAGACGCTGCTTCTGTGACCGCAGCTCTGTCACCCTCTCGCTCACCTCGGCAAACTCCTGCATGGCCATTTTTCTCTGGCTGTCTGCCTCTTTTAGCTCCTTGCCCTGAGCTTTCAGCTTCTCTGAGGAGTCCTGCAGGCCCTGTAGCCAAACAGTATACAAAGTTGTACAAAAGATTAATAAAAAAAATTATTAAAATAATGTATTAAAAAGTAAAATATAATAATTTATTACAAATAATAAGATCAATTAATAAATACTTAATTACATGTACATGTACACACTTTCATACCGACTTATTTACTGTTGCCGTTTTATAAAAGTTTTTAAAAAGTTGAGGGGAATTTTGTCGTCATCTAAATTATTCTAATCAGTGAAAATTAAACCGAGGCATACAGCAAAATATAATACGTCATTATACCTCTCAAGAGATAGTATGCGGCGCTTTCAAACTAATCTATAGTGAGAGACATTAGGCAGTTGAAGTTGTACCTTCTGCAGGTCATCTCTTTCCTGCTTCATGCTCTTGAGCTGTTTCTCTAGAGATCGGATCTGTTTGGAAGAGTCTTCCATATCCCTGCGTGCAGAACTGGCCTGTTCTAACTGCTGCTCCACCTTTCCTGTATCTAAAAGGAGGAGGAGAGAGACAAGAATACATGAAAGGGCACAAACAACAACGTGAGACATTAAAAATGTGCATTTATGAGTTTCATTTGAGACACAACTGTAAATGTCATGTACAAAACAAAGAAAGTGGAAAGAAAAATTGTTAGTAAAAATTACCTGCAATCTGTTTTCTCAGCATTTCGATCTCCTCCTTCAGTCCACGGATCTCAAAATCTCTGTTAGGAGAAACAGGCCCGTCCCCGCTGGAGTACTGCAGAGCCTGAACTGCTTTTGTGGACTCTAAGGACCAGAAGACATTATAACTGTCAGCCAGGCAGACAAACAATTTGTTGGGACTATTTAAAGCAGAAAATAACCTAAGGACACGAGGGCAGACACCTTGTAGTTTGCGACTGAGCTCCAGTTTTTCCTGCTCCAGACGGCGGATCCTCCGTTCGTACGCCTCAGTAGCCAGACTGTCCTCCAGGCCTCGCTGCACACACACGTCCATCTGCGTAGGTGCCACAGACTCCCGTAGGCAACCGCGGTCAGACAGTGTACTGTAGGGGAAAACAGGGTTAGGGGTCAAATGATCACACTAGAGCTCTGGCCCTCAAGGTCTACTTTCCTTCAGAGTTTAGCTCCAACCCTAAATCAAACACAACTGAACAAGCCAAACGAGGTCTTCAGGGTTACAAGAAAGATATAGGCAGGTGGGTTTGATCAAGGTTTGTGAAAGGAAAGTGGCCCTCAAGGGCCAGAGTTGAGAACCCCTGCCCTAGAGACTTGTCCTAGATACTAGTCAAGATCAATTTTAGGCCTGTTTTTTGTTTTAAACAGAGGGAATGGGACTGTAACACAATGCAGGCTGGATTTAAACACGCATCTCCTGTGTGATCACCTCTGTTGAGTTTTACAGTAATATCTTACCAGTTGCTCGTGTAGGTGAAACCTACAAATGGGAGATGGTGACCTGAGAAGGCGTTGTGGGAAGGAGGTGGCATTGTCTCCTAAAACAGAGCAGAGATCGTAAAAACATGATCGTAAAACTTCTAGGTGTGGGTTAAATCCCAACAATGTGTGATCTCATTAAGGTAAGGTCAAAAACAAAAGTGTAATTTACTACTGTGTTCTTGAGGCAGTCATCATCCACATCAAAGTTTGACGTGTCAGATGGGCTGCTGACTTCGGGGATGTAGGGGGCTTCACAGTTGCGGATGTTCTGCCAGTCAATGCCGGAAAAGAAGGGGTGCTGTTTGAAGTCCACAATGCCGTTCTGACCCAGCCTGTGCTCTCTGCAGCAAATGAGTCTGCGGATCAGGTCTTTGGCATTTTCCGAGACGTCTGGCATATGGGCAGGGAACTGGAAACGCTCCTGCGGGAAATGGTATAAACAGCAAACCCCTTACTTAAGACACAAAATACACAAACACAATTGCTGTTGCTTTTATAATAGTGTTCTGCATTAAAGGACCTATTATGTCCTTTTACAGTATTGAGTTAGATTTTTTGGGGGGTCTACTCGAATAGATTTTCATACTTGAATGTTAAAAAATATATAGTAATAATTCACATATTTAACATTGTTGCAGCCCCTCTCTTCCCACTCTGTAAGTAATGTTCTGTTTAGTTCAGGTCTCTATGAAGCGCCTTTCGAAAAGGGCAATGTGCCCCGATTGGTCGGCTGGACCAGTGTGTTGTGATTGGTCAACCGCTTCCGGCGTGTTTCAGAACATCACGCCAATTTGGTTGACAAATAATTTTTATTCAGTACAGTTTTCTGTGCGCACACACACGAAGCACACAGTCGTAAACACAGCTACTTCTTTCAGCGCGCGAGTACTGAATTGAGCTCTCTTTCGCATCTGAATGGACAAATACACACAACATTATGTCAAAATCTTGTTTTGTATTGATGTAAACACAGTCAGTTATGTCTTAAAAGAATGTAAACAGTTCAGGCTGTGCATCAGTACATTCGGTCTTAAAGTGACAGAAGCCTAATAAACCTAAAGCCACCTGTGCCCTTAATATTAATCAAACAACAAAAGAAAAAGAGAAAAGCATTCACTCCTCTTTAATAGCTTTAATAAGGATTAATTATATTTAATTTATACAAATAAATATATCTGCTTGAAAGAATTAAGAATGATGTATGGAAGTTGTTATAAAGAATGCATATATCATTCATTGAAAAGAAGACCATATGCTCTCTTTTAGGAGAATTGGTTTCATTTAATTTTAAAGCAGCACTAGGTAGGTTTTTGCTCTCGGGGTCCCTCTACAGTTGGGAAACAGTATTGTCCTCTACTACTGTCGTAAACTGTCATCCTACATCAGGGGATGCATTGTACGTGTATTTGTTGACATGACAACCATGATAGCCCTGAACACTGCAGGAGTTCACATTCAGGTGTTCTGCTTGCGTCGCGTCTGAAATGTCTTCATCCCAGGTACAGTGGCATATGTTTCAGCATGTCATATGAATATCATTTCATGGGTTTTATTTTTTTCAAACGCCAAATGATCGCAATGCTCACGTTTACAAGCCAGCGTCATTATAGTACCCTAGTCTATTGGTTACCATTTTACGGAATCTATATGATACTTCAATTCATTGTTTGAGTGGTAGGTAATAACCATATATCGTCAATATTATAATATCAAGCTACCCTAGATGAATCTGCAAATTTGAAAAATCGATTTGCATTATAGCTTGAGGCAAGACAAATAAACCAATATCACAGACATGTTAGGTATCCTAAAATATGATTTTATACGTCTTATGTATTTACTTGCAAGAATGTAGCCCCTCCTCCTCCAGCTCACGCCAATGAGCAAACGCTGCCCAATGTCGATCCTCGTCCTGCCTTTAATCCGATCACTTTCTCGTTTCCTCTTTTTGCTTTCCTCCGACAAAACCTTTGCTTTCTTATTTTTTTCTGCTGCTTCGGCCATGACTATAACATCCAGCGATAGTTGGGCTCGCACGTCCGAATTTAAGGAAGTGGGGGTGGTGGTGGAAGTGACGTATATGCCGTGAAGCAGTTGAATATTGTAGTTCTTTTTGTTCTCGGGTTACTACCCGAAACCCGAAGTTTAAAAGTATGATTAAAAACGATACAGACCCCGTCAGGCTATGGCAAACGTGTCATTCAACCTATTGTAAGTCGATGCATCATCACAAGAGTCTTGAAAATATATTATGAAGGTTGAAAAGTTACCTAGTGCTGCTTTAAGATAAAAACATGTTATATGTCACAGCAGTTAAATCGGTCTCTGTATTGCATGTTTAAACTTTAATATCATTCATATCAACAGGTTAATAGATGTTTTCTCCAGGAGTATATAATGGGTTTGGACATTTTAGAGAAATTCTTAATGCATTACAACTTAACTAAACCCTAAATTAGATTTTAGTCGACTAAAATATGACTAAAACAAAATAAAAATTTGCTGTCAAAATTAAAACTGCAACACACCATTTATCTTAACTGCAAGTTTCAACACACTGGGCCTATTTACACCTGGTCACTTCATGCGACCAGGTGTAATCAGATAGCAATCTGATTTATCAAAACGACTTCATTTATACTTGGTCGCATAAATGTGTCTCCGAAAACACAGATATAAATCCGATCTTCAATTCCCACGCTATATGCAGAGTTCACGACACGAAAACAACAGATATGAGCTGAATTTTAGAATCATCAGCTAATTTCAAAATCAAAGACTGCAATAGGAGGGAGCATGGCAACCTACACTGGTAAGATTATTTAGTTTCTTTACTTTTAATGAAGATGATTGTGTGTTGAGCATCTGCGGCATACTTTTGGTTTTATGCGGTAGTTTGTGCGTTGGCTTGATGAAGAGATACTCAGCTGCTCCTCTGCTGCGATGCGTGTTGCAGTAGCGCTGTCATATCTGACTATAACGTCATATAGCCTATAACACGCTCTCACACGTTTATTTTTAGCATTGTTTGGAGGAGTAAAATTTACATATGTGGTTTCAACAACCAGATGCATTTAGACTTGTTCAGGTTCATCTGGAATGCGGCCCAGAACACCTCCTGAAGTGGTTTGAGCGATCGGATTTAAATCCGTCTTGAATGCATTTCGGAGGGCATTTACACCTGATCTTTTCACGATCGGATACGTATCCGATCAGAGAAAGCGCATGAAGTGACCAGGCCCACTACTAACGCAACTTCACCAAGCTTTGTTCCTTTTTTTGCATATACCTTGGGTGTGAATTATTTAAATTCGTTCCTAGAAGAAAACTCAAGACTACAAACAAGGCATTTCAGGGAATTCAGAAACAATGCTTCCTGAATAACTCCCTTTTGAGTGGACTTTGTGCTTTGCAGGCCTTTTCATACTCAAACAGCAGCACAACAAACTAAAGTTGAAAATGTAAAAAATCTTTATTGATCCTCTTTGAAGGTGGTCTTAAAAGCTTTGAGTAAAAAGCATTAAGTATGGTAAGCTTTATAAAAATCACTGCAGTGCATGGCCTTTCATGGATTATTGTTTTAAAATGCAGAATGCAGAATTCCTGACAATATTCAAAAGACAGCTGAAAACTCATCTCTTCCGTGAGCACTTAACCTCATCACCATCATAAAAAAAATCTATGCTTTCACTTTCCTTTAATACTTCCCTACTCTAGCTTATGCTACTCTAAGCAATGTCTGAAACTTTGTATTTTGAGCACTACTTGTGTTTATTTGCCTCTCCACCATGAATCTCTTGCTGTATTCATAATTTTAAAGTTTTTAAGTTTTAAATAAAAGCGTCTGCTAAATGAATAAATGTAAATGTATAATAACATTGCTATGACTCTGTACCTTGTGGTTCATAATTTTGCCGTACGTTTCCACCAGGGACTCTGCATAGAAAGGTGTTTCCCCGTACAGCATCTCGTACATGCAGACGCCCAGTGACCACCAGTCACATTCCGGGCCATATTTCCCTTTCCCGTCCTCCATAGCCTGCAGAATCTCAGGAGAGATGTAGTCTGGAGTGCCCACAGCCACAGAGGACTGCACCTGCGATGACAGAAAATGAGTTTAAGAACATGCTGGAAAGTTCAACAGGAGGAAAGACTGCATATATTGCACACAAAACTGAAACGCATAATCTCATTTTAGTAAGTTCTAATTGGACTGGTTTAATTTACACTTGCAGCAGTAAAGGTATATAAATTCTGGTTTGGAAACAAAGTCGAGTTTGCAGAGAACTGGTTAACAATGCACTTTTTAGGGAAAATAATAAATATTCAAGAGGAACTGTACAGTATTTCTGCTTTGTTTTCTTAGTTATGTCTGTACTGAATAAAGGCCCCTGATATACTTCAAGCAAAATCGACGAACAAAAATGACATCATTTCAAACAAAACAAAAAACAGGCCAAAACAAAGTTTTCATGTTCATTTTAGGAGTTTATAAAACTTTTTCCAGAAAAAGTTTGCTCCTGCTAGTAAACACCATTGATCTGTGGCAGTTGCGTAGCTAGCTGAGCACTGAGCCTCCCCCTTCTTCGATATGGAACTCTTCTCTGGTTCATTTCTTCTGTTGAGTCCGTCAAGATCAGACGTCCACAGGTAAAAACACGGAAACACTAAAGAGTAGCTTTATAATGAAAATGAAGTTGTACTTCTGATGAAATGAGAGACTGACACTGTTTTTCATGTTTAAATACTGTAAAGCTGCTTGATTTTAAGCCATCTACTGTATAAAATGCTATATAAATAAACATGTGTTTTCTTAAAAAAATGCTTGCCGTTTTGTCATTTTTGTTGTGTGTTTATTTTGTTATTGAGAGAGGAAAGCGTGCAGCACATATTTACATATTCATCCAGCCGTTGGTCTCAGCTGACTGGGTGTTGTTGGATGTTCAGTAACAGTATATCGAAGTTCTTTTTACCACCAACCGAAGAACGAAAAAGAACTTTGCCATGAGTATGAGTATATCAGGGCCTTAAAGGATAGTTCACCCAAAAATGAAAATTACCCCATGAATTACTCACCCTCAAGCCATCCTAGGTGTACATGACATTCTTCTTTCAGACGAATATATTCTGAGCTATATTAAAAAATGTCCTGGCTAAATCCAAGCATTATAATGGCAGTCCAAAATTTGAAGCCCAAAAAAAGTGTATCCATCCATTATAAAAGTACTCCACACGGCTTCGGGGGGTTAATACAGGCCTTCTAAAGCGTAGTGATGCATTTGTGTAAGAAAAATATCCATATCTAAAACGTTAAAATGTAAAATATCTAGCTTCCGGCGAACCATCTTCCGTATTCAACTTACGGGAAACATAACTGGCGGAAGCTAAATATTTTACTTTATTAAGTTTTAAATATGGATATTTTTCTTACACAAACCCATCTATTTGCTTCAGAAGGCCTTTATTAACCCCCCGAAGCCGAACATGGATTACTTTTATAATGGATGGATGCACTTTTGAGGGCAAATTTGGGCAGCCATTCACTGCCATTATAAAGCTTGGATTAGCCAGGACATTTTTTTTATGTAACTTTGATTGAATTCGTCTGAAAGAAGAATGTCATATACACCTAGGATCATGGGATAATTTTCGTTTTTGGGTGAACTATCTCTTTAAGAATCATTTTCTGCAATTTTTCATTTATATTTGGCACAAATATTCACAGACACTGCGACTGCATACATACAATTTTTTTTTTTGCCATTTAGTCAAAGGTATAGCTACTTTTAAATAGTCTGTCTAGTTGTTTAGACTTTAACAAATACATTCTGGATCAAAAAGGCACGTTCTATTTTACGAAATACATCCTGGTGTCAATTCAGGGCATATTGTCAGGTCTCTACCTGCAGGGCTGTGATGCCTGGTAAAGTTTTAAAACAATGCAATTCATTTGCATGAATCTCACAAAGCCTGTCAAGAACATGTAGAGGTCATATTTCACCAAAAAATGAGAACAAACAAACTGAAAATGTTATGTTGGCATAAAGAAGATAAATCCATTTTTGTTTAACTTTTGAAAGGCATTTTTGACAGGTATCATGAGATTCATCTATTAACTGTGGTGTTTATTATTACGACTGCAGGAGAATTCAGGACCTGGCATGTTGAGAACAGAAACAGAGAAGGGTTCAGTGTCTGTCTGAGCAGATCAGAACACATCACATCCTGTCAGTGAATGGGGCTGAAAGACAAACTGATCCCTGAAAATGCATCTTTATTTGGCACAACACTCATCACTATAAAAATGCAAATAAAGAAAAGCCATCACATTGGTTGCAGCTAGCAAAGGTGGGCGTGGCCTAGGGGAACATGACGGCCAAAGTATTCAGATACACAAAGACCTCTCAGAGCACAGACCACATTGAGAGAGGAAAAAAAAGAGCTGGAGATATCACTAGAGACCACTAATTAACAAGAGGGATGATTGGAGCTTCCTGGCTCGGGTTTAAGGGGGCTGAGCCGGCGGAAACCGTCTGTAATGCAGCCTGTGGCAGATGTGTGCAGCTGGAAGAATTTGTGGATGTGAGGCAGTAAATTAGCTGCTCTCGCTGGCAGTGACATACACTTGAAAACACACGGACATGTGAAGAGAGTTAGGCACACACGTGCGAACACGCAGAGACCACACTCACGCTGCTCTTGTCAGAAGTCGGGGGGATATCCTGGCGAGCTGTCTGTGACGTGCCAGAAAACAGCAGCACATATCAGATCAAGTAAAATACTCACCCATTCTTCAAAGACTTGTGACTGAAATACAACTCTGATCATAAACTGCCTTTCAAACCGAGGGTGTCCTCTGGGTCTCCCATTATTTTATATTAAAACAGTGTGCCTACATGATTGAGCTGGAGCCCAATTTCTGCAACAGATTTTTTTTGTGAGTGTTAAGCATAACTCGCAATTTATTGTCCAAGCCCTCGAGGTCCCATCAGAAAACTAGATGAAAGAGCATGACCTAAAACTCTTTTTGTAGCATTTTCTTTAAGGCTGGAATACAGTAAATGACTTTAGCTCAGATTTTTAGAAGAGTCAACATTAGTTGATGAAAGTCTGTGCCAGTCTGCTGATTTTAGTTAGTCGGAGTTGACAGATTTCACACACAAAACAAACCTGCATAGTGTATGTATGATGGACACAGACTCTCTCACAGATTTTTAGCTTCAGACTATGATTCCATCCTGGCGGAGGATATCAAAACATGTTTGCGATTTATATTTTTTTGATATTTTGAGCTGATTTTAGAACACTGTATTGTAATCATCACTACTGAAACCGAAGTGCTCCCCTATTTATTAGTTTTGCAATAAAATACAATACAATTGTAATAACAATAGAAAAGTAAATTAACAGAACATACGTTACAATTTTGCCTCAATATTTGACTTACTTGCACAGATAAAACAACTGACTGTGCCACACACACTCCCGTTGTAAACTAACCACGTCTACCCACCCAAGACTGCATTCAAATGCGCTTAGCTCATTTTTTTCTTAGGCGACTCAGCACAAATTAAGTCGCTACAAATACTACTGCAGTCATCCCTGCACATCCATGTTTGTTTCATCTGTAATGAGTCTTTTAACAAGGAGGCGCATGTTTCTGTTTGTTGTGTTCGGAACGATTTGAAAGTCTGGTAGTGTATGAAGCCCAGTTTTTCTCTGTAACCAACCATTGACAAAGTCGGCAAGTATATGATGCCTAGTTGTGTGTTGTATTCCAGCCTTTAGTTGTGCAGTAATAGTCTACATGCACTGAAACTACATCACTGGCTTTATTTTTAAGAACCTTTAGTGCCGATACACTTATACTGCCTTTCAAAATTTGGGGTCAGTAAACATTTTTTTAAAATATTTATATCTATAATGCTCACCAAGGCTGCATTTATTTGATCAAAAATACAACATAAATATTGTTTTACAGTTTTAAATAACGGTTTTCTATTTTTTATATATTTTAAAATGCTATTTATTTCTGTAATGGCAAAGCTGAATTACTCCAGTCATCAGTGTCACATGATACCTTCATAAATCATTGTAATATGCTGATTTGCTGCTCAAGAAACATCCTTTTTGAAAACAGTTATGCAACTGTTTTTGTGGAAACTGTGCTACTTTTTTCAAGATTCTTGAATATAACAGAAATAACAGCATTTGTTTAAAATATACTTTTTTGACATTATAAATGTTGATGCATTAAATTCATGCTTGCTGAATAAAATTCTTAATTTCTTGGGGGGGGGGGGGGGGGGACTAAATGCCACCAATCTTTTAAACAGTAGTGTAACTGAGGCAAAATATTCTTAGAACAGGAAGTGAACTAAAATATGGGAAAACCAATCCGAAACTGACCTCAAAAAGTAGTTGTACGCTTACATCACACTTGAAAAATGTCTTGATGTCACTGTATAATATAGACTTGGTTCCAAAAGCATTTTCTCATTCACTTTCTCCTTAGTGATTCAAAAATATATATCTTTAGTAATGGATTATGTAATTCACATTCTTTTTAAGTCCCATGAGGCATATGCTTTAAGTGACATGATGTTTTCACTTGGAATCAAATCCATTACTCTAGTGTTGGTAGCACCTGTTGAGCTACAGAAATATTGATGAGAGCTTAAATAAAGCTTTGCATAAACCAAATATGCCTTGTTTTTGCATTTACACATTCCTGCTGTGAAGCTTTCGAGCCAATTTGTAGGTTCTGTCTGACTCATAACATTGTAAATTAAAACACTAAAAACACTAAAACCCATTATCAGCTCTAAACAAAAATCCTGATGACTTCCTTTTTCTGTGAAATTTGAGGATTAAAGGGTTAGTTCACCCAAAAATGAAAATTCTGTCATTAATTACTTACCCTCATGTCGTTCGACACCCGTAAGACCTCCGTTCATCTTCAGAACACAAATGAAGATATTTTAGTTGAAATCTGATGGCTCTGAAAGGCCTCCATTGGCACAATGCACTTTACACTCTCAAGACCCTTAAAAGGTACTAAAGACGTCGTTACAAAGTCCATCTCACTACAGTGGTTCTACAATAACTATGAATCGGCGAGAATAGTTTTTGTGCGCAAAAAAACCCTAAATAACGACTTGCATAGTGATGACGATTTCAAAACAAGGCATCATGAAGCTTCGAAGCGTTATGAATCAGCGAGTCGAATCAGCAGTTTGAATCGCCAAATTTCAGCAGTTTGGCGGTTTGACACGCGATCCGAATCATGATTCGGCTCACTGATTCATAACGCTTCGAGGCTTCATGATGCCTTGTTTTGAAATCGTCATCACTATGTAAGTCGTTATTTAGGGTTTTTTTGCACACAAAAACTATTCTCGCCGATTCATAAAGTTATTTTAGAACCACTGTAGTGAGATGGACTTTGTAACGTCTTTAGTACCTTTTAAGGGTCTTGAGCGTGTAAAGTGCCATTGTGCCAATGGAGGCCTTTCAGAGCCATCAGATTTCAACTAAAATATCTTCATTTGTGTTCTGAAGATGAACGGAGGTCTTACGGGTGTCGAACGACATGAGGGTAAGTAATTAATGACAGAATTTTCATTTTTGGGTGAACTAACCCTTTAATATTCTGGTGTGCTCTTATGTCTGCATATTAACTGATATTCAACACACTTACCGTTCCATCCTCCCTGAGTTTAAGACAGGAGCCAAAATCTGCAAGTCGAATGTGTCCATTCACATCCATGAGAATGTTATCTGGCTTGATGTCTCTGTTAGAAAGAAAACAATACAAGATTTGAAATGTTATATGTTGATGTGAAAGAAATTGCTATGAGCAATGTTCAAAGCTGCCACAGTTATGGATTCAAACCCCATACTAATCACATTTATTCTTTGAATGCACAGCAAGTTGATCGGATAAAAGTGCCTGCAAAATACATTACCGTAAATGTAAAAATTGCTGTTATCATTGTATTTTGTTTACATGAAGCAAAAATGTTTTTGAGGCATATTTCGGCTTAGAGCCAGTGAGTACTTTAGAGAGCTTCTTAATGAGACAGAGCAGTAATTCACAGTGGGCTTCACAGTGGGCACTTGTGTCCGCCCTGTAAATCACCTCTATTCCTGAGAGAGTCACAGAGGAAACGGCTCTGTGACACAGAAAGCCTCCATCCACTCCACATAACACAAGCTCTTACGAGAGGAAGTCAAAACAAACAGAGGTCAGAGATTTGAAACTGTCATTTGCAGGGCAGGATTAGTCTTAACAGGGTATGAGAGGTGTTCTCTGCCCCGTCTGTGACCTGCCCATGGGGCAGCCGGCACTAGAAGCATAAACAAACAGGCATCAAAGTGTCGCAAGTTCATGTCTCCGTTACAGCTTATCTAAACCTGTGTGTGAGAGAACACGCTCGAGGCGAGAGCGAAACACACACTGTTCTTATTCTCCTTCATGCTCTCGCTCTTGTTCGCCCCTCGTAAATTTGATCCAGGAGGTTGACGTGGAGGTGTAATAAAGACGGAGTGAATGTTTGCATGTGCCTCGTATAGACATGAATTACTACAGCACTCGTGAGGCGAGTTTCCTTCAATATGTCACCCAAACGGCCCTGAAACCTGTAACAATGTTCAATGGGTCAGTTTAAAAAAAATTTGGAACCATAGTAAAAAGCCCTATTGAGATTTATAATGAAAACACAGTTGTACTAAGAGCTGATGGAAACTTGATACTGAGGTATATCATATTCTACTATTTTTGCAGCATTTTTATATTCCTGAAACTTAACCACACTTGAATATAAACTGCTACTGAAATAGAAACCAAGCAATCAACAAAACCTGTCGCTTGTGGCGGTCTGTCAACTGGAGGAAAAAAACTCACGCCTGGTTAAGACAGTGCTATAATATTAGTAAAGATTTTACTCAAAACATAATTTACATTTTTTCTGTCATCTTTTAGACCTTTGGAATTCCCTACAATATCTGTAGAATATGATAAAGATAAGCAAATGGCCTACATTACCATTCAAAAGTTTGGATGAAGTTTGAAATTTATAAAAAATTAACTTCAAAATTATTCAGCAAGGATTTTTTTAAAATCCATCAAAACAAAAGCTATAGTAAAAGCCTTTAAATTGTTACAAATGTATCTTTTAAATAAATGCTGCTCTTTTGAACTTTCCATTCATCAAAGAACCCTGAAAAAAATGGATCATGGATAATATTTTTTAAATGTATTAAAATAGAAAAGATGATGAATGATCAATAATAATTTTTACAATACAACTTTTGTTTTGTTTTTTTTTATCAAATAAATAGAGCCTTGCTGAGCATTAGAGGCAAAAACATTTTTTTTTTTTTTTAAATCTTACTGACCCCAAACCTTTAAACGGTAGTGTGTGATCTTTTGGCATGCAAAATACATTTTAAGAGCTAATAAATATCAAATGCTCCCTCACACAAAGACTTCGTTTAAAGTGAATGAAGTCCTGATCACCATATGCTTTTATTGTATGTAAAAAGCAGCATGAAAATTTCAGAAGAAAGTTATTCATATGAGGTTGGAACTCGGAACAACATGAGGGTGAGTACAATTTTTGCTGAACTATTGCTCATGGCTCATTTTTTAGTGAACTATGTGCTCATGGTTGTGATATCATAGCCATGACATTATCTAAATGCCTCATTTTTGCAGTTTAGTTTCAATAAATGTTCAGTGCGGACTGGGGTTGTGAACTATAGAGGATTTCACATAAAAAAACAAGTTTTTCATGAAATGTCCCCTTCAAAACACTCCTGCTGCGACTCCATTTGAGAGCTAAGGAATGAAAACAAAGAGTACTTTCGTGGTCTACTACAATTTATAGTCATAACTGGGGACTCTTCCAAAAAAAATCAGCACGGGAAGCCTGGACAGCCATGGAGACTTCCTCACAGGGAACACTTCTCTGGGCACATTAAAGAGTCTGTACAAGCTGTACGAATCGGATCACTGATTTTATCGTTAATGCGGCAGCGGAAACTTTACATTTGTCCCAGATGAGGACCTGTGTGGATTTGACCCATGTGTGGGTACAGGCACAACATTGGTTTGGATTGCCTCATTAGAGGCCGTGTTTATTTGTTCCGCCGCTCTCCGGCTGCTTTCCCTCCATGTTTATACAGAGGCAGAGCTACTGTGAAGGGAGGCCGCCTCAGGAGAACAGGCGGAAACGTTCACATGCAAACCAATCCAACTGATTAACATGATTCATCTGGCGCTCATTCTGGGATCAGAGGAAAACAGTGATGACACTCGAAAAATACAGTTTCCCTTCTAACAATCAACTTTTAATATCAACAAATTAAACATGCATAAATGTCTTTAAATCAAAGCTTGTGCACTAGCATTTTCTTAAAGGAAAGACTTTCTTCTTAAGACAAATATAAAACACGTTGACCTCGCAGAGATTTGAGAAGCCGCCGTCAAAGGGTTATACTGCTGTTGTATCGCAGTGGTAATTTTAACCACTGACTCTTCACATCCTCATCCTTTGAAAGTATATACAAAGAGAATTTGCTTTTGCAGAGCAGAAAAGAGTGTCTTCTTGACATGTACACAACTACAGTGTTTGAGAGCAGGTCAAAGCAGACATTGTTCGCGGGCAGCCAATGAGGACCATAGGCAGGCATTATGCAAAAGTGTTACATTGTTACGTAGGAATTAGGGCTGGGTAAAAAAATATTGATTTCTCGATTTTAATCGATTGTCACTTTTACAAAACAATATCGATTCTTAAATCCCAAGAATCGATTAGTCATCCTGTTTTCAGTTAATGAATGAAAAACATTGTAGCGTGCCTCCCATCTAATAAATCGCAATAATCTTTGTGCTTTATAACTTTTGATATGAAAAAGTCTGAATACCGTTTTGGGGCTGTGGCGCGATATCGCTCTGCCGCAGCTCAGCGGAGCGCACATGAACCGATCTTCTCTTCCGCCTTAGTACCAGTTACAGCGGAAAATAAACATGAATGAGCATCTGAAAGTGTGTTAAAAGATACAGGACAACTTACCGAAATCAGTGTCATGTCACATAGAATAGTAATAGAATCGCTCAATCAGTGTTTCAAACGCAGAAAGACGCAAGTAAAACGGCTTGTAAACAATGTCATGTAACGTCACATTTACCTCAGAAAAACCATATCCAGTGTCCATAAACTCGTTAGTCAGCTAGAAAAATGTACTCTAGAGAGGAGCATTTTGCTAATTATATGCACCACATTATATAGGCTATTCATTGTCATTTTTAAGGTTCTTCAATATTTAATGCATGTATGTATGTATGTATGAATGAATAAATCTGGCAAGTTTTTATGACAGCCACCATTTAAATGTTTATATTTCAAAAAACAAATTGGAGTAGAAATATGATAACGTAATTGTAAAGTTAACATTATAACTTATAATTTAAAAAACATAATTTAGTGTAATTTAAGTGTTTGTATACAAATCAGTTCATTTTTACCTTCAATATTAGTAGGCTAATGTACTATCAACTGAATCCCATAGTTTACAAGATTTGTTTTCTTGAGAAAATTTGCCATGTATTGTACCTGATATACATCCAAAATAATCGATATTGATTTGAATGGAATCGAATATCGAATCGAAAGCTTGTGAATCGAAATTGAATCAAATTTTGAAAATTGTGTCAATACCCAGCCTTAGTAGGAATGTTATGGAAGTAAGACTGAAATTACTGACAATTTGTTTGGGCTGTTCAGAATCAATTCTTTTTTTGATTCTTTGGGAGACAATAACTTTATTTATCGTGCACTTTGATGTTTACAACTTTGCAGAGTTTTTACATTCACAAACAGCTATATTACACACTACATGAAAGGTAATATTTGAAAAACCATAAGGGAGCACTTTAACTCAAACTAAAACTACTATTAAATTGAAAATGATTGCTAAAATTATAGCTGAAATAAAATATAAATAGGAGATGGGAAAAAAAATGTGTATTGCTTCTGTTTTTTAACGCAATAATGAATTTGCAGGTCCAATAATAAAACCAAGTGAGACACATCTAACACCATGACATAATCATCCGTTCACCCAAGGCTGCCATCCCTCCTGCCAATAGGTGAACTTAACCCCTGTCCTGACAACACCGGAGCTAACATCATCCCCTCAGCCAGTCAAAGTGTTGAAAGAAAAACGTATCTTCCTCTTACATAAAGGACGCTACACTCAGGCCCTGACAGAAACACAACGATGGGAAGCAGGAGGACATTAAAATGTGATTAGTGCTGGTTTCCTGCCCTGTGGACGCACGTTACCACAGCTGCGGCCAGACTGCAAATGCAAATGTAAATCAAAAGCTAATGTTTTATGTATTTGGAAGGGGGGGCGGGGGGGGATGTCTTAGTCTAGCATTTGTCATCGAGTCATTGAGATTTTGGCCAAATTACAGAAAAACCTGAGCACCCACAGAGCTACAATAAACTTTATAACATGTAAGTTGATGAAACCGTAATGCGACACACTAACCGCTATTCTAATGACGGACAAAACACGCATGTCTGACATTTGCTGGTCGAAAACCTCGTAACTCCATTTGAGCTTGATTTTGGTAAAATGTTAAAAATATAAATGGCACATGCAAATGTCTGAATAAAATCAGTCAAATGCAAAATCAGAATACTATGTAAACATCCACTAATAAAAAATTTCAATAAAACAAATATTTTTATGCATTTAATCTACCTTAATTGACCAATGTTTTGCTGCTAACTTTCGATGATTCAGTTAAACCATGAGCAAAAATGACTTAAAATGTTTTGTTTTTATTGATTTAGTGTTAAAACTTTTTTCTCATGCGTCCTATTTCTTCCATTGTCCAGAATGGAAGCACAGCTGAAAGGTTTTTTTTTTAGCTATGCCCTCTACTGTACACACGTGGATTTGCATTTTTACCTCCGCCTGAGGCTTATTATTTGAATTTTGGTGTGAAGAGGTCTTAACATTTGCACAAAAATATAACTTTTTTTTATAAAAAACAAAACACAAAAAACAAGCCCAGCCCAGGTGAGAAAAAGTAACACAAAAGTAACAAAAAAGTAACGTAACATTACTTTTCTTAAAAAAGTAACTAAGTAACTCAATTAGTTACTTTTTAAGGGAGTAAAGCAATATTGCAATTAGTGCTGGGCAAATTAACGCGTTAACGTGGGCGATAATTTTTTTATTTGAACGCATTAATATTTAACGCAATTAATGTTTTAAGTTCACTTAAATTAAAAGTTGTTTTTTTAAAGCCTAATAAATGTTGAAATTGGTAGCTGTCATTTATACTGTAATGTAATGTCATTGATGTTTCATAGAGACATAAGTATCAGTGACACTGGCCTTCATTCATAAAAAGATGCCATTACACATTTAAAATATGATGTCTTTAAATTGTTTCTACATTCATTTGGAGAGTAACTGAAATTATTACAATATCAAAATATTAAAAACTTGCAATTAATCGCGATTAACTACAGAAAACAATGCGTTTAATTAGTTTTTTGTTTTTTTTAAACGATTCCCAGCACTAATTGTTATGCATTACTTTTCAAAGTAACTTTCCCCAACACTGTATCTGTAAATGTCTCTCTGTCCGGCATTTTTTACGTAATTTTGTGTGAATATGTCCGTTCAAGAGTACGAAAACGTGAAAGAAAACGGCTTTCTGGGTGCGTGCTTCGGATGTGTGCATAGGCCTGTCGCGATAGTCAATAAATCAATTAAATCGCACGATAAAAATAATGAGCTTGATAATTTTTCCGGCCGCGATAATTTCCAGCGTCTGTTTTTATATCCATTTTTGCCGAGCGTTATATTATATGATCACGCTCTTATACATGTAAATGCTTCTAAGCGCGACAAGACACAAGACAAGAGAATGCGCTGTATGTCAATGTCCTGTCTGTGTGGCTGCGTCTCATGTCAGCTAATCGAGGGAGTGTCTCTGACACACACACACACACACACACACTCGACGCACAGACAGACTCGCGTCGGTTCTCTTTTGCTCTTGAACAAACAATAACAACAGCACAGAGAATTTTGAGTATTCTCCAAGCCTGCAGCGCTCCTGTGAGAAACTGAAGCTTCTGCGCCTCGTTTGCCGCCCAGTGGCTGGTCACAGTATAGCTCCTAAACCCCACCCCTCCATGTATTTGAATGGAGAGCGAGACACACTAAACAATTCAATTACACTTCAAATAATTGTTTCCTAAAGATGGTTTCTGTCATTTTAGGCAGTTTTTATTACGGGGATTTCATTTAAAGTGTTCGTTTTTTAAATAAGTTTAGTTTCAGTGAGTTATGTGATGCTATAAAAACGGGGGGTGTGACGTCATGATTGACAGCTGAGATTGACGGCTTCTCTGAGTGTTGTCACTGAGGCACTAACGGACTTTTTCGGGATTTTAGGGAGGAGATTGGAGCTTTAATTTCTACATTTCTATAACTGTTTATTTCACACCAACATAATGAATTGTTATGCATCTGCGAGAGTGTGGGCGGGCTTTTGATAATCGCGCCTCTACTTCCTGTTCTCTACTGCGCAACTCTGGTCCCGAGATCGCTACTGCGCAGACTCGGTCCCAAGATGTCAGCGCCGTGAGCGGGCCTACGAAAGCTTCAACTATGGTCAGCGGAAGTCAATGAAGTCGCGCCGTCCATATTTTTTTACGGCCTATGGTATTCTCATATTAGGAGTCTTAAATGAGTTAAATAAAGTTTAAAAATGAACTTAAAGAGTTGTGAGGAAATTAGATGCACGGGACAGCAGCACTGATGATGCCTGTCATTAATGTTCATCAAAGAACAACGGGAACAGAGAAAATTGTCGCTTTAATGATGATTAATCTATATTTCATTTATTATTCATGCAGTTAAGAAAGGTGTTTGATAACTATTACATTTCTGTATATGTCTAACAGGGAAGGCACAGGTAAAAATAACAGCTGTTTATTCAAGTGCATTTTTTGTTAACAGACTGAGAGTCCATTGCTTTTTTGGTTTTGGTTGTTTTAGATTTACATTTATGCATTACATTTACGTTTTGTTCATTTATTGTGGATATTTAAAATGCTTTCCGTTTTCAGTGTTAAATTGTCTTTAGAAATAAAAGTTAATTGATCTTTGAAAAGGTGTACCTGCATTATTATGCCATTATCATTATTTTAGATGAAAATAGTCTTAGAACGACAATATTATCGTTTATTGCAATAATTTCTTGGCCAATTTATCGTCCAGCAAAATTTGTTATCGTGACAGGCCTATGTGTGCGCACACAAAACTTCTCACACTATTGAATAAAGTTCTCTTTTGCATCTTCTTGGACTTCAATATTTAAATTGTCAAGGCTTAAAAACACATGCAAATGATAAGCTTTCGTGATGCAGCACTGGCCCGATTGAGTCAACTGTACCGAGCAACGTTTACACTGGCCCGGGCCATCGGGCAGTCCTTATTGTTGAGCCCTGCCCTCTGCTGAAATAAAACAGGTAACTTTCCTCTGCCTCTTTTATAAGCAAGAACTAAAATAAAGCAATTTAATATGAACTAATATTGATTCTGGAATAATAATAAAAAAGTGCTACTACGTTCCAGCCCTACGTTCCATCATTAAAATTGCCACCCAAACTTAATCAACTATTAAAAGGAAGAGGTTTAAAATAAATACAATTTTCAGTCACAACACACTTTCCAAAGCAGCCTGAAATGAATACATCTAAATTCTTATCTACTAAAAATAAATTAATCACTATAAATATGAGATCAGTACAGAGAAGAGGTATAAATGACCTTAGTGTGTGAATGGTCAAGAAACATTTCAGTCCTCAGGGTCTCTTTAACACACACACAGAGAGACAGGAGGGGCAGCAGCTGGTCAGTCAATGGGCAGGTGGTGGAAGACTGTGTGTGTGAGTGATAGAGACAGTAAAGGATCAGTGGGCACTGAGGAACAGAGCCGTGCTGCTAAAAATAACTTCTCTTTCTCACAGCCAGCCCAAAATATGCTCTGACCCAACAGAACATTCCAACGCACTTATTAGACACTCTGGAGGACATGATTCTGATTGTGCATTAAGGCATTCCGCAGTCTGCCATTTCTTTATAACTTATGAATAATGACCATTTATTATTCAGAAAGTGGACATGTAACAAGTAGGATAAATGTGCAGCCAGTAATTATTTCAAAATTAACCACTTCACATCAAGGTCCAGATCATCATAGGATTTATTTTGCCATAATCACTAACACATGACATACACGCACAGAACACAAACTCAACTATCATTCAGGATAAATTATTAATACTTTTATTCCGCAAGGATGCATTAAATTGGCCAAAGTTGAACTGACAGTAAAGACAAATATAAAATAGAAAAATATATATCCTAGAAAGCCACTAACATAACTACACAAGAAAAAAGAAAACATTACACATGATAAAATACGGGTTTAGTTGCAACAAGGATTATAGCAGTGATTATATTGGCTGGTGAGAGCATGAAAAAATAAAATAACTAATAACTAGAGGTGGGCGATATACCGGTAGACCCGATTAACCAGTAGAAATTCGTCAACTGGTTAAGATTTTGGACTATCGTCTCTATCGTTATTACGCACTTACGTGACATTGCCGTGCTGCACGGTCACGAAAGGGTATCATTTGCATGCATTTTTAAGCATTGCTGTTTAAAAAACAAGTGATTTTAAACCGCTGAAGCACAATAAGCAGCAAAAGACAACTCATAAGTGAACGCAAACAGTTGAGAAAGTGCATGTGTATCTGTATATTAGATCTGTGTATTCAGTCTTAAAGTGACAGCAGCCTAGTGTTATGAATGTTAATCAAACAGCAAAATACAGAGAAAAATCACCCACTGCTCTTGAATGAATAACATTTGTAACTTTAATAAGAATAAATGTGTATTTAATTAACACAGAGAAGACTATGCAGTGTTGTTTATTGTATTTAATTACTTATACAATTTATGTAGTATTTCTTAAGTTTTTCAGGTAGGTGTACTATTGTTCTATTGCTCTATTATAGTTTTGTCCTATTGCTTGTAATTACTTTGTTCTTATTTTATCTTTAACTGTTTATTTGTCTTCATCTCGAGTTTTTTTTAGTACTAGTATTGTGATATTGAACTTGGTGATGAGCATTATCATTTTTTCAATGGTATCAAAAATGTTGACATCATAAAAACCTTATTCAAAGCAAAAATAATTACATTGTGATATATCGTTATCGTGAAATAAAACTACTCATATCGTGATATAATATTTTGATCATATTACCCACCCTTTAATGTTGAGATTCTGTTAATTTTGTACAATAAACAATTCCAGTTGTGTGTTATACTGATGTCCCATTATATAAAAAGGAACACCAGAAACCAGAACCACTGACCTAGCAGAGGAAATGAAAAGAGAAAAAAGAAATCAAGCAAAAAAACCAATAAATAATAAATGCAGAAAGAGTAATAAAGATCGAGATTGGGAGAAAAAAATTAAAAAGCAGAAGAGTGATGTCCTATTAAGGCAAGCGTCTGATGCCAACCTCACAGCATGAAAAGCGAGACCACTGGAGACTCTTATCAGACGAGCTGCTGTTTACAGAAAAAGAGATCGGTACTACCAAGATACTGAGAGAGACAGAATTCCACACATTCCCAATATTAACATGGTGCGAGAGATTTAGAAGGATTCTTAGGCTGTGTCCAACAAAGTGTTTTTTCCTACGGCCAGCATATTTTTTTAATTGTTTTTAATGGAAGCGCAGCATATTTAAAAATGCCAACGCTGATGCTGAGCGTTTATTTCACACTGAACGCTTGGCTTTTTTCCCGGACGCCGAGAGTTGAAAAATGTTAAACTTTGGGTAAAACGCAAAGCTCATAACTGTCGCTTTTTACCCAGATGTCCAATCACAGTGAACGAGGGGCACGACGAATACAATACCGACCATCCGCCACATCTTGCTGGGACAATGGCAACAAGACCACAACAACAAGCACAACAACGGAATAAAATCATTTAAAGCAAGAGCCAGAGCAAATACTTTACATTGCGTCAAGATTCTTATATTCAGAAACAAACCATCTGCAAAATCAGATACACTTCCGCAGATATTCTGTATCATAGCAACCAAAGCGCCTGAGATTTGAATAAACCCCTAACACTAACTTTTTGTCATGCCAATAAAGCATTGTTGAATTTGCATTGCCAGAAAGAGAGACTGCTCAATGGACTGAAACGTTTTCCCATGGCTAGGCGGTCCAAAGTCATGAGCTGTACTTAAAACCCTGCAATTTTCCCTATAAATGCGTAAACAGTAAACACTGATGGCCTTTAGCATGACCCAGCATTCCTCTCTCTTGCGTCTATTTGTTATTTGTCAGTCTCGCGAGTGGAAGGGGGTGGACAAAACAGCAAACATCCCCCCCAGCCCTCTGCAAATAAACCACTTACAGTGATGACCATATTTAATCTACTAGCAGCTATTTTCTCTTTCCACAAAGACAGACGTGGAAAACTGCACCCTACAAAACTTTTGGCATTGAGCTTTTCACAATACAAAAATGAGCAGTTCTGGACATATAAACAAAGTTTGTTGTTTACTGGTCAGTGAAAATAAAATAAAATGTAATGCTCAAAATTCATGCTCAGTGTGAATTAGCCCATAATCAGATCTCACTTTCTGGTGTCTAATTGGTGTAAATCCTGCTAGCATAACCCATAGACTGTAAAAAAAATATGGACGTAGTGTCCGTGACATCACCCACAGGATTCTGAACAGCAATTTTGAAGCGTAAAGTCGGGACGAGCTGGCCGTTGCCATCTTGGCAGCGCATCATCGAGCGTCACTCCCGGATAACAGAAAATGGGCAAAGAGGCGGAACGTGGGTGGAACTGAGTGGACATGCAGAAGTGGTTATGCAGAACTTTAAGGCTTTATATAATATATATAATTCACTCCCCTCACAGTTGTCATGAAGGGTAAAATTAGATCAATAGAACAAAACTACAATTTGTACCAGGCTGTAAACATGTTTTTTTCTGCTGTAAAGTTGGGCATTTTAACATGGAGCTCAATGAGATTCTGCTCCCTTCTGGAGTCTGTCTCTAGCGACCAGTCGATGAATTGCAGTTTACGGTAAGTCACTTCCGTATTGGCTTCAAGAGAAACTGCCGCTTGGCATAACCCCACCCTTTGTTAAGAGCATTCCAGACAAAGCATGCATTTCCCAGACACTTCACAAAACAATTAGCTACATATCAACAAATAAAAAGTCAAAGATATCAGTGTTGCGCATGAAGGCCTCAACACACACAATGACAGAAAGAGAGGACAAGTGATCAGAGGAAGGGAGGTAATCCTGCTTTGAAAGAGCATGTGGATCTATGGACACCATCTGCCCTGACATTAGACAGAGAGACAAGTGTCACGGCTTACTGACCACTAACATCTACAATGGTCAGCTGTCCAGTCGTACTATTAGACAGCCTCATCTCAGTCACACTGAGCCTCTCACAAAGAACCGCGTCTCATTTCCTGGAAATGAGGCATCACTTCCTATGAGGAGCAGAACAACTAGCAGTGGTGTACCACTTCCTTCAGGGTTTACACCACATCCTGTTTAGTGGTTTACAATAGGCCTCAACTTCCTCAACAGGTGCTGTTTTTCTTAAATGCACCTAAAATGATTTTTAAAAGTCCAGAAAATACAGCAAGAATGTGGACAGCACAGGGGTGGAGTTACATTTGGATATAAACACTAGTGTAGATATGCTACAGGATACTAACTACATCAATCTGGATAATATCAAACAGGGACACAAAAATATTTATTTTGTCCCACCAAAGATTTATTTGATCATTTAACATGACAATACCTGCCATTCTGTAGTACTGATACATGCTTTAAAATGCTCCCGTGAGTGTTTATGTGCTCTATTTACAACATGTTTTTGCAGCATTTAGCTTTTAAGCCAATCACAGACGTATCTGTTGGGCTTGTGAACACAAGTTAGTCAGACTCCGCTCCAACTATCCATTGCAAAGTTCCTGGATTGACAACCACATTTAAATGTGCAATTGAATCCAATTGACAGCGATAAACATAAATGGACGGAACAAAACAATCTGATACTGTATGTCAAATGATCTGGGCGTTAAGTATAACTGCAAAATAATAGACCTGTCACTTTTTCTATGTAATGTGTTACTTTGTTGTTCATTTTATTACTAACTTTTCAAATCAGTCACTTTTTACCTATTAATTTAAAGATTTTTCAAAATATAAAATAATTATAAGCACTTATTTTCTATAATCTGTCCTGACAGTGATTTTTTTTTATTTTTATGAATAAATGGATAAATTAATAGACAAACTGTTTCTTTGTATCTATTTTGGATTTATTGTCAGTACTGGGCTCACAGTTCACAGGGGAACTATACATATAACTTGTTCATGTGAAACAAGTAAAAATATATATAATTAATATGACATCATAATATAATAAACATAATATAATATGATAATGTAGTTTCAAAGTTTAGTTCCTCCCCAAAAAAGGAGATCCCAATTTCCACATTTATAGTCTTAGACAAAGCCACAGATTCATTATAGATTGTTAATTCCCAGTCAAAAGAAAATAAAACTGAGAAAAACAATTGAATGTTATCCGTAAGGACGCTGACTAAGGCGGTTCCAATCATTATCTGATGACAGTTATTGACAGTTGACTCTCAGAGACCCCAAGGACCTGGACAGGAGAGGGCCGTATCTATCCTACCCATCAGGTTATCATCCCGAGAGAGAGAAAAGTGGTGGACATTCAGGAATTCTGATCAATATCTGCACACAGTCCAGAGGAGGGTCAATAACCGGATTTTCACAAACAGACCTCGCTAAACCACTAGAGTGAAGATCTCAGGAGCTCCAGAATGACTGAGGTGTGTGTGTTTGCCAATGCGATAGAGGCCGACCTCATGATCCGAATGAGCTTCAGGCTGGATTTTCTCCGCCAGCAACTCATTCGAGCAGAAAACATGCACACCTGAATCAATATTAACCCAGATTACACAATACCTTGGAGCGGCGCTGTGATGGAGAGGTTAATTCCCATTCCAAAACAGCCCTGAAAAGAATCTTACAAGATGAGACAAAACTTCACATACTTAAACCACAAAAACATACTGTCACTAATGGCTTCCACCAGTTGGACAGTTACTGTACTTCATAAACTCGAACCTTACAGTTGTTACACTGTAAGAACAGGAAGCTGTGAACTGCCATACAAAGGTCACCGAGTAGTTTACTGCTGACTTCAGTGTCGGCTTCCTGCTAAAAGAGACCGCAGGAATGCGAGGGGGCTTTCTCCTGCGGCCTCCAGGATTCTGCAGATGGTGATCAGCGATGTGGTTGAGGATCTGGGGTTGAGATCTCGCTCAGAAGCTGCAGTGCTCTTCATTCCTCTGGGAGCTCCTGGAATTCCAGGCAAAGATGGACGATCCTGGCAATCCCAAGAGGCTGTGCAGCTGTGCCACACCACACCCTGAATCAGAAACCCTTCAAACACCATCAGGATCTCACTAAACACTAGGTTCAGAGGGATAGGTTGAGAATGGAACACTAGCATACTGTATACCGTGCAGTATGGTATAATCACTACTTTTTGCAGTAGCCTACAGTATTTAGCATTTTTAATCCAATTTTGTGAAGTAATAAAAAAATAAATTTTTGCCAGCCCAATCAAATAATGAGAAAAAAAAAATCAGTGCCTTTCAGGTTTTTCAGGTAGGTCTAACAGTAGTTTTCAGGTACAGAAATTGAATAAAGTAGTCAAATGTAAAACAACACTCCATATAATATTTCCTGTATAAACAATAAATAAAGATGAATCCTTATTAAGGTAAAAAAAAAAAAAAAAAAAATTCAGTCAAGAGCAGGGGTGATTAGCCTAGAAATCTAGACACACCCTAGCGGCAGCAAATATATTTTGCAGCCAAGGCGTCTAGCAACTCTCCGTTGGCTTGCGAGCTGGAAAAAACAAACTCTAGTCAGGCCAATCACATCATGTATAGTCGGTGGGCGGAGGTTGTGGAGGTTCCGCATGCTACTTGTAAACAAAGTAGCTGGCGAACAGTGGTCTTTCGAATCGGCTTTGGCCACGACTCTGGAAGACGAAGCTTTTCTTTGAGAAAGGAACAAAGAACAGCACTGAAGTCATTCTTAAAAGAGGAAGATGTGTTCTGAGTTTTGCCGACCGGATACGGTGAAAGTTTAATCTATCAACTAGCTCCGCTTCACCTTCTTCATTGTTCTGGTCGGTTGTAGCGCTATCCTATTGCGTGCAGAGGGAATTTGAAAGACAACCATTTATCCCGCCCCTCAGATTGAGCCCTGCCAATGGCGTGTTCCCAGACCCAACATCTTGATGTGGGTCTGGCTTGTCAGGCTAGTGGGTGATTGCTTTGTCTTTTGTAATCTTATTAACATTAAAATCACAGACAGCAGAAGGAATATTAGGCTGCCACTTGAAGACTAATACACGGATCAAATATACTGATACACGTGCATACCTTTCTCTACTGTTTCCGTTCACTTAAAGGGATAGTTGTTCCAAACCTGTATGAATTTCTTTGTTCTGCTGAACACAAAATATGATATTTTGAAGAATGTCAGCAACCAAACAGTTGATGGACACCATTGACTTCCATAGTAATTTCTTTCCCTACCTTGAAAGTCAATGGGGTCCATCAACTGTTTGGTTACCCATATTCTTCAAAATATCTTCTTTTGTGTTCAGCAGAACAAAGAAATTCATACAGGTTTGGAATAACTTGAGGTCGAGTAAATTATGACAGAATTTTCATTTTTGGATGAACTATCCCTTTAAGCCATAACCGACTATGGCTGCATCCGAAAATCTAGGCAGCTGACTCGTTGCCTTATCAAACAATGGCTTGTAAGGCAACGTTTGTGCATGAAGGCACCTCACAAAACTGATTTCGGACAGTTCGGCAGTGTAACAGTTAATGGTCTACAGCAAAATAGAGAGAGCTTTGGTGATAACTAAACAAATATTGAATTACTACATTAGTAATTTCTCGCTAGAAATGACATCAGATCATGACATCAGAAAAAAAACCCCGTACATTTACACACAAACTGACCAGCAAACGCAACTTTCGGATGCCATCTTTTTTTTCCCAGCTCAACTGTCACAGAATGGAAAGCACAGGATTGTGGGATATCAAAGGCACTGAAGGATACAAATATGCTGCCTTCAAAAATCGATCAGATGAAGGCATCTCAGGAGACAGGAAGTGAAGCTAACATTAGATTCGGACGTGCCTTGATGCCTTCCTACCTTGAAATGTGTCCTCCGAAGGCAGCCTCTTCGCAACCTCTCAACGCAACCTCTCAACGCAACCTCTGTTTACTAGGATACTCGCCAAAGCCAGCATTTTGAGATAAATTTGTGTGAATTTGTCCTTTCAAGTGCAAGGAGAGAATTTGTTTTATTTATTGTTCTTTTGTGTTCAGCAGAAGAAAGAAATTAATACAGATTTGGAACAACTCGAGGATGAGTAAATGACAATTTAAATTTTTGTGTGAACTATCCCTTTAAGCCATAACCGTCTATGTTTACTAGGATACTTGCCAAAGCCAGCATTTTGAGATAAATTTGTGTGAATTTGTCCTTTCAAGTGCAAGGAGAGAATATGTTTTATTATTTGCACACTGTCTGAGATGCGCAGCTTTCTGTCGATTCCTTTGTTTTCATATCAGGCTACCAGCTAGACATTTACAACTATTTTCAGCACAAAACTGAAATGACTTTTGATTTGCGATACGATGGGGAGTGATTAAAAATAAAAGATAACAGTACAGTGAGATGGGGAAGATTGCGCAAACCTCCTCAGGTCACATACTTTCGTGGAAAATTTAAATAAATACTCATTCATTCTAAAGAAATGCTATTTTATCAGTATTTTTCTAAACGTGTAAGCCTTTGGATTTAAAAGCCTTAAATGGAGTTGTTTTGTGAAAACCTGTCTTCACAAATAAATGGAGGCAGGCACGACTGAATAAGTATGTTCTCTTTTTATGTAGTTTTCAGTCAGCTAACCTCATGCTGGTGAAATGGTAAGGTTGTGTGACGCTGTTCTATGGAGGCATGTTGAGGGTGGATTTTAGGGTAGCGCTATTGAGGTACTGGCCCGACAGTGGAAACGAAGCTTGCTTTTGGTCTTGTGGCTCGGGGTCCGAGACTATTGGCCCCAACCAACTCATTGTTAGCCCTGCCTCGCACTGGTCCAATAGTGGAAAAGAGACTAATGCACCGACCACTAATGGGAGTGAAGTCACTGGAGCTCATATGACCAGAGCCGAGACAGACTGCAGATGGCAGTGGTGTGGCTGTCAGAGCCTCAGAAGTGACAATGAGGTGTCGAAATCCCAGACACGCCACTGGGCTCTTCTAGGAATATGAGTGTTAGATGTCTCTCAAACGCTGGCCAGACTCGCTCATGGCCAGACGCTGAGGGGAGGTGCTGAAAATAACCTGCATTCAGGAGATTGTTGCTGCTGGTCTGGTGGTGTTCAGAGGGTTGGTCCTGGGTGTGTCACATACCTGTCTGCATGTGGAATGAGAGTAATGCGGGAGGTGAACTGCTGACCTCTGGTGAACAGGTCGGTGCAGCGGTCACAAGCTCCACGCTGTGCTCAGCTTACACATATGGAGTCCACTCGACTGGAGCCGAACATACAACTATTCACAGTTGTCCTCCTTAAGAAACACCTTCACTTAAAAAAAAAAAATTGTTTTGAAACACAAACTGCTGTTAATTGGAAAGGCAAATTAGTCTATAGCCACCTGGACATCCAGTCAAAGATCAAAACTGTTGTTTTAGTAATTAAAAGGCTTATTTAATAGAAAACAGCAATTTCCTTTCTCTTCTGATATAAAAGACTACTCTAACATTTATAACGCTCCACACTGACAATTTATGAAAAACACAGCAAAAATGGTCAGAAAGAAAATTTGAAAACTATTATCATAAAAGCTCAATTATTATTAGGACTGTCACTAACGATTATTTTGGTGATAGATCTTGATCTTGACGATTAATCGAGTAATCATATATATATTTGGTCCCACTTTATATTAAGTGGCTTTAACTACTATGTACTAACATTTAAATTATTAATTTGATACAATCCACTTATTGTGTCCATACATGTTTTTACACTGTACTTTAAAATAAAAATACCTGCATGTAATTACAGCTGCAATTGATTTCTGTAATTACATCAATAATTACACTGCTGTCTCTTCCCTTAACTCTTAACCCACCCTTAAACTTACCCATACCACCAAACCTAGCAGCCATATCACTCTGTAGCCCATGACTGGTTTCCCACTGAAGCTAAGCAGGGCTGAGCCTGGTCAGTACCTGGATGGGAGACCAACTGGGAAAACTAGGTAGTAGGGATGGGCGATATGGACTTAAAAATGTATCCCGATATTTTCTAGTATTTATTGCGATAACGATATCAATGACGATAAATGTAGTATCATTCCCCATGTTTTTGGATACAAGTGAAAGCTGCATGCATTCTTATATTTATATATATATATATATATATATATATATATATATATATATATATATATATATATATATATATATATATATATATATATATATATGTATATGTATATGTATATGTATATATATATATATATATATATATTTAATTAATAATTTTTTTATGTAAAATTCCACACCAGCCTTTTCAGAAATGGAAAAGTTGCAGATATAATTGTCTTCTGTAAAAGTGCAGGAAATGTTTAAATAGTGCTAAAACTGTGCTAAAAAAACGTCACACAATACAAACAAAAATAATTTTTAAATCAATGACAAGTTTTACATGTAAACCGATTCTGTATTTATTCATACATGGTGCAAACAGTGGTAAAAATAGCAGAAACAGCAAAAGTAATTATCCCAAAAATGTCTTCAGATTACAAAAAAGTTGAAAATAATGATTTAATGATAGAACTTCAGTAATTTGAGTTGATAATATAATAATACCACAAATTATTCTACTAATAAAAAATAAACTGCACTAAGGAATAATGAGCTTCTGGGTTCATGAATATTAATCACGTTGTCAGCGCTCATTCTAACTGATTGGCTGAAATCAAAACAGGCAGTAATAGGTGCACGCCAGCCAATGAGATTCCCGTTTGTGCATTCCTTTCTTTCTGTTCACGAAAGGCTGAATAATTCCAAATAAACGCCATTACTTTACAGGAAAATGCAACAAAGGATATTGTTTACATGTAGCACGTCAATTCTGTTTGGTATAAGACTCTCTCGCTCTCTCTTTGAGTGTGTGTGAAACACTGAGCGCTCTCAGTCCCGCGCCTCACACTAGTGTTTAATGTGCGTCATATACACTGCGCATTCATTGAGATGAACTGAAATAGTGTGCTTTACCGATCGATTGAGAAAGAGCAAATCTCTTAAGCGCTCAGTCCAAGTGCTCAGCGAGTGAAAATAGGCCTACATCTGTATGGTTCAGATTGCCCTCAGGTAGCCCCTCGTTTAGCTATGAACTCTTCCGCAGCTTCCACCATAGTTGTTTTCGTTCTGCACGTGAGATGCGGATTCAGTGCCGCCGCTCCCATTGCGCGGCGCTTAGGCCACCGAGTGCTGCGGGGGCACCACAAGAAAATCTCTCTCCAATCCCCGTTCAGCTATACAGAGTGACGAACGCAGCCACCGCGGCCATCATAAAGTAATAACGCTTAGGGCATCAAGAGACGGCCAGCGGTGGCACGGTGCGGATGGGTCGCGCCATCAACTAGGCTTTATCGTTATTATCGCGGGAAGGCAAATTCTTATCGTGGGGAGAATTTTTACCGGTATATCGCAAACGATAAGATATCGCCCATCCCTACTAGGTAGCTGCTGGTAGAGGTTAGTGAGGCCAGCAGGGGGTGCTCACCCTGTGGTCTGTGTGGGTCCTAACACCCCAGTATAGTGATGGGGACAAGATACTGTAACAAGCACTGTCCTTCGGATGAGACGTTAAACCGCGGTCCTGATTCTCTGTGGTCATTAAAAATCCTGGCCAAATTTGCCCAATGGCCTCTGTCCATCATGGCCTCCTAATGATCCCCATATACTGATTGGCTTCATCACTCTGTCTCCTCTCCACCAATAATCTGGTGTGTGGTGGGCGTTCTGGCGCAATATGGCTGCGGTCGCTTCATCCAGGTGGATGCTGCACATTGGTGGTGGTTGAGGAGATCCCCCCCCCCCCCCATCCTTCCATGTAAAAGCGCTTTGAGTGCCTAGAAAAGCGCTATATAAATGTAACAAATTATTATTTAATATAAAGTGGGACCATTTTAGTGGTAATAGAAATAGACCCAAGCGAACAATAACCATTAAAATGACTTAAATAAGGCCTACATACCTATAGCAATGAGGCAAGAATAATAGGTAGGGATGTAACGATTCAGTCGGAGCCCGTTGAAAATCGATACAAATGTGAGACGATTCAAATCGGTTGAGAAGAACATCCCTAATAACAAAAGCAAGTAATCATATGGTTTTATTGAACAACACGGTTAAAACACATAATGTGATATAAAAAGAGAGCACCAACGGCCATTTGATTGTTGTTGTTACACTTTACAGCATGATCAATTGATCATATATTTACTGAATATTTAAGTGAATCGCAGTATTTGTGATTTCACAATGGCACCATTTTTATTTTAAATGATATTAATATATCGATTCATGCAGCCTTTGAAAACAGTCTAATAATGCGGTTCATGGATTCTCATCTGTGGAATACACCACTTCCAATATTTTGCTGGTTAATCAACAAGGGCAAATTGCAATCAAGGATTCTTTTTTTAAATCGAGTACTCTAATATAATCTTGATAGCTCTAATTAATAATCAATTAATAATTATTATTCTTTTAAGTGTGTGAAACCCTTATGAAGGGACTTCAGAGGAAATCAACATCAAACAAGGTTCTCAACACATTTTACTCTATAAACGTACATATTTCAAAGTAAAATATGATATTCAACTAGAAAAAAAAATGTAGTGTGTGACTTCATTTTATATTATGACTTATTAGATTGTAAAAAGTTATCTCTATATGACAGCTGATTTGAGGGGAGGAGCTGAAAAAGTTGAAAGGATTCATGACAAAAATCATAGTCAAACCAGTTATTATGTTTAGATTAAAGAAAAAGCGTTTTTCCAAATGTTGTATTTGGAGAAATGTGCAAAGATGATTGTGCACAATAAGACCAGAGACTAGGTCAATTACGATTTCATGCTGAGTTCAAGAATTCATTTCAGTTGATAAGATACAAATTTCACAACAACAATCCAAATACAGATTCGAAACACTGAAATTCTTCTTATTCATGCAATGAAAATGCCAGCGCAGCCATGCGTGTACATTCACATAAGAGAGATATAAGGTAAGAGGAACAGCTGTCTTGGCCAAAACGTGTCACAGTTTATCACTGAACATATGGTGTGAGCTCTGACTACCACTCAAACACAAACAGCTTTAACTGGACAGCAGGAAGATGTAGCACATTAACATAGGCACACTGCTGCAGGGGACAAACATACACTTTATATTCTAATAGTGAATAACAAGAACCTGAGATATTAAAAACATTGTTAGTTAAGAAACTCAAACAATACATAACAGACTTTCGGAACCGAAAAGCCTCCAGCATGGGGGACAGACTAACAGGAAATTCACAGCCTGGCACACAAATAGGCAACTTCCTGCATTTTGTGTCCGCATAAATGACAACAATGGAAGCCCCGCCCCTTCGTCAAGCCGGTCTACTCAGCACCTTAAGTTTAGCTTTGGGTTTTACTAATGAAGAGGTTATGTAACCATTCATTTCAAGCTTGAGTAAATCGGTCCAAAACTGGACGATGCACTTAAACCTGGGTAAAAATGGAACTTCATCTATTTTCCTTTCTTAGGGAGTTGCCCACAGTATCGCACCCCTTTTAAATCGTCCAAAACAAATCTCTCACGGCCGGGGTGGCTAAACCTGTAATTACAGTCCTTATTTGAGTTCCCAGAGCCCAAACTGTACGCATGGACCTCTGCTCTGCTCCGTAGCAGCAGCCTGCAATTAGTAAGACCAGAATAAATCAATTCCACTGGAGCCACATCTGAGAGGCTGGGCGCCTCCGAGCGTTATCCCTGGAACTGTGCTCCGCGTAAATTCAACGCAATAGCAACTAGACAGCCAAAGGCAGTACTAAAATGTCCTCTGTGATTGCTGAAATCAGAACAATTTGGTCACTTCCTGTGTTCCCAGAAGAATTCACATTCCCACAGACAAATTATTTCCATGCAATTTGCTCCAAATGTCAGTGTTGTGCAGTAGAAATGAAAAAGAGAGAAAGGCAAGCAAAACCAGGGCAAATCTGTTAGCAGAATGGCCTCACCTGTGAACATAGTGCAGCTGATGCACAGAATCAATCGCCAGAACCATCTCCGCCAGGTAGAATCGGGCCATGTCCTCAGGTAAACGGTCCTCAAACTTGCTGAGAAGAGTCAAGAGGTCACCACCCACGTAGTAATCCATCACCAGGTACTGCAGAAGACAGACATGTCAGAACGAAATGGCATAAAATCACGGACGGATGGACGGACGGAATGATAGATATAATGATGGAATGATAGATAGAACATAGACAGATGATAGATAGATGGAACGATAGATAGACTGACAGAATGATAAATAGAACAATAGGTAAAACGACTGAGAATTAGAATTATAGATAGAACAACAGAGAGATAATAGATTGATAGATATAACGATGGATGGATGGATGGATGGACGGACGGACGGACGGAACAATAGAAAGAACAACAGATAGATAAACAGATTGATAGATGGAATGATAGGTATAATGATAGATGGATGGAACGATAGACTGACAGAATGATAAATATAACAATAGGTAGAACGACAGAGAGAATAACAATAGGTAGAACGACAGAGAGAATTAGAATTATAGATAGAACAACAGAGAGATATATAGATTGATATATATAACGATGGATGGATGGATGGATGGATGGATGGATGGATGGATGGATGGATGGATGGATGGATGGATGGATGGATGGATGGATGGATGGATGGATGGATGGATGGATGGATGGATGGATGGATGGATGGATGGATGGATGGATGGATGGATGGATGGATGGATGGATGGATGGATGGATGGATGGATGGATGGATGGATGGATGGATGGATGGATGGATGGATGGATGGATGGATGGATGGATGGATGGAATGATAGAAAGAACAACAGATAGATAAACAGATTGATAGATGGAATGATAGGTATAATGACAGATGGATGGATGGAACGATAGATAGATAGACTGACAGAATGATAAATATAACAATAGGTAGAACAACAGAGAGAATTAGAATTATAGATAGAACAACAGAGAGATAAATAGATTCATATATATAACAAATGAATGGATGATTAGAACGATAGAAAGAACAACAGATAGATAAACAGATCGATAGATGGAATGAGATACAATGATAGAATGATAGATATAACATAGACAGATGATAGATGGATGGAACGAAAGAGACTGACAGAATGATAAATAGAACAATAGGTAGAACGAAAAAATATAGATAGAACAACAAAGAGATAAATAGATTGATATATATATATAACAATAGGATGGATGGATCGATGGATGAATATAATGACAGATAAAACAACAGATAGATAAAAAGATTGACAGATTGAATGATATATATAATGATAGATAGCACAATAGACAGATGAGTGATAGATGGATGGATGGAAAGCTAGATAGACTGACAGATTGATAAACAGAACAATAGATAGAACGACAGAGAGAATTAGAACGATGGATAAAACAACAGAGCGATAAATAGATTGATAGATGTAACAATAGGGTCGATGGATGAATGGGACAAATTTAGGATTATTCGAGGTTTGGTATTATTATGGTTTGGTGGTTGAGAAGACAACCTGCATGACAACAATCACCATTCAGACCTTTAGAATAGGCGGTTTGCTTGCTGAGAAAAACCACATGATCTAAAACAGCCCCATTATTGTCCTGATGGATCTGGCTTGGCAGACTGGGATTCTCATAGTAATTCCCCGCATGGGAACCAGCCAGAGGTGTGGTTCTCTCCTGTCCAGCATCTCTGAGGTCTGTCTGCGCTCACGAAACTGACCGAGAGTGTTCAGAGACTACTGGGACTGACTAATCAAGTCTGATCTAATCAAAGCTCCTGTTAATGTGGAGTCAGGGGCAGCCAGAGGGCAGAAGCCTACCAAGAAGTTGTCATCCTGAAAGGTGTAGTGCAGCGTGGTAATCCACTGACTGTCCCCATTCACCAGCACGTCACGTTCCTCCCGGAAACATGCTGTCTGGGGAAACAAAAGACAAACATTTTGTTTACATTTAGTTGATGTCAAAAAGTTTAATTTTCCAAACTAAACAAATTGATTTTGGGCTAGAAAGATTTAATTGTGTACCTCTGCTCTTTTCAGCATCTCCCACTTGTTGAGGATCTTCATGGCAAACACCTTGTCTGAACTTTTCACCTTTACAACTGCTACCTGTAACACACCGGAGAGCACACAGAGATCTGACACCGACTCCACCATTAAGAAAGCAAGAGGGGATTTCTAGAGGTCCTGATAAGATGGTAAGCCGCTTTGTGTTGCTTTTGTTCCATCTAGATTACCAGATCACACATGGAAGTGGTTGGTTATCAGTGACAGCAGAGTGTAAACCTTGAATTACAGGGCAGGTCGGGTTACTACGGGCGTACACATACATAAACACACGCTGCCATGAAATCATGATATAACTCATTCTGAGGGAAGAAAGCATTCTTCACAATGAAGCACACTCAAGACTCAACACGTAAAGACAATCAGCTGACAGCAATTCGATCTCAAGTCACTGACAGCCCAAATCCAATTTTAATAACTCAAACGTTGAACTGCAAAATATGAAATACTGAAATCTGACCCAAGCCAATTATTTATGTAGTAACACACACACGTATACACATATATAAAAATGTCAAATTATTTTTAATGTTATTAATAATGTCACAATCTCCTGCATATATATATATATATATATATATATATATATATATATATATATATATATATATATATATATATATATATATATATATATATATATATATATATATATATATATATATATATATATATATATATATATATATATATATATATATATATATATATATATATATATATATATATATATATATATATATATATAAATAATACACTCACCTAAAGGATTATTAGGAACACCATACTAATACTGTGTTTGACCCCCTTTCGCTTCAACAAGGTGCTGAAAGCATTCTTTAGAAATGTTGGCCCATATTGATAGGATAGCATCTTGCAGTTGATGGAGATTTGTGGGATGCACATCCAGGGCACGAAGCTCCCGTTCCACCACATCCCAAAGATGCTCTATTGGGTTGAGATCTGGTGACTGTGGGGGCCATTTTAGTACAGTGAACTCATTGTCATGTTCAAGAAACCAATTTGAAATGATTCGAGCTTTGTGACATGGTGCATTATCCTGCTGGAAGTAGCAATCAGAGGATGGGTACATGGTGGTCATAAAGGGATGGACATGGTCAGAAACAATGCTCAGGTAGGCCGTGGCATTCAAACGATGCCCAATTGGCACTAAGGGGCCTAAAGTTTGCCAAGAAAACATCCCCCACACAATTACACCACCACCACCAGCCTGCACAGTGGTAACAAGGCATGATGGATCCATGTTCTCATTCTGTTTACGCCAAATTCTGACTCTACCATCTGAATGTCTCAACAGAAATCGAGACTCATCAGAACAGGCAACATTTTTCCAGTCTTCAAATGTCCAATTTTGGTGAGCTCGTGCAAATTGTAGCCTCTTTTTCCTATTTGTAGTGGAGATGAGTGGTACCCGGTGGGGTCTTCTGCTGTTGTAGCCCGTCCACCTCAATGTTGTGTGTGTTGTGGCTTCACAAATGCTTTTCTGCATACCTCGGTTGTAACGAGTGGTTATTTCAGTCAAAGTTGCTCTTCTATCAGCTTGAATCAGTCGGCCCATTCTCCTCTGACCTCTAGCATCAACAAGGCATTTTCGCCCACAGGACTGCCGCATACTGGATGTTTTTCCCTTTTCACACCATTCTTTGTAAACCCTAGAAATGGTTGTGCGTGAAAATCCCAGTAACTGAGCAGATTGTGAAATACTCAGACCGGCCCGTCTGGCACCAACAACCATGCCACGCTCAAAATTGCTTAAATCACCTTTATTTCCCATTCTGACATTCAGTTTGGAGTTCAGGAGATTGTCTTGACAAGGACCACACCCCTTAATGCATTGAAGCAACTGCCATGTGATTGGTTGATTAGATAATTGCATTAATGAGAAATTGAACAGGTTTTCCTAATAATCCTTTAGGTGAGTGTAAACATACACATACACACACTTTATATATACATACATTCATATATATCAGACTGATTTATCGGTCTGCTGATTTTATCGTCCGATATGAGCCTGTCGCAGATATATCGGCATCGGCGTATATGCCACCGATATGAACGCGCGCCCACGAGTCTCACAGCGCGCAAAAATTCACACACAATTATGTCAAAATGCCTGTCTTGTCGAGTATCATCATAAACATAGGTGGTTATGTCTTAAGTGAACGTAAACATTAAATTTGCCAGTCTCCACCAGCGTTTTTTGTCATTTTCACAAGTTTCATGGCCCACAGAATATCTTGTTGTATGAATATCTGAACACGCAATATATCAAAAGAAAGAACAGCCTCTGTTTTATTCTAGCTTCATGCATACTTTTTTTATCAACACTTGAATGTGAGCAAGTTTCATGAAAAAAGCTTCATTTAGAGAAAAAAGCTGAGAAAATCGCGACTAACTTCCATCCAGATGGGCTTCAGAACGATGATAAAAACACTGATGGAGTAGATCAAGTCCATCAACACCCCTAATGCTTCACAGTCTTATACTGTGTCCTAACTACATGCGACGCAATGCCGCAATGAATCCTTTCCATGTTAATTCGAGATTTTGACGGCGACACACAATGATTCTATTTTAGAAACGGTTTCTATTTCTGCGACGTCACGTCTGGAAGAACACAAAACATGGCAATGACGATCTCAGGTAATGTTTATGTGCTTTATTTAATGTCAAAAGTGTGTAATGTGACTCTGAATATCATTTAGTGCTTCCAGCTTTGTAACATAGTCATACTAAAAGCAACAATAGATAATTCACCTCAGATCTTGAAATTAAACAAATGAAAACAAGAACGTTCAAACTCTGAACAAACAAGTATATTCTATTACAAATATTGTTTTAGTAACTCAGTATGTATTTTAGTAATGTTTAAATGGTGTAATATTTGTGAATTTGATTATGTAGGCTACTTATCCATTTCCTTGCAAGTGCTGTCAAGATTAATCTCTGGTGCCGTGCTCTTGCCGCGAGAGCCCGCCCACACGCTGTTCTGATTGGCTGTGGTTTTTGCACAGGGAGCATGGTGGGGACTATTTTCAGGTGCTGTGTAATATCATTGCGCCAAGCTCCTTGATTATTACGCAGGAATGAGAGTATAGTTCCTAGCCATATCGGCCTAGAAAATCACAACTTTTCATTTCCCGTCAGTCTTAGTACACGATGTAACTACAGCTGAATTGCTATAATGGCTAAAATTGAGAAAAAAAAAAAAATCTATTTCATAGAGATATCAGTAGCAGTATTGGTATCGGTGATACAGTCCTCCTTTCAAAAAAAGCGATTAAAAAATATTTAAAATTTAGGCTACTGTCTTTATGATGTTTCTACATTCATTTGAAGATTAAATGTGCAATTATTACAATATAAAAATATGAAATATGAAATGTGAAAAACTTTAATGTTAGGTACGATTACTCAGGATTAATTACAGGAAAATTTGTGAATAATTACTTATTTTTTTATAAAATCACACACATATACATATTACATACAATAACAATATTTGGTTTCGCTGAGCAAAAACCACATTATAGAGAGCATTGATCCAAACACATCCAACATTGATTCTTCTAAACAGCACATAGTGAACCAATAAAATTATGTTTGGTCTACACATTCAAGTGTGAGCATCTTGGGAAAAGGAAGTGGAATGGACATATATTTGTCTTGAACTCAAGGTGTCCAAGTGAAACAACGGTGTGATTCACTCCCTGCGATTAAATAAGCCAAAACAAGCACGCATTGAGAGGTCTACACATTCCAGGCCGAGCCAGGATACGAGCATTATTCCAGACAGAAATCACGCTCTTCACTCTTCCACACATCTGATAGGGATTTAAAATAAACCAAATCCCAGAAGTACAGACCTTAACATTTAGATTATGATTGTTAAGAAAGCTAAAGGCTATCTGCTAAAACATCAGGCAAATATCTGATCGAAAGGACACAGGGAGTGGAAAGTGACTTTTAAAATAGCGTTCAGAGCACTGCCTGGCATCGTGCCCTCAAAACACACAGCCTTACATGGGCCAAACTCCCACAATGCAGCCTTTGAAATCTAGTTTTGCAAATCTAATTATTACTCAAAAACGACATTTATCTTCTGTCATAACTTTGTCAACAGTACGAGATGTGTGTGGGTGGACAAAAGCAAGCAATTCAAATGAAAAGGGCAATGAAAACCAGAGAAAAAAAAGCAACAGCAAGTACATTTGTGCTTTACTCAGATTCACTGGTGGTCTGAACACAGATCATTTTTTGGCATCTTTAACTTTGGTCCTCTACAAATACCACTGCTGAAGTGGTACAAATTAACCTAATTTATCACAAATTAACCAACTTTCCTTTACAATAAGGATGCACCGAATTAAAATTCTGTATGCACTTGGCCGGAAAACGAAACTGAAAATGAATTAATCAAACTTATTTAATAATCAACACTAGACATGTGCCGGTATACGGTATTACGATATATCACTCAAATATCTAAAACTGAGTTGTACAAACATTTAAACTGCACATCAGACAATTTTATATATAATATGGTTTGTTGGTGAAATATAGACATTTAAACGATAATAAACTGCAATAACTTGTTTTCAGGACAGATTTAATAAAAAAATACATTAAAGACATCACTAACACTAACAAGTCTGTGTAACGTAGAGCTTAGATCAAGCTCAAAAAAATCAATAATCTTCTCTATGCAGGCGCGCTCCACTCATGATCCGCTCACCTGTAAAATGACATGATATTTAGCCATTAAACAATGTATTTTGTTTTATATTTATGTTTAAATATTATAATGTTATTTTTTAATTTCATCCGATTATGAAAAGTGCAAAGATGGTCAGAAATGATTTTGACCCCTTCATTGGGTTTTGCTTTGTAGAAAGCCTTTCTTTAAAGTGAATTTTGTTTTGTATAAATTATATCTTAATTTGAATCAATGTTTAATCAGCCAATTGCCTGGACTTAATAAATAAGAAGCAAATGGGCTATAGCAGACAATAATCGTGACATGAAGTTGCCGGAGCGATCACTTTTATTGCACATGAACTGGAGCGCGTCTTATAAATAAACCGAAACTCAGCAGCTATTTGCCTCACAGATATGAGAAATATGTGTATAGAAAGCTTGAAATATCTATACTAAACAATTCGAAACGACAAGAAATAGTCAAGCAAAATGCACTGTTCACGCGAGCAGCTCATGACTGATCTCAGAGCGTTTCTGTCCAGAGTGCTGCGCTTCATCACTGCATGTGCGGTGAGTTTAACACGCATTTTTAATCCTGACTTGTGCAACTTCAGTGTTTCCCATTCATTGATTTATTTGTGGCGACCTGCCACAATATCGACATTGACCGCCACAAATAGATTTCTGAGCTTCCCATTCATACTGTGACAAAATATATTTAAACTTCTTATAATAAAACAAGTCTTTAATTATGTGTTTTGCAGTTGCTGTCAAACAAACTAAAATCGAAAGCTCAATAAGGTAAAATCAAAGGCATCAAACGGCAAACAAAGCGAAAGCGGAACGGAACCGCACTATTCGTTTGAGCTGAGCGGACCGTTTATCAGCTTGGAGCAATAATAGACAGTGCGAGCTCATACATGGGCCGATCTCGCGATAGCATTACTACACAGCACTGGGAGATCCAAAGAGAAAGCGTTTGAATTCACCGCAGAATTAATAACATCACTATTGCGAGATCTAATGGAAGCATTCAGCGCAGAATAGGCCTTTATCACACTTCCTATTTCCGGTAAGTGAAGCAGTGCACTGCTTCTTCCGGTCCTATCGCGACGCAAGCAAAACGTGGGTGTAGCTGCAGCGATCCGGTGCTCTAATACTAAATAATGACATCCTTACCTCAGATTTGACCATTTCCTGACACTAAAAGAATAGAGGAGAGCATGGGTGAGTCTGATATGGCGGGATGAAGTTGTATGTTTGTGTGTTGTATGCATTTCCAAACTGCGGATGTTTACGTGTCTCATATCGTCAGTCTGCTGAAATGTTCCCATCCAAATGTGCATTCTGAATAATAAATCAATTTCTAACCTGCCGCAGTCCAGTGATTGAGTCTTCTCATTAACAGGGTTTCTCTTACTAATCATATTTCATACCCGTTTTAAATTAATTTGACTGATAAACACCCTTACGAAAGTTAACCATGGTTTTATTATAGTAAGAATGTAGTAACCATTGTTGGGGGTAACGCATTACAAGTAACTTGAGTTACGTAATAATATTACTTTTTCAAGTAACTAGTAAAGTAACGCATTACTTTTAAAATTTACAACAAAATTTCGGAGTTACTTGTTAAAAAAAGTTACGCAAGTCACATTAATTTTCACATTAATTTGACTGACAGCTCTCCTGCCCCCATGTTGAGAAAAATGAGTGCAGAGGTGTGTGTGTGTGTGTGTGAACATGAGGGTTATTGTAGTTCTAGACTAAATGTGAGCATTTATTTATCTCACTTGCACAATAAAGATTCTGTACTCCTCAAAATGATTAAAATCAGTCAAATGCTAAATCAGAGTACTATGCAAACCTCTAATAATTAAATGTTAAATAAAACAACTATTTTTATGCATAATCTACCTTTATATTTAATTTACCAATGTCTTGCTGCTGACTTTTGATGATGAAAATTACTAGATTTTTTGTTTTTATTGGTAAAACTTTTTTCTCCTGCATCCTATTCTTCCATTATCCAGAGCTGCGCCCTCTACTGTTCATGAGGGAATCTGCATTTTTACCTCAGCCTGGGGCTTATTATTTACATTTTGGTATGAAGAGGTCTTTACCGTTGCACAAAAATATTACTTTTTTGTTATAAAAACAAAACAAAAACAAGCCCAGCCCAGGTGAGAAAAAGTAACGCAAAAGTAACGCAATGCATTACTTTTCTTAAAAAGTAACCAAGTAACTCAATTAGTTACTTTTTAAGGGAGTAACGCAGTATTCTAATGCATTACTTTTCAAAGTAACTTTCCCCAACACTGGTAGTAACCATGTTTTTTTTTCGTGGATTGACTACCATTTGTATTACTTTTACTACAAATACCATGGTTAAACTACAAGTACCATATTTTATTTGTAATAAAACCATGATTCATTTTCATGTAATAAATAGATGAATGAATGCGCGCTAACTGCCTTAAAGAAAGTTAACGATGTTAAGCATTTAATTCATCTTAAACAGTAATACTGAATTTTGGCATAAATGTGTGAATTACATATACTGTAGGCTACAGTGAAATGATTGTCAATGAAAAGTTGTGGCGACCTGACAGAACAATGCTAAAATATTAATACAAATCAATATGTTGATTCAGATCTTATTCGTCAGGTCTCACACACACTTCATCGCGGTCTATTTAGACGAGCACTGACACCGTGTGGTGAAATAATCACTATGTTTACGACCGGTCGGATAAAAAAACTACAAGTTCAGCAGAGTTTGGAAAATCCTGTACACAGTAATGATCAGTTTATCTCTTCTCCTGTCTCGGAAAATGTCCGGATTTTTAAATCATCCTCCAGATGCTTATTTTAATTGTCGTTTGTTCAGCTAGGTGTACACAGCACATTGAAAACATGCATAACCGGAAGAATCAGCACACTGCTTCGATGCGCACTTCCAGTATTCAATTCCTCTGTGATAAAGGCCCATTCTCGGTTATAAACCACAAATATCAGATCAAACCGTGCTGACGTGGAAACCAGGAGAAACATTGTGCCATGAACGAAGTGCAGGGGTTTCAGTCCACAAATCACCAACATTCACCATGGATTTACTGTAGTAACACCACATGGTGTTGTGGAAGAAACAGTCAATTTTACAAGTGATTCAAGCTCTTTTCAAACACTTTACAAGGGCTTTCAAGTACATTTTTTCCAGCACTTCAAAGCTCTAAATATTATCAAATTTAATGTTACTTATTTGTAATGTGATTATTTGTAAAACTAAAAGTTTAAAAGGTGTAGGCCACTTTGTGGCAAACAAGCACTTTTATTTTTAAAAAATACATGAATAAAATACAAATTACCACTATAAACTGTAGATGGCGGCAGAGCAGCACTTATTGACTTGTTAGCCATTTCCACTCTCTAATATTTGGACAAAACAAAAACTTTTCAAATTGTGACTGAATTACCCAGAAAACAAGTAAAGAGCTGTCGGTCAGTTCAGTGTGATACTAGAAGAACAATGGTACATTTAATAAAGAGCAGAATATTTAAATTTTCCCTATAAAATTAGTTTTTTGCACATTACAGTTGTTAATAAAAGTTAATTTTATCTGCATATCATTTCATAAACCTTTGTTTGACTAGTTTATTCTGAACCCGCTCAACAAGCAGCGCGCCGAGCCACTCCGCCCTGCCCACCACTACAAGTAAATTCTCAACCTATGGGAAACACGGAACTTTGTACACATTTTCTTAGTTGTAGTATTAGTTCTTACTTTGCTAGAACATTTTTATATTATTTCTGATTATGGCATAGCTTTCTGCCCACCCAATTAGGCTAATAAAGTAATGATTAAAAAAAAAACAAATGCTTGAACAAGGGTTAGGCCCGGACCGAGGATAGTGGCGGGAAATATCGGGGTCGGGTCAAGTTCAGGCTCGGGCAGAGAATCTAAACTCTAGTGTAATGGCAATTCAGAGATTTGTTTCTAAACACATTATAAATGTTATAAATGTATTGCTGAAACACGTTACAAAGACTGTGAACTATGTAGTACTGAATTGTGGAGCGCATTAGCATCAGTGGTTCACCCGCCCAATCGTGAGTTCCTGCCATTACCGCGAGCTAGCTAGTTAGCTTCGTCAAGTAAATGCGGACACATCCCTAGTGTTTGAGAGCAAAGAATACAGCTTTTTTTATAACTTATTTTGATAACTTATTTTACTTACTTGGGTTTTTTTAATCATTCAAATTTGGATGGGTGTTTAACATTTTCTGTGGTGTGACAAACTCAGAACACATTTAATATTGCTGTACACAGAATATTTAATACAATGCAAATATTTGGCAAAATGCTCTTCTCTATAGTTATTTTTTTCTAGCTAAATAATCAGGTTTATGGACATCGCATAGCTTTCTTGAGGTTAACATTAAAGTGACATTGTATAGCCTACCAGCTGTTTTATTGAGCAATTACATGAGACAGGATTCATTTCAGTGAATGTATCTTTCAACATTTCTTGTGGTGTTCACTGTTCAGTCAGATTTATTTATTTTTTTGAGTCGATGATCCATGCTGCAGCTTGAACTGAACTCTACAGTGATCTGTCACGGCGTATTAAAGAGCGCCAAAATGTTATTTATTATTTGAATTTCATAAAATCTTCAGAATTTTAAAGTTGAGACCGCTTCGTATTAAAAGTAACAAAGCCACTAATAACTTTCATCAACAGAAAACAGAAAACACCACAGACTAAAAGATTTTAGATTTAAGAAACGATATAATTAGCGATTAAAATCAAGAAATTAATCGTGTCAATCCACAGGTGACATGTTTAACTGCTGTAGCTTATTCACTTGCATGAAGTAGTCGCTGAACATAATCCAAATGTGCCATTGGTATTTAGTTATTAGTTATTTGTATTTGGATACTTAAATGTTAAACTAGATAAAAGTGCATGCACAACAGTGTCACAGCTACAAAATTGATAAATCTAAAATCAATAGGCTTAAATGATTAAATTAATGTCAATCATCAAATAATCATTGATCAGAGAAGAGACAGCAATGTTATGAGAGATTTAAGCAGTGCGCTCCAGCCTGGCTCCTGTCAGTGTCTAAGAAACCAGGATCAGGGCGGCACGGGGCGGCCGGGGTGACAGGTCAACCTTAACACAGAGACGACCCTTTGACAACTACAAAGACCGCCGTTCAGAGACCATGACACCCGTCAGCATCTGCTCAGTGTACTCTCATTCTGCAGATGGTCTCCGAACGGAACTCCAAGCATAAAATATGCAAGAGTGAAAATAGGTTGATTTTGGCTGCTAAACTGTTAACACTTTCACTTTTTCATGGGGTAACAAACTGTACTTTGTTCAGTTTATGACACACAAAATAACATGGCCTGTCCCTTGGGTCATGAAAAAAATCTTTGCCCAAGAAACAACAAGGGTCATATCCACTTCTCTGGCACCTAACTCTTTCTCCCGCCAGTGTTTTTGAAAAAAGTTGCCAGCATTTTTGATCAATTTCACAAAAGTTTCACGGCCCCCAGAATATTTTGTTGTATGAATATCTGAACATGCAATATTTAAAAAGAAAGAACAGACCCTCTACTTAAAAAAAAGTGTGATATTCTAGCTTTTATTCATGCATTCCTTTTTATTAACACTTGAATATGGGTATGGGAATATGGGTTTCATAAAAAAGCAAAATTTTGAGCAAAAAGCTGAGAAAATCGTGTTTTTGTCAAAGACTAAACTTCTGGACAGGATTCAGAACAATGATCAAAACATAAATAGAGTAGATCGAGTCCATCAACACCCTTGTCTGGCTATCACCAGACCAAGCTCAATTTAAGATTGAACATTGGTCTGGGGAGTCTGCTCTGTATTTTCTACTGCACAAAAGGTGTGGTCAACGAGCATAATTCAAATGACTCTGTACGCAATTGGATAGTCCTTCAACAAATCAGCCCACGAGAGGCATGATCAACGGGCAACGACCCATCGCTTCTCTATCCGTCATCATGTTAAACCCGCCAATAGCGCACCAGGTGGATAAGCCAGTCTGTGATTGGTTCCCGCAAAAGTGTAACAGAAGCAGGAGAAATGAATGTACAGGTTTCCAGACTGAGTTGCAGGGTGAAATCAAATCGCCAGCAGATCAGGCTGGGTTTACCCAGCCTATAAACACCCCCCAAAGCATCACAGTCCTATAGCTCATCCCGGGTTAACATTTCATTCAGTAACTTTAGGTAGTTTTGATTTATATCCGTTTAATGTTGATGGTCTGCTTACATGTGCTATTGCATGTTTCTGCTTCTTTTTCTCGTGTGTTTTGATCAGGAGATTCAGTACTCTTTCAAAAGATGTGTAATAGTGCCTCTAACCATGTCACAGTGAAAACACGGAAAGCCGGAAATTTCCATCATTGGCAGGGAAAGAGTTAAACGACTGATTGGCTGCATCCAAATTTGCTATGAGACACTTGTTGCACGCTACAGTGTAACTGTAACACTGTTCTAGTGCTTTTTGGATATTTTAATCCAAAAATCGTACATATTGTGCCTTTAAATTAAAAACATTAACACTTTTGTGACTATACGTTATTTCAGATGTTCATTCAATAACCGCTCTCAAACTGTTTACAGGTTCATAGCTGTGACACTTTTGACTTGATTCAATACAAGAACCAGGTTGTAAGTGTAATTTGTCAGACTACAGACAAAAGGCACATTTTGTTTTATTTTGTTACATTTATTACTTAAAAATAATTTGCATAAAATTCATATATATGAGTGGTTCTCAACTGGTTTGTGTTCAGGGCCTAGACTCAACATTAGACATCAAACGGCAATCCAACATAAAAAGTCTTTAAAAGATTTATTCATTAAAAATAAAGCCATCACTTGAGAGCCACTGCTAAGTACTATTGGATAATATGGGAATTCAGATGCAGTCTCAACACAAGACGGATGCTGCTTACCTCACCAAAAGCTCCTCGACCAATGACCTTCAGTATCTCGAAGTCCTCCTTGTGCAATCGCATCTGTTTCACTTTAGAGGTGAACGGTTTGGCTGGGGAGAGAGAGAGACGACAGCACGGAGTTATTGTTGAAGACGTTCTAATCCATCACTTCACTATGATGTGCCATAAGGACCCGATCTTCTCGCAGGGATTTGTGGCAGTTTCAGTTACAGCACATTCACAAAAGTCAAAAGTTCAGAAGCATCTCGAAGCAGGTGTGAAGGACAGATTGATGGTGTACCGCAGTAAAGTCTTTCTTGCAGGAACTGAGCAAAAAAGCTGGCCACTGTGACTTGTTTTCCTCTCATAACTCAATCAATATTTCATGTCCACTTATTTATTTGGCAAGTAGCAGGATAGCATACCATCATCTGGTCATTATCAAAAAATAAACCTGTTCAGACCCTGATTATTTTGCGATAATATATTTTAATTTCCCCTGACACCCAATTAGAACTTATGCAGAAAGCTTCTCATACAAGTGTGTTGTATCATGAATGGCAGCACAAATTGACCTTGTTAGTGTGACTGATCCTGGCAAACTATAATTGTGTACAATCCCACACCATCAACGAGTATGAAGCCACTGCACAATGACTATCATTATACACAATAGCTTCTGTTTTCAAGGCTGCATCCTTCTGCAATGAGAATCAATTATCACATTCATATAATTTTATGGAGCACACATAATATTATTTACTGTGTGGTTGAGAGGATGAGCAGAGAGTTCCTATTAAAAACTGTGAAGAGGATGCACTCAACTCAAGGCAGCATGTGATCACAATCGCAATTGGCCAAGGGCAATTTACACTTTTGAATTTGATACATTTAAGCCCAATTAGAGCTGTTAAATTGTGTTAAATTAACACTGGTTCTTCTTAATTTGATCATTTAAATGTTGATTGATTTTTCTTAACACTAACCAGTCCATTCATGACGAGAATTTCACAAAGAATTGGGGTCGGGTGTTTTTTTTCTTTTACTTGAAACAGTAAGCAATCACCTTGCAATCATCCAGAACATCCTAGTATACCCAAGCAACCACCCAAAACACCTCTGCATTGTGGCAACAAGTTTTGCATGGACAAATATCCATATAGTAACATCCAAATAAATGTTCTCAATCTGTGACAGGCAAACTATAAATCATTGTATGATAAACTGGGGAAGGGCTAGTATTTTCTATTGAAGACAGAAGACTGAATTATTATTATCCCTTATTATCATCGCCATCCCGACACTTAAATCGGCGCTCTTTGTCAAATTCCCGACTGCGCGACCAGGACCGGTGAATCGAATGGAGCCTCATCACCACCGCTGTTAAATGACGAGCAAGCCTCTCCATGGGAGACACATATGCCACAGGGATGCACGCCTCTCTGCCGCCATCAGGCTGAGAATGGCCGGGCTGCCTTGCCGTCTTGGGAAGATGAGCTGCAGGAGAAGACCAAAGCACCCCGGACCAAAGAGGGGAGCAAGTGCGGCCGCCACGACACCACCCCCTTTACCTGGATCCCGTGTTTATTGGACACTTTTATGCCAATGGACACTTAATTCCCCTTTTTCGACATTATGTTCATTTTTATGTAATAAGCGACTCTTCGAGGGCTGATGTCAGACCCACTGCTCATCCCGGCTCCCGCCACAGACCATACAGCTACAACACTGTGCGCTGCTTATGAATGAACTCCGTATTGGTCAATGAAAGTCACATTGAGCTCAAGACTGCCAGCACTAGAGATCAGACACGAAGACAGATCTCTTTTCACTTGGACTGCAATAAATCCAGTCTCTTATACAGACAATGAGCCTTGTGCTGTTCAGTTAACCCTGCATAATAAAAAAAAGTGATGTAGTTAGCTGAAACCAAAGCAGGCTCCAATATACTGAAGGAGTTGTGGTATTAGCACACTTGGCTTTTAAATGGAACAGTTCACCCAAAAATAAAAAAAAATGTGTTCGTTCTCATTTAAAATAACCACACAATACCATATAAAGAGTCCACCCAGACCATTTATGTAAACAACATTGCTCAAGAAGCAACATAGCTGTTACTAATTTCGAATGTTAAAGGATTAGTTCACACCAGACGCGAATGAAGCGAATAAAATCACGTTATTCGCGCGTAGTTGGACGCCTGAACATTTTGAGTTTACTCGCTTCATTCGCGCGTGAAATTCGCTTCATTCGCGTGTGACATTCACTACACAACAGACGCGAATTCGCATCATGGGAGGGGCTTCTGCCAGCCGGCTTGTCTCGTTGCGAAATGGCTGACATGGATTGTTTTAAAATACAGTGAATAAGCTCAATTTGCCGGCTTTAACTAGCTTGTAATCTCAATAGGGTGAATTCAGGGTGATTGGGACACTTTTTCCAAGTCATCTCAATGGCAAATGTGTCCCAATCACCCTATGTATAGCTCAAATTGAGTTAAGAGCGTTCTTTACAACTTATTCCCGTTTCTATAAAGTACAAAGATGTATCGTACAGCTCCAGGTATCCACATATGATTTAGTCCTCATTGTTGTCACTACTAGAGAAAGCTCCTGGTTATCGCGGCGCAAATATCCGCCAAAGTTCATGTTTTTTCCATTTGCACGAATCACGCGTCAAACTCTCAATTCGCGCTGTCATTTGCGCGAATCGCGCCGCAGAATGTCTATTCGCGTCTTTGCATTGACTTAACATGTAAATCTCGTGCGCGAAAACGCATCAGTCATATCTGGTGTGAATGCACCATAAGACTTTCGTTCATCTTTGGAACACAAATGAAGATCTTTTTAATGACATCTGAGAGATTTCGGTCCCTCCATTGACAGCTACGCAACTACCACTTTGACGCTTCAAAAAGTTCATAAAGAGATCGTAAAACTAATCCACATGAATTGAGCGGTTAAGTCAAAATTTTCTGAAGAGACATGATCGCTTTATACGATGAACAGTTTTAATTTAGGCTTTTATTCACATATAAACATTCAACAACACACATCAGATAGGGTAAACGGAAGCTCAAGCATGTCTGCTTGATGTGTGAGAACCAATGAGATTCATTCTCATGTGTTACACAGCACGTTTGAGTTTCAGCAAGAACCAATTAATAAGGTTTGTTCTTGCGCGTCAAACTTTCAGTTGAGCTTCAGATTATGTTCACTGATCAATGTTTTCATTTTTGGGTGAACTAACCCTTTTAGAGGTTATGCAATCTTAACATTGGTCATTTACATATAGTAAAAAGTTTTATCTTAAAGCACATTTTATTTTATTCTATGGGAGTGGGAGAAGCTGTAAAACGGTCAAGTAATTTTTAGTTAAAGTGATTTGCTTATATTTCAATCAGAAATCACTTCTATGGAAACAACAAAAATAATATGGCAAATCTGACTTCTCTCGTCAAACACGCAAATCCAGATTCCACGTCCCTGTTGAAATCACCTAAATAGGATGTGTATTTACTGTCATGCCTTTCGCAAGAGTGTATCATTTCTGTACTAACAAACAGCAAGAGATTCTAACAACGTAACTAACGCACTGCAAAATGACAGAAAGCAACTATATTTTATGGCTGGCGCGGACCAGTGGTTAAAGATCTGGATTGGTTGTTAGTTTAACCTCACAAGGGCTGATCAATTAATTATCACCATCATACATTTGAGGAAGTCATTAAACATCACATCCTAATTGCAATGCAATAATTTACTGGGAAAAATTACAGGGAAAAAGCTCTACAATAAGGCAAAATTACAGCCTTTCAGAATGATTTTTAATGTTTAATATGGATTTGGATCAGTGAGATTTCACTGGGACTACAGAGTAAATAATAATAGAAAACAGAAAACAAGTGACAATCCAAATGTATAGTTCCTCGTTGTTTGTTGCTAAAGCTCAGCGTTTGGGAACCTATGGCTCGCGAGCCACACCTGGCTCTTTGACAAAAATCATGTGGCCCGCCATGTCTTTACTGATAAATGATCAATAAAATTAGACATGTCACTAGAGATCAGCTTTCTGCAGAAAAAGCAGCCAATTTCCTTTGTTGTATACCTACAGATGTTAATGAAAAGTTTAGAATAATTATATATGTTCAAGTTGTACCGCCCAAAGTGAAACATACCCTTTTTTTGAAACTGGTTTGGTGCTGTGCCAAGAGACATTTCGAAAGTACCCGGGTACTTTTGCTTTTATGTCCTATAAATGTGTCGTATTTATATCTGTATGGTAATCCGCGCAGCTTTCAGTGGGCGGGACTGCTTAAAGTTATTAATAAAGAAACATGGATGAATGAGGATGGAGCGGTATGTGTTTGATATTAAAGGGGGGGTGAAACACTCAGTTTCAGTCAATCTCATGTCAATCTTGCGTACCTATAGAGTAGTATTGCATCCTTCATATCTCCGAAGAGTCTTTAGTTTTATTATATTTATAAAAGAAAGATACACTGTACCGAGTCTTTCTGGAAAAAAACCAAGCGGCTGGAGGCGTATCGTGTGGGCGGGGCTAAAGAATGACAAACGCGCAAAGCTATTGCGTTGAGCGTCTAAAAGCTGTGACAGCCTTAAACGTGGAAAAAATTTTATCCTAAAATAAACCATTTAGATCAATCAGATTTAGCCATACGTATATGATCCAGAATCAGATCTAGAGGCTGAAATTGAACAGGAGAAGCAGCAACTATGACTACAGCAGGACGTCTCAATGGTATGTACTGTAACGGTAACGTATACTTGCTTAGCGGCTACTGTTTTACAACATTTGTGTGTGTTTACTCATGGTCTATGAGGACATAATTTGGTTTATGGACTATTGTATGCAATTTAATGTTAGCAGTAGCAAACGGAATGGTTTTGCACGTCAGACTAGTGCGTGTTTACATAGAAAAACAATGGAATAGTAGCGCATTTGAATGAACGAGTCGAAAGCTAACAAAACAAAGACATTTGAAGCAGTTTTACTCACCGCCTGCTTCCAACACACGACCGTGAACCCTAATCGCTGGGACCGCTCCATCTTTCAGCATTAGACGAGCTACAAATCCGGAGTTGAACTGTACCTTGTAAAACTCTGTTGCTGCTCCGGAAAAACAAACTCCATCCACTGTCCCATTAAAACTGGGTTCTTTGCGAAGCTGTGCAGGGTTGTCTTGCCCTGACAACCAAAAACACACTTATTTGGTGACATTGTTGATTTTGTGAGGTCCTGTGACTGCAGCGCACAGCCGATGACCTCCCTAAAGCCGAGCACAGCGTGTTAATGGGCGAGCGTTTGCTCTCTCGCTCTAGTCGCTAGGGTTGGGTACCGAACTCGGTACTTTTAAGGGCACCGACCGAATGACGTCGGTACTACAGAGTAACGATTCACATTAAATCAATCGGTACCAAATTTCGGTACCTGAGAATGCACATTGTGATATAGACTAGTGTCTGTGAATATTAAACCGCAAAAAGACTATTTAAATACGAATCATGCGTCTCTCTGTGCGAATGAATGCGTAGACGTGTGGTTTACAGTCTATGGGTTTACCTCACACACACTCTCACTCAGAATCGCGCGCGACGGTCGCATGTTTCCATCTCTGCCTCTCATATGAGGACATGAATGCACGAACGTCATCTCCAGAGCCACTGACTCACTTCATGAGCATTTTACCTTTTCATTTGAGAAAAACAACTACCGTCATATCATAAACAGAGATACTCAAATTCACTGCAACCCGTCAAATTAAAAGTTTGGCTAACTTGACAAATAAATTACTGCTGTACAGTAGAATTTAGATAAGTCTCAATGTAATAATAATACTAACACTAATGTAGGCCTAATAATAACAAATTATCAAAACTTTGATTAATTTTCGATATAATACATTTAATCTATAAAACCTATCGATCATCGATTAATCAGGGTCATGCGTGTGCGTGCTGCTCAACCGCAAAACATGTAAATCAGACTCGAGGAATAATGATGCGAGTGTGCCGGAGCTCTGTTTGGGACCATTTTACAGCTGGAGTTACACCTTCATCTTGACTACAAGTTTGCATGTGCATTCGCAGCCTTTTGCTTTGTGCAAATGTAAGTTGTAATATTGTGTTTATTTTGTGTGGGCCTATCTATAGCTGATTTTTTTATCTCATATAGGATGCATTTTGAGCGCGTCCACACATTCTGAAGAGCACGCATCTGAGGTGGCGTTGGTGACACGTTGTATTGCTCATATTTGATTATTAAATAAGTAAATGAATTAAATGATCAATCACATCGACTCATTTTACAATCCTATAGCCCTTTATTTAGATTAAAAACCCTTCTAATTGATTTGGTGAGGAACATGGTGTCTTGAGCAGCGATTGCACACCCTGTCATGCGGTCGCCTATAAACCACTGCTGTAGACACATACTGCAGTGTTAAGGCTAACGATTAATCGATTAATCGATCATTAAATTAAACGACGATCGATCATGGAAATTTTTGTAAATTGACATCCCTGATGTTGATACTAACTGGGTCCCAAAGTATCAGTTCTCATGGCATCCCTAGTTGGCTTAAGCTTGGTACATACTCCGCAAGAACAAAGAAATGAGTTTGTTTTCTTGAGGTGGCAAGAACAAGAACAAAGTTCCATCTGGCCAGGACATTACATACTTCACAAGAAAAGAAGGTGCCGAACATTTCCGTTTCTCCACATTAACCCTGCATTAACCTCCGCATTGTAATGGCCTTTGGGTTTATAAATGACTTGTGTTACAAATCTGGTAAAATGCTGCATGATGCATTCAAAGATGAACGTCATAAGCAACCCAGACTCACAGCATATGCATCGATGGAGTTTGTTAACCAAGCTGCTGAGATGCGCTCCATGCATTATAACAAGAACATATATTTATTTAATTATCATATGCAGTAAAAGACAGAACAATATAATGCAAGCGCAGTAAAAACTCCGTCATGCTGATGTCGCGACTTCGCGGGACAGCTTTTCACCTCAACAAGTAATATTGTCATAGATTAATAATTAATATCAATATCAATTAATATTGCAAGATCTCGTCACACCCCTACTGAATATTAAGCATTATATTGGTCTACCAACACACAACTAGCCTACCTAGCATGGAAGATATAGAATATATAGCTTCTTGCTTCACACAGTGAACACACCCCTGGCAAACAAGGCCAAACACTTCAAATTTAGCCAAAATGTCAGGCGACTGATTTGTTGATATGACATCTACACACAAATAGCTTTGTGGGATATGAGCGAGATTCCATGTAAACAATGCCGTGAATATCAAATGTTACCACTGTGTCAGGCATCCTTTTACAGGGCATTAGAAACAGATGGAAAACAGACCACCTGGAACTGCCATCCTGGCCTCGGATACATCAACCAGGGAAAGTGTATAAAGTCTATTTATGAAGGACAGTTTAAAAGGTCAAGCCTTCCTAAGAAGAACCGACACGGTTTTCAAACTGTCCAAAACAACTGCAGCATGCTCGGGTCGGTGTTCATTAAAGATCTGATGCAGAAACCTCATTGTGTATATCACTGTCACCATCTCCAGTGTAAGGGGACACAGAGCTGCAAATCAAATGAACCACACCGTCGATCTCCTGCAATACCCAAGAGTCCCGCATTAGGAGACCATATAAAGGCAAAGACACTGGCAGGATCATTAAAACACGCTTTCCATAGAGGGAAAGAAACGCTTAAAGCCAGACTGCAGAAAGACTCACAGATATACTTGTGAGCGCATGCCGTGTTCAAACCCACTCTGCTCGACTACAACATCAAGAGCATTTTCATGTCTGCATAAAACAAACACTGGGCGTAAAATATATTGTCAGCTTTCTTTTAATGTCACAGGGTTCTTTCATGCACTAAAACGGAAAGAGACTACTAATTTCAGACCAAATTCATCAATCGAAATGAAATTATTAAGGTACTTTGACTTTACTTTAGTCACAGGACAGCGTTGACAATGCGTTTCTGCTCTGCTCTCTGCACGCAATCTTCACGTGATGTGCGAGCTTCTGTCTGAGTGTTTGTTTGTCACAATATATCAGGCATTAGTTCAACATAATACACATCTGATGGTCTAAAATCGCTTTAATGTTCAAACTGGCAGGCCTTAAAACACATACAAATGACAAAGCTTTGTGAGGACACAGGTGAAAGAGGTCTGCCTTCAGGGCGTGCGCGCGTTTTCAGAGACACGGCTCGGCTCTCTGTGTCACAGAAAAAAGCTGAGCACTGAATGGATAAGTTTTCCGTATTGTTGTTTTTGAATAGTGCACAATCGCTTTAAATGTTAAAAACTGGCAAGCCTTTAAACGCATTTACTTGACAAACTTTATGAGGACGAAAGTGAAAGCGGTCTTGCTTTGGGGCTTGCGTGCGCCGTCTATGTGTGTGTGTGTGTGTGTGGTAGCGTATAACTGTATAAACTGTGTAAAACATGCAGTTACTATAGTGATTCTGGGCATCTATAACTGCTAGATAACTGCTCCTGCATCTCTCTGTGTGCCTGCAAACTGCACTTGATGTGACTGACGGGGCGGAGTCACGTGACTAAAACTAAATAACCGACATGGGAAAAATACGTCGGTTAGAGGTTCTGATTTTCAGTTTTGATTATTTTTCGATTAATCGTAGAGCCCTATGTGTAATGTTTTTTTTTTTTAAACTTAAAAACCTTTAAAAAAATATATATCACAAGAATTAAAGGGTTAGTTCACCCAAAAGTTCAAATTCTGTCATTAATTACTCACCCTCAAGTCATTCCAAACCCGTAATACCTTTGTTCATCTTCAGAACACAAATTAAAATCTTTTTGATCAATGTTTAAATGTGAATAAAAGCCTAAATTACATCTGTTCATGATATAAAGTGAACAAGTCTCTTCAAAAGATTTGGACTAAACCCCTCGATTAAAGGTAGGGTTGGGTACCCAAACCAGGTGCCAATATGGCAACGGTACCTTTATAACCTGTATATAACCGGACCGAATCAGAACGCAGATTTTGGTGCCTCATGCCACTTAAATTCAAACGTGCTTCCGTGCTCTTTGGCTGGCACCGAGCCAGAGACAGACGCGCTCAGCGCTCGTCACATATCACAACTAGTCAGTGTTTTCAACCCTATAATGTTTATTTATTCGGTTTCAAACATTTAAATGCTCTAGCAAAAAATACACACTGATGTCGATGGAAGCGGCGATAACAATCCTTTCAGACAGTTATAATTTGACTGCGTGTTTTATTCATATCAGATACACATTATATAGTAACTATATAGTTTACTCTATTCTTCTCCCAGTTCAGTGGTCACTTACTTTTATGTATTTCGTGAGACGTGGATGAGTTACGTGTTGTAAATCCGACAGATCCGATTCTCTGAGGCGCAAACTAACATGGCGGCGCCCATCGCGCAGTACAGATCAACTTACACACATTCACTCACACATATTTGAAAATCAGAATATAAGATGTGACATAGTCAGCAAGTTTGTAAATAGTTTGAATAAAAAAGAAAAACCTAAATAAACCCAATACAGCTGTCATACAGCGCTATTGCGTCTGCTGTGTGTCATGTGAGAAACATGATGCGTCGCCGTGGAAACAATAAGGTAGGGATGGGCGATAAAACGATAACGATATGTATCGCAATAGACACGTAATCGATATCAATAAAAAATGCATTCGATAAAACACTAACAGTTACAAAGAAATAACGGAGGCACTGCACCTTAATGTTAAGAGATAATTGTTAAGTGTTCATTGTGATTTTAGACTTTGTGTTTATATTTTAATTATTTGAGTATTTTCCATGGTTGTGTGTGTCGACATTTCTGCCTTTATAACTGAGGGGATTATAATCAGAGGAAGGTTATGTTTAACATAAAAATATTTAAATGCAAAATATTTTAAATAGGTCATAAAAATATCAATAATTATCTATATCGCCGATATGAAACACTTATCGTGATACAGTTTTCAACCATATCGCCCAGCCCTAAGATCAACTAACACACATTCACCCACACATATTTGAAAATCAGAATATCAGATAGCTTGTGACATAGTCAGCAAGTTTGTGAATAATTTGAATAAAAAAGAAAAAAAGAAATAAACCCGATACAGCTGTCATACAGCACTATTGGGTCTGCTGTGTGTCATGTGAGAAACATGATGCGTCACCTTGGAAACAATAAGGCGATGTGGTCTAAAATATTTGCAGAGAGAATATGGTCATATTTCTGCAAAATAAAGCTGAACCTTGAAAAGCTGGTTTGTAGCATACCAAGAATGCAGACTACTACTGTTAGTACTGTAGTGTAACTGTTTTTAGTGATAAATTAGCTCTGTTGTAGTTGGGTCAGGTGGCTTAGGTTTTACTGTGAATTTGTTAAGTAAATTGTGTTTTGTATTTATTTATATTTACATATTTAAGTATACTTTAAACTTTTAATAAATTGTTCGATTTAAATAATAAAAAAATATCAATAAAAAGCCACTCTTTGATGTCATCCACCTCGTTTTTTTTTTAAGTATCGGTTCAGGCACCATTTAAAAAGTATCGGTTTGGCACCGGTATCGAAAAAAAAACCGAAGCCCAATCCTATACAGGACCATACTCGAAAAAACTTTCCGAGAAGTATACGAATCCTGAAATCATACGTCAAACTCGTGTTTTTTTTCTTTTTTACTTTGGACATGTTTAGCATGTTTAGCAAATCCATCTCTTTAACAGTGTCAATATAGCCTAGAAATCTAGACGTACCCTAGCGGCAGCAAATCTAATTTGCAGCCAGGGCGTCTAGCAACTCTCCGTTGGCTTGCTAGCTGGAAAAACCAAACTCTGGTCAGGCCAATCACATCGCGTATAGAGTCGGTGGGCGGGTTTAACATAATGACGGCAGAGTTGCCACGGTTCTGCATGCTACTCGTAAACAAAGAAGCTGGCGAACAGCGGTCTTTCAAATCGGCTTTGGCCGCGACACTGGAAGACTTGGAGTTAAGCTTTTCTTTGAGAAAAGAACAAAGAACGGCACTGAAGTCATTCTTAAGAAAGGAAGATGTGTTAAAAGTTTTGCCGACCGGATACAACGAAAGTTTAATCTATCAACTAGCTCCGCTTCACCTTCTTCGTTGCTCTGGTTGGTTGTAGCGCTATCCTATTGCGTGCAGAGGGAATTTGAAAGACAACCGTTTATCCCGCCCCTCAGATTGAGCCCTGCCAATGGTGTGTTCCCAGACCCAACATCTTGATGTGGGTCTGGCTTGTCAGGCTAGTGTAAATAAGTTAGAATCTATGAAATAGCATTAGACACCACCTTTAATATGGATTAGTTTTACGAACTCTTTATGAAACTGGTAGTTGCGCAGCTGTCAATGGAGAGACAGAAATCTCTCAGATTTCATAAAAAATATCTTCATTTGTGTTCAGACGATGAACGAAAGTCTTTGGAACAACATGAGGGTGAGTAAATGACAATTTTCATTTTTGGGTGAACTAACCCTTTAAAGGGTTGCAGGGTTGCACCCTCATGTCGTTCGACACCCGTAAGACCTCCGTTCATCTTCGGAACACAAATTAAGATATTTTTGTTGAAAGCTGATGGCTGAGAAAGGCTTCAGATAGGCCTCCATTGGCATTCAGTACATTTACACTCCCAAGACCCATAAAAGGCACTTAAAACGTCCTTACAAAGTCCATCTCACCACAGTGGCTCTACAATAAAAAATAATCAAAATAACGACTTTATTCAACCTCTTCTTGTCTTCCGTGTGTGCCTCCACGACGCATGCGCGAGAATATGACGTAGCGCCGGCATTCGGGAATCCATGAAATGCACACTTTAGTCCCATTTGAGCACTACGCCGAGACCTAAAGCACGATCAATGTAGAATCCAACAGCTTAGACACGCGCGTCTTCCTCTGCTTGTAAACAAATCGCTTCTGGGTCATTTGTCCGAACGCCGGATCTGCGTCATATTCTCGCGCATGCGTCGTGGAGGCATACACGGAAGACAAGAACAAGTTGGATAAAAGGCGTTATTTAGATTTTTTTTTGCTCACAAAATCTATTGTCGTCGCTTCGTAAAATGATTGTAGAGCCACTGTGGTGAGATGGACTTTGTAACGACGTTTTAAGTGCCTTTTATGGGTCTTGGGAGTATAAATGTACTGAATGCCAATGGAGGCCTATCTGAAGCCTTTCTCAGCCATCAGCTTTCAACAAAAATATCTTCATTTGTGTTCCGAAGATGAACGGAGGTCTTACGGGTGTCGAACAACATGAGGGTGAGTAATTAATGACAGAATTTTCATTTTTGGGTGAACCAACCCCTTTAGGGTGTTTATCTATTTAAATTTTGATTAATCTCAAATACACACAAAACCATAATATTACATCATGTCAAAAGAGTTTTTAAAAAAAAACATGATCTGCAAAGATAAGCTAGTTGGATATTCTGAAGATTAGCCATGTTATTAAACTTAAATGACCGTAAAAAACAACTGACAGTGTTTAGGCTTTGGCCCTTGTTGATCTGTGAGAAAGCCGATAACAATGGAGGAACAAGTCTGGTCCTAAACTCAATCCATTCAGAACAGACAACAAGATTATACCCATCCCTAAAAATCATATTGGTCTTGCCAATCACGGCAACTAAACAGGTGTTGACTTGCCATAATACAGACACAAATAAGGACTAAATATAAAGGAAAAGCTTGTGATGAGGAGGATTCGACCTTTGAATACGAGAAACCTCCCAAAGTTAATACAAACCTAATCCCAAAATATGAGACCGGTTATACCTGACAGCAAACCCAACCTGCATAAATAAACTTGTACGGTATGAAAGCTAGAACACTGAAGATGTAGAAGATGTTGGGGTTGTGAGTGACAGGATAGTCACATAAAACCACCTGGGTTGTCAATTTAAACCAGCTGTCTGGGGGAACTCACTATACAGGGGGACTTCTTCAAATACCAGAGGGTAGTTGTTAGTCACCGTCCACCGAGTCAGCCTTTTCTTTCAAACAGTTGGGCCTGAACCGCATCTGTGACTTGCACATTCCTACATTTGCCTTCAAGACTTCAGGCCTCTCGCAGAAAGCAGTAAGAGCATGAAATTGGCACACTATTACTAATTAGTCAATTGATGCATTTAAAAGTACAAAGAAATGCTGATAACGGTCCCAAATTGGCTAATTATTACAAAAAAACTGAAGGTTAACAAGCACATCAATGAACAGAAAATGCAAGAAAACGGTTTTGATGTCATAATGTCAAAGACATGTGCAGAACACGTGTTGGAAAGCAAGCAAATCTAGGTCTGCTGATCAGATTTTGTTTTAGCCAGGTTGTGCATGTAAACAGACACAATTTGCCATACTTTATGCATGATTTGTGAATAGTGACTGTATGGAAAAGCCTAAAGAATTAGCAGGACTTTGAAAAAAAAAAATCATTAAATCATCTGATAAGAGCAGATGTTGGAAGCATACAATATCAATGCCTACTTTTTCTTATTCAACAGTGTATTAGACATTATACAAATACAACCTGATCCTAGATTTACTAATAAAGAAATATTTTATATACAGTAGTGGCCCAAAGTGATATCTGGAGGGGATATTTGTTTTTAATGACCCTACTAGTTCAATAAACCATGAAAATGTGCGGAAAAATACTATATATTTTGTTAAATATTTTAAATATGAGGCAATAAATCTTTTCCAACAATATAAAACTTAAACTTTACTAACACTTTTTATCAATTTTATCAAGAATGTATCAAACACATCCTTCCTGAATAAAAGTATTAATTTCTTTCAAAAGATAGAAAAAAAATGTCTGACCCCTAAATTTTGTACGGTAGTATATATCGTTACTAATTATTTCTATTTTAAACAGAAACTGTAGAGTGTGTGTGTGTGTGTGTGTGTGTGTGTGTGTGTGTGTGTGTGTGTGTGTGTGTGTGTGTGTGTGTGTGTGTGTGTGTGTGTGTGTGTGGTAACCTGAGATATCATTTTGCTCATAGGTACAGCATGAAGAGTTTGATCTACAACCTTTCAGTTACCAGAGTAGACTACACATTGGTTGGAGTAGAGCCAACTCAAATTAAACAAATTAGTTCAAACAAATGAACTTTTATGAGCATTTCGAATTTCCTTTTTCTTTTGAGTTCTCAAAACTGACATTTTAAGTAATCTGAATTGTTGCATTGTTTTGAGTGTTATGAACTTGTTTTTTAATTTAGGCCAACTTAAATTTAACCGAAACTGGGCTGGGATTCTATTTCCCAGCATGCTTTGCAATGACACTCAAAACGGACAGTAAATGCCACAATGACATGTTATATTATGTTTTTGTAACCAGTTAGCAAGGTGGCATTTATTGAATTAGCTAGTTAAAGCTAGTCAAGTTTCCAATACCAAAAATGTGAGATTACATGATATTTTTAAGTTAAATGTATGAATTTGCTTATGGATTTGCTAAAATTTCAAGATCAGATCAATTAAAATGTATGATTACAAAATAAAAATCTACAAGTTCTGCTTACTTAAACTTTAAATCTCTTAACTTGAAAACCGAGGCAATCAAACTTTTTTTAAGTTCGGGTTTACAGTGTACAAAAACATTTCAACATGAATGCATTATTGTACTTTTCCTTTAGACTTTATAAATCAAACCATGACATCAGTTATGATGGATGTTACATGTACCGTATCTAAAACTGTCAGATAAAAAATAAAGCATCCCATTCAAGCATGTGGTCATCACAGGACCCTGACAGAGATAACACAAATCTGGCTGATGATCTGGGCATGAGTTCAAGCTTGTCCTGGCATCGTCTCCAACCAACCTGTGGCTTAAAGGTGTGCAAGGATCAGTTTAGCCTAATGCAATTACAGCTTTTTAAAATGCTTTTAAAAGTTTTAAAACTAGAGGACAAATAAATTACCTGAAGAGCCTACAAATTCCATTCATTTAAGTAGCATAAAAATTAATTGGAGAGTATCTAAGCATCACCGATTTGGCAAGAAGCTGAGATGAATCAAAATTAAACCAAGTGTTTTTTTCCCAAAACATTAGTCTAAAATATAGCATATGCTCAGCTTGAGAGGTCTACAAGTTCATAGAATATTCACAACTGTTTTCTGTTCCCTACCAATGCGATCTATCCTTTGTATTATTGTATTACAGTGTGTGCGTTGATTATTCTCCGCCACACTTGTTCAGTCTATCCTGCGTGCATCATGCCTTCTGTTTCCATGGAAGGAATGTTTACAATTCAGGTCATTCAGGGTAGCTGCAAGTCACGCCACAAAATAAACAAACAGACGACACACTATGTTCATTCACGCTGGAATGTGATGTAGCGCTCCAGTTATTTCCTGCACAACTTAAACATGTAACAAGTTTAAAGTCATATTCATTAGTTAAGCTGGGTCAGGAGGTCCCTGATTAAACATACTCGAACAATGCACTGCTTTTCCCAATACACTGTACATGTTTAGCTACAGTTTAGTCACATGACTGGCCACTTAAATCTTCCCAGCAAGGTCTACTTGAATTCAGTTAACGTTTTTACAACTTTACCACCACATAAGCCCTTGTCATATTCCATGCTTGGAGAAATGCTTTGTATAAACACAAAAGAAGGAGATTTCATATTTCATACATCAGCAGTGTTATTGAAGAGAATGACGCCGTATGGCCCAGGGCACTTTTTCTACCTTATTCATGCACAATCCCAACAGCTATAGTCTTTCCTATAGGGAAAGGGAACCAGTTTGATCAATCACTATGACAGTGAATAGCATATCCTTCAGTGTCAGAACACTTTGCCACAAGCAGAAGTCGATTTCTTTCATAGCTTTTCAACAAGCCCTTTAAGAATTTAAATAGCACACACACTTTTAAAAATAAATCATTTGCAACAGTTTAAATACGTTTCTGAGGTTAATTTCAATCCATGAATCCTTATGATATACTGCTCAGCATGCTGGTATGATGGCTCAGAATTTAACAGCATGTTGCTACTTGACTTTTCCAGGGCTGTACACACACACACACACACACACACACTATGATTCAGTGCTGCCAAATGTGGCTTAAAGATATTTGTTGCGTGAACTTATTTATGATTACTTTAAAATCCAAACATCTACTGAACTTAAGTTTGGTACTACAATAAGATGATTTAATTACTAAATGCAATGACATGAGATGCTTTAATCTTAAAATGCATGGGTTTAAGATGGTTTGAAAATGAAATGCATTTATTTAATATGGGTTAAAGATTAAACGCATTGTTTACAAATGGTCTAGGTGTGAAATGCAATGATTTTAAGAAGCATAAATGTCATTAAAGCACCATACTCACCCCATTCCAAAAACTCAGCAATGTTCTTCTCTCTTCTGAGTGGGGAATTGGTGCACTCATCATAAAGGCAGATGAGAACATCCAGGAGAGTTTCCACACTAAAACACTGTCTATTAGACTGGACAGGACCATCCAGGATCAGTTTTTCCAACTTTTTCAAACGCACTTCTCCAGACATGGTTCAAAACGAGTGTCAGTCCAAAAAATGTAGTGTAATGTTATTAAAATCGATGCAATCTTTGGATGGTATATGTAAATAGCTATAAATATAACCCACCCATCATCACAGTCGAATGCAGTTACAAAACTGCAGTAAACTCCAAACTAATTTTAATGTCATACACAAATAAAACTTCTCACTACATATTTTAATGTACTCAGTGGGGGATCAACAAACCAGCAAATAAGAAAGGAAAATACAATTTAAGTGTTTATATTAATAAAGGCCTTGCACTTGTGTGTAAAACAGTCATTTATATCTTGCGTTTTGTTAATATAAATTTACAGATATTTAAGTGCCTTTTCTGTAGCTACTAAAGCTAACCAGCTAACAACATTCTCCCGACACAATGTATCGTAACTGTTTTTTTCTCGTGTAAATACAAAAATTGTGTATTAATATCAACAAATGCTAGTGTCAAACCATGTCAAGTATATAAAGTTTTTAAACCCCCCAGTTTGTTCAACTTTAACGGGTTAAAATAACTGATGCTAATGATCCGGCTAATAAAGACGTTCGGCTAGCAGGCTAACAGATTTTAGCTCGTCCTCAAAGAGAATTCTCCTCAAAACCAACCGAAATAACATGACACGCCCCCCAAATCTGATATTTAGGCATTGCGTGTGTGGAAAATGTGGATAAAATGTGTTTATATCCGCAAAAAGTGAGTTTAGCGAAGTTCTCCAAAGGCACCGATTGAGTGTCACTTAGTTTTCCTCAGTCCTCTTCCCATGAATAATTCCTAAAAAAAAAAGTAAGTCCTGGCAGCGGGATGAAGTCCGTCAGATGATGATGATGGTGGTGGTGGTGGTGGGGTGAGGATGAAGAGGAGGAGGATGGTGGCGGTGAGTGTGGATGCGGGGTGACGGGGAGATTCTCTCTCATCTGCCCGCCGCCGCTGAGTGTGTTTCAGGAATAATGATGAGGAGAAACATGGCGACTAAACTCTCTCTCTCTCTCTCTCTCTCTCTCTCTCTCTCTCTCTCTCTCTCTCTCTCTCTCTCTCTCTCTCTCTCTCTCTCTCTCTCTCTCTCACACACACACACACACACACACACACACACACACACACACGCGCTCACTCACATTCAGACACACACACATAAAAATAAACATACACAGACTACATGCACATAAACATACATGCATTTACATAAACAATACTCATACAGGGACACAATCACATACCTAGAACACATTTAATGTGTTAAATTGTATTTACATGCAACCTCTCAGATGCTCTAAAGAAATACTATATATAAAAATAAATATAAATTACACTATATGCATAAATAAACACACGTAGGCTACATAATATACAAACACAGCCTATATGGACACACTACACAAAAGTATAGACACAAATATAAACACGTACATAAACATAAATATGCAGGCCTAAATATACAAGTATACAGAAAATACAGAAAATAAATTGTCTATAAATTGTCAGAAAAATGTCTATAACAGCTGTTTTGCTTAACCAGAGAATTTAGGGAGGGGGTGGGGCAGGTTGGGGTCACATGTGTTCACACTTTCATTTTTATGATAATTTGTGAGTGTATCTCTCTCTATTTTTCTATCTCTCTCTCTCTCTTTCTATCTATCTATCTATCTATCTATCTATCTATCTATCTATCTATCTATCTATCCATCCATCCATCCATCCATCCATCCATCTCTATCTATCTATCTATCTATCTATCTATCTATCTATCTATCTATCTATCTATCTATCTATCTATCTATCTATCTATCTATCTATCTATCTATCTATCTATCTATCTATCTATCTATCTATCTATCTATCTATCTATCTATCTATCTATCTATCTATCTATCTATCTATCTATCTATCTATCTATCTATCTTATTTATTATTTATTACTTATTTATTTATTTACATCAGTTAGAAGGTAAGAGCATTCTTGTGGTATAGTTTTTCTCGATCGCTTTGGTGCATTTCTTGAATCATCCTTAAGATTTGCAAACCAGTAAGTGCATTTCTCAAAACAATTCATACAGCCCCAAACAAAAGCCTGTACCTTGCTCAAAATGCTTACGTAGTTGATCTCTCATAAAGTATTTATGTCAATGAACAGTGCTATGAGAATGAGAAGTCCTTGTATCATTGTTCACAAACAAGATAGTCAAAATGCTTAGCCACGTTGTCAATATAACAGTGTTTTCTGTCAGTATTTTCAGATGCAACTATACGGTTTTGATGACAATGATTGAAAAGACTGCACTCTATGTGTAGGCATATATACATTTCAATAGTACAAATTTACCATTAGTCCAAAATGCAGCTGCTAGAGTTTTTACTTGGTCAAGAAAATTGGATCATATAACACCAATTTTATAATCTCTACACTGGTTAAGTTCTGTATTGATTACAAATTGCTACTGAGCTATAAGGCCCTAAATGGTCCTGATCTTCTATCGTCCTACAATCCATCACTCCCTTTAAGATCACAAAACTCTGGGCTTCTTGTAGGATATCTAAGTCCACTAAAGGAGAAAGAGTGTTTTAATTTTTGGCTCCTAAACTCTGGAATAGCCTTTCTGATAATGTTCGGGGTTCAGACTCACTCTACCAGTTTAAATCTAGATTAAAGACGCATCTCTTTAGCCAAGCACTCACATAATGCATCTCATAACCTTGTACTCCAAATCAGATCAATCAGATCAAATGCACATGTTATGAAAATCAGCTACGCTAATTATTCTCCATTTGCTTTTCTGTTTTATCTCCGGATGCCCATCCCGAGGTAACTGAGTCCGTCAGCGCCAGTCTGGATCCAGACTCATATGAAGACTTCAGATAACTCAACACTTGTGAAGAAATTACTTCAGATGACACAAACTCTGAATCAACATGCACTAATGCTATATATTTTTCTATATATCCTAATCATTTGTTAACATGTATTCATTACTTCAATGAGCCCATTGTTTCTGTCTTAAATTAATACATTGTTAGCTAACTGCGTGATTACATTTCTGAAATCCATAACTTGGACAGAGTCACCTCTGATAACAGGTCACTCTAAATTGTAATGTAGACTCAAAACTTGAAACAATATTTTGAAAAGCGCTATACAAATTATTGTGAATTGAATTCAATTGAATGTGAATTTGTTGTCAGACCAACAGTAAAAGTGTAACTGTGAATATTGTTCATTCACATTCACTTTAATTAAATATATATCAAACGTCAAGAAACATTTGGATGATTGAGGACACGGTTGTGGACATCTCCCAACATGCGGCTGTGACTTTTGACCCGCCTCGGCCATGAGGTCATGAATGATTGAGAACATGGTCAACAATATTCAGAAACATGTCTAAAATCTTGGCCTCTTCTACCTCTTCCACTGTTTTGCCTCCGTACCCTTCAACCACACATCTTTACACCTCTTCTTCTTACTGGCTGTTGACCCTGTTTGTTTCCTTGTTCTTCCATTGTCAGAATGTGTGTTTTGTCTGTGTTTTCGTCTGTCTATATGCTTGCCAATTGAATCTTCATGAGATCTTCACCTCTTAGCTCTTTTAGAGAACTGGTTGATCTCACCCTTTACATTCCCTTCATTAGTGAAATTCAAAATCCACCTCCTCAATTCATCAATTCAGGACACATTTACAAAATAAAAGTCCAATAGAAATGTATAGAAAATATGCTTGACAATAATTTATGACAAGGAGCTGACGCCTATGTTTTGAGGAAGACTATTCAGTATAATACATTTTGAGCAACATGACATAAGCAACTGATAATGTAGGAAACAGCATTTGCAAATCTGTTAAAAGAATGAGAAATTGCTTTTATGGTGTGTACAAGTGACTAGATGATGTGGAGGTTGAAAAATAGTAGTTTTAATTTTAGTTGTGATCTGAGAAATGCACCAAAACGACTGAGAAGAACTGTAAATTGATGTAGGGCCTATTTACTATTGCGGCCTTCACGTTCACGGAATTTTCGTAAATACTAGTGTCCTATTTTTAAAAAAATAGGACACGAACGCCTTCACAAGTCAATTTGAATGCGACGAGCTCGTAATCACGACTTCAGAAGTGGGAAGTAGGACATTTCTGACTGATAGCACGTGAAGGTAGCATTTCGATCAAGTCTGCAAATCCAAGAGCTCCCCCTGGGGACTAAAACAATCCACTGCGTATCTCCAGACATTTTGGTGATAGTTCCATGCAAAACTTGGTAAAGCAGCGTCACCTACTGGTCGTCTAAATGACTAATTTACTACTTTTCTAATTGCTTGCATGGCATTCAGGGAAATAAAAGGTTACAGTTGGGATGTGAATGAAGGAATGTCATTTATGGAATGTAGGCAAACTGTGATTCAGAATAAACTCTTGGCATTCTCAAGCAAAGAAAGCCAAACCAGACTGTCTATTAACAGTTAGTCTGTCTGAATAGCTTAATTTCATTTCTATTAGTCTTGATAGTGGATCAAATAAAGCCCTCCATCATAGCAGTAAACATTAAGGACATCTGAGCTGTGTAGTTGGGCTGGTTTCAATGAACTGGGTCTATAATGATCATCATTAACACCTTTTGTGTTTATTGGGGCTCTTGATTAAAAGGGGTAAAATACAGGACAGTGTTATTGTTGGTTTAATCCTTCTGATCCCTTTTCATATGCAATTAGAAAATGAGAAACACCACTTTCAGTCTAGATCATCTAATTAATTGATGTGCTAGAATTTGCAGCATGGAGAAATCAAAGAAACTCTCACACACACACCCTTCAAAACAACCGTCTATAGGCATAAATAATAGTTTCGTTTAATGAGTCATTGAAAGTCTCAGGCCTAAGATCTTTTGTTATGATGCTGCTGTGTATTCAAAACTTTCAACGTCTCATAAAATATCTTACAGTGACAGAAAGTTTAGAATTTACCACTGACATTAAGTATTTTAAAATATAATGTAATATGTTTAATACTGAGACTACAGTTAAAAATAACTATAATGGTGTACGTTGTGAAACTGGGGAGGGGGGGGGGGGTCACGTTTTTCAGAAATCAAAACTTCTTAAAAGAATAGTTTTTGATATTCAAAACATTTCAAATTCACAAGAACTTTTTCTTTCTTAATGTACAGCATTAAATACATTTGTATTCTTCTACATGAATAGAAAACTTCCATCGTTCAGTCTTTATTCATTTGAAGTCAAACTGCCTCAGTCTTTAATCAATGCAGTTTCAGTGCAATGCAGGTGAAAGATTTGACAGAGATGCAGTTGAGTAAACACATTCATTTCGCATTTTCACAAGTCTTTCTGAGCTCTGTAGATTATCACTTTTTACATTTTTTACATTATGCTTCAAAATACTAACACACCAGCTGGTGTGAATTTTTTTTTTTTCAGTTTCCATTTTATATTATGCACAAAAATTAATAAAATATAACTGTTTCAAAGGTCATTTTTTAGTTCTGTATGAATTTTAGCTCTTAAATGTATGTTAGGGAAAATGTGCCTTATCTGTAGTGCTATTGACTTCATTTGGAATAATAATAGCCATGTTGATTGTAAACATTGGATTGTACTTGTCTTGCCCATCCTGACAAACAGCGTCAGATAATAACACGATTACCATGAAAACATGGCTGCGTAGCAAGTAAATTTGCTTAGCTGTCTGACGTGACGTGATCCGTCGTCATCAGCCGTTCCTGTGCCATCATTGTCTGACATCCCAGGACAACCTGTGGCCCCAATACACAATACACAGACTGGGGTAAGTTTAGTCCCTTCTGTTGGCAGGACAGAAGAGGTCTGAGCAGTCCTGCAATAGTAACAGGATAATCACCCCCTTGAGAAAACTCCCTCCAATCCACATCCCCTCAGCACACTCCTGGATTTACTGCCTGTGTTTGTGGAATAATGACTCTCCCTCATAGGACAGCAGGGGTGGGCATTTCTCAATACACTTCCCTCTCGCCTCTGCCCTTCCAAATACGCTGCTGCTTTTACCAAAGATGGTTAAAGTTGGGAAGTAGAAGGGAATGTACTGAAATACAGGCAGAAAGAATGTAAATGGATGCAACAAATAACTGAACCATGCACTACATACATTTACAGAATTTAAATGTTGTATTAGTTGCATTATAAGTAAATAAAGGCAACATTTTCTTCATAAAAACACATTTACGCTTTAGAAATAATAAATTGATGAAATAAAAAACAATCATATTGTAGAAATGCTTTGAAATAGGTTAAATAAATGTATTAATTCATAAATATGAATACACAAAGTGACTGATGAAAAAAAACCCTGCATTCATATAAATTCAATATAAATGTTTAACATATAAATATAATTATATATATATATATATATATATATATATATATATATATATATATATATATATATATATATATATATATATATATATATATATATATATATATATATAAATGCGCTTTAGAAATAGTTAATAAAATAAAAAATCCATCATATTAAATTTTAAACATTAAATGTATGAGTACATAAATATAAATACATGAACTGACTTTTTTTTAAATGTATGAATAGATATAAAAATATGCACTAAACATATATATGAGGAAAAATGTTCCTCACTAGATAATGTATTAACAATAAATTCATAAAATATAAAAGCAATCATAAATAATGTAAAAAGTGATTTATTCTAGATTAAACTAATAAATCAATAGAAACATAGATATAGTGTAAATACTTATTTATAGTTATATATACTAAATATACACATATAATATAGGCTATGAAAAAAAAAAAAATATATATATATATATATATATAACAATAGTTGGCCTAAATGGGACATGGCTTTGAAGGGTGTCTTTTTTAGGTTGCCTCCCCTTTGTGGAGGTGTGAAAAGCCAGACAGGGTGGGAGGTGGGGTGGGGGGTCAACTGTATATAAACCCCAAGGGACTCATTCAATCAGGAGAACGACACTGGCATCACTAGATCAAGCATGGCTCTGCTCATCCAGCTGCTCATTTGTGCCGCAGTGATCTCATTCACTGTGGGCTTCGACCATGAGGATATGAAGCAGGCAATGCTCCAAAAACTCGGACTAACCGAACTCCCCAGGATTCAGAAGAGAGATTTGGAAAATCTAGTCGTCCCGGCTCACATCAAGAACAAATATCTGTCCATGCTGAAACTTCATAACAAGCGTAAGAGGAGATCTGTGCCAAGCCTGGCAGGAATTCTAAGAGGCATCCACGGGAATGCAGGTGGGTTACATTTGCAAAATGAAAAAATGTGTACATTTAATTCTATATTTTAATACTAGTTCATGTATTTGGTATCATGAACAAACAATGATAAATGCAACAAATAACTGGACCATGTACTAATTACATTTTTAAATAATACAAATTAGTTGCATACTAAATAAATAAAGGGAAAAAGTTATTCGCAAAATCATTTATTTATGCTTTAGAAATAATACAATTGAAAATGCAATCATAAATAATGCAAAATCATTTTAAATAGATTCAATTGATAAATAATTAAATACACAGATAAATACATAAAGTACATTTGCTAAATGAAACTGAACTGTTAAAACAGTAACAAATTATATTCTAATTGTAATAATAGTTAATGTATTTGTTATCATGAACTAACAATGAACAATAATAATGCAACAAATAACTGCACTATAGACCATAAACCATGCAATGATGTTAATTTATGAATATATTATTGTTGCAGCATTTATGTGTAAAACTTTTAAAGATAAAAATGTATTACTTTCAAAATGAACATTAACCAAAATGAATAAATGATTGAAAAGTATAAACTGAGTTTATATTAACTATTGCATTAACTAATTAACTTTATTGCAAATATATATATATATATATATATATATATATATATATATATATATATATATATATATATATATATATATATATATATATATTTTATTAATTGCGTTATGCCTTGAAAATTTGACAATGTTATGATTTATAACTTTTTTTTTACTATTTTGAATTTACTTACTGATCAAGGCAGATATATTTTAGAAACTTATTCTCATTCATTTCATTTTACATATATAATATTATAGTCATAAACAGTGATCTAACGTATCCTCTGCTTTTCACAGATATCACAGGAGAAATCAAGTACTCGGACACAACCCGTCAGCGCCTTGTGTTTGACATGGAGGCCAGGCTGCAAGAAAACACTGAGGTCACTATGGCCGAGTTAAAACTTTTCCAAACAGCTGTACAGAATCCAGCCAAACCCGAGCGGAGGAACCACAGACCCATTAACAACGCCAGAGTGAGCATCTACTGGGTGGAAGTGCTGGGAAACGGATCCAACAGAACATCACTCGTAGACTCGAGGTATGTCACATGCCCCAAATATATATATAAGAAATCAATGCACAAATAATAACAGTCTTTAATTTTGTAATGCGTGAATTGCAAACTAATGTGTACATTTTTACCATTTTAATAGATTGGTTCCCATCCATGAGACTGGCTGGAGGAGCTTTGACGTGACTCAGGCCATTCTTTACTGGACTAAATCCCAGAAGAAGACACCTCTGCATCTGGAGGTGTGGACTGAGGGAGAGAGACCTGGTAGTTACGCAGCTGAGATGGCCAAAAGAGTGCGCTTTGCCACACAGGACCCAAAAGAAAACACCTTGGAGAAGGATATGGGTGCACCTGAACTTGTGTTCTACACCTTAAACCTGGATGAATATGGGTGAGTACTGTTATTTAAACTGGAGCTTGCTTATATTGCAACACTTGAACATTCAACTCAACCTCAATCATACACTCATTAACTAAAATCATTAATTTCCATGTTAACAGATCCCAGGGGAACTGTAACTCCAGCCCGAACAGCAGCAAGTGTTGCCGGGAGGAGCACTTCATCAACTTCCGTGAGCTGACCTGGACTCAGTACTGGATCATTGAGCCGGCCGGGTACCAGGCCTTCAGATGCGCAGGAGGATGCAAGCAGCCCAAGCGCGGTTACTACGGATACGGGCAGAGGACCTGCGCGGTGATGGAGAGCGCGCCGCTGCCCATGATGTACCTGGTGAAAAAGGGAGATTACACTGAAATCGAGGTGGCTGAATTCCCGAATATGATTGTTGAGAAGTGTGGCTGCTCCATGGACAAAATCCCTCCTGTCTGAGACTGTTTGTCTGGTTTGCTCTCAAATGAGAGGTGATGGTGTTGTAATCCAAATGAAATGTCTCAGAGTTACTGAACTGAGATTCACATGTTGCAAATCCCCACTGAGCACTTGAAAATAAAATAATTTATGGATTATTAGTTTATGTGATGTATCAGAAATGGCCTGTTGAGTGATGTGTTTTCTTTAAAAAAATAAAATAAGTACATTTTTATCCATCAGTCATGTTTTCTTCTTTTTTCATGTTTCAAATTAGTCATATTTTTTCACTATTATATGACAATACATTCAATTATTTATTATCATTTAAAACACCCCAAAAAACTACTTAAAATAAATATAAAATTCATTAAAGGAGCTGTATGTAGGACTGTGGCCAAAACTGGTACTGCAATCACTTTCAAATTACTGTTGAGCGGTGTATCCCCTCTCCCCCTCCCCTGACTCGAGGTTGCCAGATAGGCTGCAGGATCCAGCAGGAAGGTAGGCTGCTACAAGAAGCTTTCAATGGCAAGTGACGAGTCGTACACAGTAAGTTTTTTTTCTTTCTGTTAATTATGTTTATGCTTCAAGAGCGATGTTTTGTGAAGTAATTATGAATCGCAAAAATGTACTAATGGCCATTTGCCAAATATAATCGTAAATGAACGCTCGTATGTGACAGTACATTCCCACATGAAAAAATACTATAGTAAAATTACAGCAAAGCTAAATAACATTAGCAATGGTCATACAGGTCAACTTGCAGCATGTTTTGTCCACTATATATGCGAAGAACGAATGAGGAATCATTTTTACTGAGGTAACGTTAGGCTACTGTCTCAAATACGTTTACAGTGCTAATAGACGTGTGATAATGTTGTTTTCCTCAGCGTCCCAGCATAATGACAGAGAAACGGGCTCTGATAATGGATTACTAATGTTAGCAATGACGACTCGCCGTTTTTATTTACCAAACAATTCCTTAACGTTACCTTTTCAATTCAATGACCTCCTCCATCTGCGCTAACCTAACGTTACTTTGCACGAACATGCATATCTTTGTTCGACTGTCATGAATATTTGAAATGTCCATTTACATTAAGTACAAGTTAGCCAAACATAGATGAACCTTACCTGTCCAGGAGAAAATTAGCAACGTTGGCATCAGTCTTCAAATTATTCTCCGTTTTCAGCCGTCTCTATCTTTCAAAGGCATCTCAAATCCTTGTTTTATTTCGGACACTGTCACAACGTTTTTCTGATTCATAACGAGGTCGTTTAGGTTTCGTAAAGTTAGACATTGTTTATCCAAAAAGTTTGTAGCTGCAGCTGTGGTAACTAGAGCAGAGCGGGCAACCCGAATGCAGAAACACTACTGACTTTATGATTGGTAGACAGGTAGAGGGTGGCGCTTCAGGCCAAAACACAACATGTCAACATCAACATCAGTTGAGGGCTGCAACTTCACTTTTAAAATGACAATATCTTGGCTGGACAACCGTTGTCAGTGATATAAGTATTTGAAATTAACATGATTTCTTAATGTCTAGTGACATATCAGGGCCATTTTATGATTAATTGAAATACATTTCTTACATACAGTTCCTTTAAACGTATTTGAGACAGTAGCCTAACGTTACCTCAGTAAAAATTATTCCTCATTCGTTCTTCGCATATATAGTGGACAAAATATGCTGCAAGTTGACCTGTATGACCATTGCTAATGTTATTTAGCTTTGCTGTAATTTTACTATAGTATTTTTTCATGTGGGAATGTACTGTCACATACGAGCGTTCATATTTACGATTATATTTGGCTAATCGCCCTTAGTACATTTTTGCGATTCATAATTACTTCACAAAACATCGCTCTTGAAGCATAAACATAATTAACAGAAAGAAAAAAAACTGTGTACGACTCGTCACTTGCCATTGAAAGCTCCGTGTAGCAGCCTACGTTCCTGCTGGATCCTGCAGCCTATCTGGCAACCTCGAGTCAGGGGGAGGGAGTAGTATGAAGCTGCAGACTCGGAGCCTGCTGCATCTACAGTCCCGCACCCAGAGTCCCGCATTCTCAGGCCCCTCATTTTTCGAGACAGCGCCTTCTATCAAATTGGATCGGGTAAACAATGCAATTGCAATGTGAAGGATTCAGGCCGAAACGTGAGTATCATCAATTTTATTTAACACATTTATGTCTTAATCAAACCACTTTATAGCTGATCGATACACCAACATGAATAGATCATTTAATATTTGTAAAGATAGTTTTTTCCCGAAAATATTTGTATAGCTTAGCTAGCCTTTAACCTTGGACTTTTTGTAGACAAGCCATGGTAAAATCCGATTAAAATTAAGGTAGACCAATTAAATACATCGAGTGTGTTAATATCAAAGAATCATCATTAATTTTTTAATCAGATTTACAGTTTGACCTTTTTTTTAAATGACCTTTTATCTTAAAACTATAAATTGAATCAATTGATGTCAGATGGAGTAATTATTTTACTTTATATAATTTATGTAGCCTACTTAAATGAGTAGCCTACTTATAAAACTTACATATTAAAATTAATCCATGTTAATTAAACTGTGATATGAAGTTGTTGATATGAAGGATCCTGCAAATGGTGAAATAACTTATAATATGAATAAGAAATAATGTATATAAAATAACACTAACAATAACAATAATTTTTGTTTGGCCCACAGGATGTTCTCAATGGGAAACCAAAGTGGTTCCCCCAAAGCCACGTGTGCCAGTCTACATGGACAATAAGCAACAGCAGCCATTCTTTTTGAACACCTCAAAGCTCTGCTGGATAAGTCTAAAACTCAACTGAACTTCACAGATGAAGTGGAGTTAATTTGTAGTTTTCTTTTCCTGAGGTGGGCCCAAACATGTTTGTCAATTGAATTGTTTCTATTATTGCCATTCATTTATTTATTGATATGGACAGGCCATCATTCATGGCCTATGTGAGATGCAGGCATTGTCCTGGCAGGAGCTGAGGAGGTGTTCCTCAGTGGGCTTACTTATCACCCTAGGTATGCTTGTAATTTGCATTTGCAAAAAAAATATAATTTATTATTACACAATATTTTTGACAATGGCAATTATTTTAGTGAAGTCGAGGAATTTGACTGAGCGATTGCCAAACGAATGAAAAAACAGTCACCTACCAGAAAGTAAAGTTATTATTTTACCTTATGCAATTGAAGATGAAAAGTAAAGTCACTAACAAAATTCTTTCTTACTTTTTTGTTTTCTTTGTCCTTTTTACAGCAACATGGTGTTTAGGTGATCGTTAAATAAAGTACAGAATTGTTTATTATTGGTGTTTTGTCTATTCTTATTTGAGTTAAGCTTTGCATTGCATTCAAAATATAAAAAAAACAGGGTTTGTAATGTTAGCATGGTATGTTAATTAGACCATTAGCATAGGTTGAACTGAAAGAAACATTGGAATTTGAATTAAAAAAACATTGAGGCAATATAATAATCACACAATATTAATATTAATAATAAGATAGTTCAATCTGTAATTGTATCTCTTCCATCAGTAATTTTCTTTCAATTAGGCTAGCCTACCACCCACACTCAAAAAATAACTAATGGGTAATTTGTTAGTCAGAGAACACAGTGTGTTTTTTGGCACATGCACTGAGCAGGGAACGCAAATATGTTATTTTGTTATTATTTTGTGTGAATTTATTTGGAAAACTTTAAAAGAAGCGAGACCGTAATATTGCATCCGGAGTCTGAGAATGCGGGACTCTGTGTGCAGGTGTTATACGATCTTCAGAACAGCAGGAGGCGCTGTCTCGAAAAACGAGGGGCCTGAGAATGCGGGACTCTGGGTGCGGGACGCAATATTTTTTTTCCCAGGATGGTAGGGGAAGGTACCGCCTTTTTCGTCTATGATTGGCTAGAAGGGCTCTCCTCCGATTGGTTATTTGATTTGGCCGTGCAACGTCATCTCACGTTCATGGCAGGCCAGGCTGTCGTGTGCGTGCCGTCAGAATTATATTCCAAGTTCACATGGTGTATCTAGTTGAGGCAAACACTATGGGTAATTCGACTGTACAGTAACTTTAAAGCCACACAGAAATGTGCTGATTCGTCCCATCTTCTTCTATAGCTAGCAGAGTTTTTTGTCATGCTAATGTACTGATTCGTCCCATCTTCTATAGAAACAATCTCTTTCCAAAACAAATAACATTTGTTAGCCATTTCAAGGTAATGATTACACAATATTAGTGCATCAACATTAAAGCTACACTGTGTGATATTTTCCCCCATCTAGTGGTGAACTTGTATATGACCATCCAGTGAATTTTAGTTTCTGTTCTGTTCAATTCCGATTTCGTTTTAACTCCTACGGTGGCCGATTTAGTCCAAGTTCGACCTCGTCCACATTCGACACGGTGCCTGTGGGATATTCTGTGCGCAGTGGGATGGTTGGAACTCAACTGGCCTAATTATTCGGCTAGAAAGAACTGCAGCTAATCCAGAGTGAACTTTGATGATAGTAATGTTTATTCAGTCATCCAATTGCAAGGCATAAACAGGTTTGCATGGATATGTACATAAATGTGGTTTCTGTGAGAGAACAAATTAGGATGGTAAATATACATGATAATGACATGACAGAATATACAAAGTTAAGAACTGTATAACTATACTTATAAGTTACATTTGTATAATGTAACCGTAAACCAGAGCTTATTGTACCACATATAGGCGCTAAATGCAGCTGCATTAAAAGGAGCGGAGCTGCCGCTGCTAACAAGCGGTGTCCGGTTACAAAAGTGTGTGCGCAGGTTTAGCACTGCAGTGCGCTCTGTATAACACGTGTTAATATGCCGATCAGACCTGATACATATTTCCATCAACATACATTACAAGCAAATATTTTCTATAAACGAATAAACATTGTTAATAACTGAATGACTATTCAAATATAGGTGAGCATTACGCTATTGTATGTTGACACAAAAATACTTCTGAGGTAACATCAACTGAATTACATGATGACACACTCTGAAACACATCCACAATGACAATAACTATTATTACTTACGGAGTTATTAACGCACAGAAATACCACACAAGGAAAAACAGACTTTTGAGGAATAAACAAGCCAGGAAAACTCTGTATAACTCTGTTACTGGAGCTGCTGAGATGAAAACTCTCTGCGCATGCACCAGACAAGTCTGAACAAGTTGACGCGCACAGTGTTAAAACCGGTTAAAACGCCAAAGGCGAAGCTTGAATTTACGGGTATGTCCCTCTTTGGCTAATGTACTTTCAAGATGGAGGGGCAACATGGCGACCACCGTTAGATCCCATTACCTTATGTATTTTCAATGGCATATTATAAACTTACGAGAATACTTTATTACTTGAAAGAAGTAAATATACATTAATGAGCACATATATTTTTGAAAGAACTAAGTGTTTTTAGCTAAGAATAGACTAAAAAAGTTACACAGTGTAGCTTTAACTATGTTAAACATTACCAGTAATTATTGTGTGTGTGTGTGTGTGTGTGTGTGTGTGTGTATAGGCGTCGGAAGCAAAAAAAAGACAAAATTACGTAAATCGCCAAATCATTGAGAACGGCAGTAGTGTAGGGGTAAGACGCACGGCATCTAGTTTTGACACAAATCGACCGGTTCGATTTGTTCGAGTCCGAACAAATCGAGTCCGGGTCCGGCTTTCGCCGAAATCAATCTTCTCCGTTCTCCCATCACATATCAAATCGGAAAGGCATTTATTTTCAATACAAATTAAGAAAATATTAGAAAAGTGGAAATAAAGCGTCTAATATGTGTTTAATAATAAGTGTTTATCGATTAGGGGTAGGTAAACAGACATGTGCTGAATGTTAGAGACGATAAAAGTGAGTGGGTCCAATATCATTGATCGTAAAAAGTGGGTGGGTCTTGTCCCACCCACATACAATGGTTCCGACGCCCATGTGTGTATGTGTGTAGCCATGAAAGTTAAGTGTCGCTGGTGTCATATTTGTGCAAAGGAGAACTTGGAGAACATCATACCGGATCATCTTGAGGTTAGGATTAGGTATAAATCAACGGACAGGGAGAACAGCTCCAGTAATAAATGGTTTTGGCGCAGGTATTGAGAGGTTAGGGTTAGGAAACAGCTAAGACTAATCTAAACAGGCTATGCAATTGTGAACTTGAAATATAAATCTGAAGACACGCACATATAGCGCTTTTCTTATTAGGCTATGTTGGATTGACTTCGTTTAACGACGATCAAAACAGACTAGCTGACAGCCTGCCATGAACGTGATATATATAACCAATCGGAGGAGAGCCCTTCTAGCCAATCATAGACGAAAAAGGCGGTACCTTCCCCTACCATCCTGGGAAAAAAAATATTGCGTGCGGGACTGTAGATGCAGCAGGCTCCGAGTCTGCAGCTTCATAATGTTGGGGGGAGGGGGAGAGGGATACACCGCTCTACAGTAATTTGAAAGTGATTGCAGTACCAGTTTTGGCCACAGTCCAACATACAGCTCCTTTAATATTTCAGGTTTTCATTTTAACACAGGAAATTATATGTTTTTTTGGTTTTTAACAATAAACATTTGGGTCTATTGGGTCATCAACGTCGCTGATATCAGCATTAGAGTCTTGGGGATTTTCTGGTACAAGGGCCTGAAGAGTGTGCGTTCATGTACCATAGAAACTGTTGACATCATCTAGTAATTGTAAACAAAAAATAAAAATATATATTTATATATTCATATTTACTATCCAAAAGTGGCAAAAAATGTATGCTTAAAGGGTTAGTTCACCCAAAAATGAAAATTCTGTCATTAATTACTCACCCTCACGTCGTTCGAGACCCGTAAGACCTCCGTTCATATTCGGAACACAAATGAAGATATTTTTGTTGAAAGCTGATGGCTGAGAAAGGCTTCAGATAGGCCTCCATTGGCATTCAGTACATTAATACTCCCAAGACGGATAAAAGGCACTCAAAACATCGTTACAAAGTCCATCTCACCACAGTGACTCTACAATAATCTTACGATGCGACGACAATAGTTTTTGTGCGCAAAAAAAATCAAAATAACACCTTTTTCCAACTTGTTACTGCCTTCCGTGTGTGCCTCCACGACGCATGCGCGAGAATATGACGCAGATCCGGCGTTCGGACAGATGACCCAGAAGTGATTTGTTTACAATCAGAGGAAGACGCGCGTGTCTAAGCTGTTGGATTCTACTTTGATGGTGCTTTAGGTCTCGGCGTAGTGCTCAAAATGGGGTTAAAGTGTGCATTTCATGGATTCCCGAACCCCGGCGCTACGTCATATTCTCGCGCATGCGTCGTGGAGGCACACGCGGAAGGCAATAACAAGCTGGATAAAGGTGTTATTTTGATTTTTTTTTGCGCACAAAAACTATTGTCGTCGCATCGTAAGATTATTGTAGAGTCACTGTGGTGAGATGGACTTTGTAACGACATTTTAAGTGCCTTTTATCGGTCTTGGGAGTATTAATGTACTGAATGCCAATGGAGGCCTATCTGAAGCCTTTCTCAGCCATCAGCTTTCAACAAAAATATCTTCATTTGTGTTCCGAATATGAACGGAGGTCTTACGGGTCTCGAACGACATAAGGGTGAGTAATTAATGACAGAATTTTCATTTTTGGGTGAACTAACCCTTTAAGAAAGTATCTCAGTATATTCATGAAGAAATAGCAATAGCTGTGTCTTATTCATAGCTATGAATGATTAGTTGTTTATATTTCTCTGCAAATAGTGCATTCTGACAGCAGAAATGGATGATCTGAAAACATTAGCTTAGCTTTTCTACGTTTACCATAATGTGACAAATTGTGTTGAGCAAGTTTTTGAAAAATTATTACAAACATATTAAAATTATTTAATGGCACCAAGTAACTTTTTTTTGTAAAGTTAGGGCTCTTACAGTGTAATATATATATATATATATATATATATATATATATATATATATATAAATATGCTTACCTTGCAAAATTTCACAAATTAGTGTTGTGACAAGTGCTGTTGATTGACACGGTGACATCTATTGGATTATTTTGGCATAACATACCTCAACCGGATGGTAGAAGTGGCTCAATCAGCTTGAGTTAAGTTAGGTACTCCTCTCAATAAAATATAGTAAGTGACTCAAAATGTGTTCAACCATTTGGTCGAGCAGGCAGTTAAAGGGTTTTAATTACACTGTTAAAGAGTTGAGCTGTGTCCCAAATGACGCACATACACTATGTAGGCTACTTATGCACTATGTACTCAACCGTGTAGTGTATGAACTTTACATGGTTATTTTGTCATTCAACATCGGAATCTGTTTGTGCCTGCCCCTCCACTACGTAATTAAAGCTGGGACAGTTGAGTACATGAAGTGCAAAACATTCAGCACTTCGTTTTTTCCGTTAATTTAGTGCAGGGGTCTCCAAACTCGGTCCTGCAGAGTTTAGAACCTGAACCAGCAAATCAGTGGCTGTGTTCGAATTTGCCCCCTATACCCTTAAATAGGGCACTATTTGAGTGAACATAATAATAAACTAATAAGCATTTAATTAAAAAAAAGAAAGACTTAATATTTTGATGTACAAATTGTATAGTATAATATATATATATATATATATATATATATATATATATATATATATATATATATATATATATATATATATATATATATATATATATATATATATATAATAGTATAGTATATATTTCATACTATATAGTAGGCTACTATATACTATATTGTATGGGCGTCAGAAGCAAAAAAATGTGGGTGGGTCCTTTAACAGAAACATTTTACTGGAGTAGATGCAATTTACAATAAATATATTTAAATAAATCGGCTTGTTTAAACGTCTGGTTGAGGCACACAAAACTATGGGAAACTCTATTTCTCATCAGCAGCAATAGTGTAGGGGTAAGATGCATGTCAAGATTTGATGCAAATTGATCAGAGGTTCGAATCTGCCTTTTGTCAAACTCGCTCGGATCCTTTTTCCCATCACATATCAGATCGGAAAGGCATTTATTTTCAATGAAATATCGCGTTTAATCAGTGTTTATCAGGGTATGTAAACAGACGTGCTCAATTAGAGACGATAAAAGTGAGTGGGTCCAATATTATTGGTCTTAAAGGTCCCGTTTTTCGTGTTTTTTTGAAGCTTTGATTGTGTTTACAGTGTGCAATATAACATGTGTTCATGTTTCATGTGTAATAAAACACAGTATTTTTCACACAATTTACTTATCTGTATACCGCTGTTTTCACTGTCCTCAAAACGGCTTGAAAGATTTCCCTGTTCTATGAAGTCCCTCCTTATACGTAACGTGTTCTGATTGTGCCAGCGGTTCCCGTGTTGTGATTCGACAGCAGCTTAGGGCACGTTGCCCGGAAAGGTCACGCCTCTCACCATAACGGGGAGATGAACGCGCTCAAACTACAGCCCCTGAAGGCCAAACAAAGGTGATTTGACTCCGTGATGAAAATAACAGCGTCTGAACGACATGGCGACAAACGCAACCGAACCGAACCGAACCGAACCGAACCGAACGCAACACTTCCTCCTCTCCACGAGGGAGCAACAAGACCACGCCCCCTTTTTTGCGTATTCTTGTGGGCGGAGGTTAGTCGACAAACTGTTCTACTGACGTAATTAAAGCAGGAAATACAGGGATGTAGTCCAAACCGGCCGTTCGCTGTAGGCTTTGAAAGGGAACTTCTGTTAAATAAAATATCTTGCTTGGCATTGAACTTTGAGCTTTATAATTTTACAGGTATTATTTATGCTCTAACAGAAACATTACACACTAACTAAAGTTTGCAAAATGGGATCACGAAGAACAGGACCTTTAAAAAGTGTGTGGGTCGATGCCATCTCCTGGCGAAACGCGGCGGCGGGAATTCATTCAATGCATGGCGCGACTCTCACAGTGCATTATGGGTATATGAGCCGCGAGCATACATCAGTTGTAAACCATAGACGTAAAAGTTGTAAACTCGTTATTGTAGTGCATTGTGGGATTGAATGAGTGCACTTAATAACGTCCACTATGGTTTCGGACACCACTAAATGGCTGTACCCTCAAATAGTGCCCACAGCTGAATCAATCATCCATCTTCCAAACCGCACTGGTCCAGCGCAATATCATGCATACAGGTATAAATTATCCTTTTTAAAATTATTATTATATTGTTTGATTAAGGGTATGCTAGTTTCCGTGGCAGAGTTCAAGAAAAATCTTTTCATTATTACTGGAGCTGCCAAACAGCAAGCACAAACTGCAAAAACGGCAGCCTTTCTGGCGCACTTACCGAAATCACTCACTCGTTTTCGAAGTGGACTATATCAGTGGACTCAGGGCCGGCCCAAGCCCTTATGGGGCCCTAAGCAGAATTTTATTTGTGGGCCCCTCGGCGCCACCAATACAACTGTTGTCAATTCTTGATCATTCGCACATCAATGTTAGTAGTTGTTGTTGCTTACATCATGTCTGCCTGTCATGTTTTTACCCTTATACGGTTTTTAATTGTGACAGTAGCAAACCCACAAGAGTGGTCAGATGTTAATATTCAAATCCTTATAATACTACAGTTCAGACTGGGATATTAATGTTTTTATTTATTTTTTCTTTATTTGTATTCTTTTAGTCTCTTATGCTGAATATTCTCACTTTTCCCCAGGATTCTTTGATGAATAGAAGGTTCAAAAGAACAGCATTTCTCTGAAATAGAAAGCTTTCAAAAAATCCTAAAAATATTGTACACAACTGTTTTTCACAGTGATGCTCAAACATGTTTGTTATGCATCAAATCATCATATGAGAATGATTAGTGAAGGATCATGTGACACTGAAGACTGGAGTAATGATGATAAATTCAGCTTTGATCACAGGAATAAATTACACTTTACTATATATTCACATAGAAAACAGCTGTTTTACATTATAATATTATTTCACAATATTACTGTTTTTACTGTATTTATACAGTATACAAATAAATGCATCCTTGGTGAGCAGAAGAGACTTCTTTTAAAAACAAGAAATGTTGATTTACTTCAAACATTAAACAGAGCTTTTATTTTGGCGGAAATAAAATGTAATTTTTTTGCATTCAATTCGACTGTGTAGAAAGAAACTTTTAATTTTTTAAATACATCACAACTTATAATTCCAAGGGGACGATATAGCACTTGCAGAAGAAACATTTACTGAGAAACTGGAAGCTATGCTGTACTCCGTCCAAAACATGCAGCACGTCAGACAAGATATTCACACCATAGTGCATTCTCAAATCCATCCATTCATAAAATGGTTACCGGGCAACTGACGAGTACGTTTTAGGGCGCATATTTTCTCGCACTTTGGACTTTGAACCCTGGAGCGAACCGGCCGATGGCGCTGTGAGCTCGTGCAATGCTGTCAGAATCAATCCGTGCATATATTAGGAAACGTAACTTTTTGCAGTTTATTTAGTAATTGTTTAAGGCCATTTCGCGATTTCAAGCATCATACAATAACATATATAGCTTACAGCAATAAGTATTTTAATGTGCTCTCGGGGGGCCCTGGTGGCCAAGGACTCTGTGTACCGGACCGAATCAGAACGCAGATTTCGGTTCCTCATTTCGGTGCCAAAATTCAAACGTGCTTTCGCGCTTTGGCTGGCACCGAGCCAGAGATAGACGCTCAGCGCAGGCCACATCACAACTCATGACAACTAGTGTTTTCAACCACATCATGTTTATTTCAGGTTTTAGACATTTAATGCTCATAAGCACTAGCAAAAAACACACACTGATGTCTATGGAAGCGGCAATGACAATCCTTTCAGACGGTTATAATTTTACTAACGTTACGTGTTTTATTCACATCAGATAAATGCACATTATATAGTAACTATATAGTTTACTCTATTCTTCTTCCAGTTCACTGGTCACTTACTTTCATGTATTTTGTAAGACGAAAATGAACTCAAGTGTTGTAAATCCGACAGTTCCGATTCTGAGGCGCAAACTAACATGGCGTCGTCCATTGCGCTTTATAGATCAACTAAGACACATTCACTCACACATTTGAACATCAGATAGTTCGTGACACAGTTAAGAAGTTTGTGAATATTTTGAATAAAAAGAAAAAACGAAATAAACCCGAGAGGGCCGAAGTAATGACGTCACTTTGTAGGCCAAAACGCGGAAGTGAGTTAGCATTTTAGCCCTATGGGTTCCCTCGCCCTAAAGTCTATGGGTTTTTTGAATGGGTTTTTGCTAAATTGCCTGAAATAAGGTCTGTGGTTAACAAAGCCTCTATATATTTTCACGTTTTAATCTATGACATAAAACACACTAGTTATAACCTGCTTGTGATTTTTTAAGACTTTATTGTGTCTTAAAAACGATGGTTGCTAACAAGTTGCTAAAAGGGACTACATCCTTTGGCGGGGACTTTAGACGTCATCGTGACAAACAGGCAATCTCTCACTGGCTAAGAATGAAGAACTTATGTGGCGTGAATAAATCGCGCTATTCGCGCAAAGTTGGATGCTTGAACATTTGGAGTTTACTCTCTTCACATGTTCGTCTCGTTGAGAAATGGCTGACATGGGCTGTGTTTACACGTCTTTTTGTGTTAAAATCTACTGTTAATGTGTGACAACTTAGTTTTAAGACTTTTTCAGTCGATAATGTAGTTGTTTAAAGCTCAAATCTGTGTTTTATTTATAAGAAGAGTGCCTATTTAAACATTTTATCTGGTGTTATCGGAGTTGTGAGCTCCAGTGAGTCAGCGGCGGTCAGCGCTTGTTTAGCCGGCGAGAGTTGACTTTCCTCAGCCAGTCCTTCTGACGTCTGCCGCTGGCTCTGATGTCTCTGTGGCGTCTCCAGCCATAATTAGTCTTGTGGAGATTTAACGGCCCATATTTGCTCTCATGGATCTATAATTTGTTCCCTGGCAAATCGTTTAGGCTGAGTGCAAAGATAAGTTTCATTACTTGTTTATTTTTAGGCTATAACTGTACGTTACCGTTGTAAGTTAGCCGACTAGCACTGACTTTGAATGTTTGACTGAATTGTTTGCTTTATTTCATGTGTAGCTTATTATACGTTTTGTATTATTGATCATACATAAACTTGATTTAACAAAAAGAGACTGGGTTGTGTTTCATGTCATTTAATGTTATCACAGTGATAATCATATTGTCTGAAAAAACATTAACAAAAGATAAATCTCAGAGAGGCACGCATAAACAAAATTAGTTTCTAACATTTTTGGAAAAAATGAATGGGCAATATTTCTCATGAAAAAGTGGATAAGTGTTCATACACAGCGCAGATCATAATGAGCGAGCGTGCTTTTAAATAAAGTTTGAGGAAGCTTGATGATGACGTTGATCCGCGACCATGGTGTGCTCAGAGCATAGACCGTAGGCGTTTCTCAAGGCGTTTCTCAATGTCAAGGAAGGATCCCCGGAAGCCAGAATTCCGAGGATGCTACGTCATCGACGTCCATCGAAGGACTGTTCCAATGTGGAGGATCCTCGGAATTTCAACCAAGGTCTGAGTCCTTCGTTCGAAAAATATGCCATATACAGGAAAGGATGCATACGAGTAGACTTCGCGCACTTAGCGTTCTCAAATCACCCACAATCCTATGCGCGCAGCTTTGCTATCTTGTTCAAAAAATACAAATTATCGGACGTTGGCAGAGTCGGAGCGTTAACGGGGCAATATGCTTTCAAGTGTAAGTATTTACGTAACCAAACATTTGTTATAACCGTAGTAAATATAAGTAAAGTTTAACTTGTAAATGCCAGTACAAATTACAACCGTATACAAATGACGTTATTGATAACGGACGCTAACGGACCTTTTCACTGACGTAATGAGGCTGACGCGCACTTGATAGCCTGTTCCATTTGCCTGTTCTCCGAATGCTTAAGAGGAGCCTCGCCTAGCCTCTGAAGGAAGTGACTTGGAAGGATCAGTCCTGCAGAGGAAGGATCCTTGACATTGAGAAACACCTTCAATGTCAAGGAAGGATCCTCGGAAGCCAGAATTCCGAGGATGCTACGTCATCGACGTCCGTCGAAGGACTGTTCCAATGTCGAGGATCCTCGGAATTTCAACCAAGGTCTGAGTCCTTCGTTCGAAAAATATGCCATATACAAGAAAGGATGCATACGAGTAGACTTCGCGCACTTAGCGTTCTCAAATCACCCACAATCCTATGCGCGCAGCTTTGCTATCTTGTTCAAAAAATACAAATTATCGGACGTTGGCAGAGTCGGAGCGTTAACGGGGCAATATGCTTTCAAGTGTAAGTATTTACGTTACCAAACATTTGTTATAACCGTAGCAAATATAAGTAAAGTTTAACTTGTAAATGCCAGTACAAATTACAACCGTATACAAATGACGTTATTGATGGCTAACGGACCTTTTCACTGACGTAATGAGGCTGACGTGCACTTGAAGTAGAGGCGCGATTATCAAAAGCCCGCCCACACTCTCGCAGATGCAGAACAATTAATTATGTTGGTGTGAAATAAACAGTTATGGAAATGTAGAAATTAAAGCTAAAGCTCCAATCTCCTCCCAAAAATCCAGAAAAAAGTCTGTTAGTGTCACAGATACATCAGCGTCAGACCTCTACACTCCGCCCATCCGCTCCGCTTCACCCGAGTTCTGATTCATCGCACCTGTGTTCATCACCTGTCCCTAATTCCCCATCACTGCACTTCCTGTTATAAGCACCTTCAGTTCCTTCAGTCATTGTCAGGTCTCGTCGATTCTACATCGCCATACTGACTCACTCACTCGATCCTTACCTTCAGAAGACTTACCTGTGTTCCTTCATCCGACGATCCTTCCTCAACCAGCCTGCCTTCTTCAGATCACCAGCCTTGAACTTTCACCATCCCGACTTCCATCCTGTATCAGATAAGAGACTCATTCAGAACACTTCATCAGTTACCGCTCAAGTTATCTCATCACTTCTTCCTGTCTGCCGTGACCATTATATGTTTGTGTTAAATAAATATCCTTTCAACTTACCTGTTTGTGTCATTCAGCAACCCTGACAGAAGACCTGACCAAACATGCACGAACCATCTGGTCACGGCGACGGAGAAGCTTCCACGCCGATCTTCACCATTGGATCCTCACCTGTCACTTCATCACCCGCCATCAATTCTTCTTCGTCTGCCTCTGTCAGTCCCATGGCCCGGCCAGCGCCCTTCTCTGGCGAGGAGGGGGAGTGCAGCGGATTTCTCCTGCAGTGCGAGCTGTTCATGGAAATGAACGCATCACAATTCGCCTCCGAGAGATCTAAGGTAGCTTTCTTCATTTCCCTTCTCACTGGAAGAGCATTGCTTTGGGCACAATCGCTTTGGGAAGCGAAAGGAGCTGTGACTGAGACCCTGAACAACTTTATTAGTCACTTCCGGGTTGTATTTTCTCCAGTCGCTAATGCTTTATCAGTTCATGATCAATTATTTAATCTACGACAAGGCAAGTCATCTGTTTCTTCATATGCCCTTCAGTTTCGAACCCTAGCAGCCTCTAGTGGATGGAATGAGCCGGCTTTAATCACCGCCTACCGGCAAGGGTTAGATCATGAGATCCGGTTACAACTCACCATTCATGATGATGCCATTGGTTTGGAAAGTCTCATTCAGCGTTCCATCAGAGTGGACCAACGCCGCACTGCCTGTCTGCTCGCTCAACCTGCACTGCCTCCTCCTCGTCCTTCCACCACAGTCAACCCTCTAACACCAGAACCCATGGACCTCAGTTCTGCACATTTATCAGCAGTTGAACGCCAGAGACGTATTTCTAACAACCTGTGTCTATACTGTGGATCCGCTGGCCACCTGCTAGTCTCTTGTCCAGTTCGTCCCCCACGACCGGCGGTGAGTACAGTACATCTTCCATCACCCATTTCTCAACTGAAATACACTACTGTTCAGATCTCACATCGTCAGCACTCTCTTCCAGCACAAGCGCTAATCGACTCTGGGTCCGCTGGTAACTTTATCTCCCGTTCCACTCTTCAAAAGCTACAAGTCCACCATGAATCCATCCCGCAGTCTCTTCAAGTGCATTCCATCCTCGGCAGACCGCTCGGTCGTGGGAGGATATGTCACCGCAGCCCCTCTGTAACAATGAAAGTTGGTTGTCTTCATCAAGAGAAATTGTCTTTTCTGGTGTTGGAGGGTTCTACGGCAGATATCATCCTGGGAAGGCCGTGGTTGGAACTTCATTCTCCAGATATCAACTGGTCTACGGGAGAGGTTCGTCAATGGGGAAGTAACTGCTTTTCACGCTGTTTATCTCAGGTTAAAAAGGTGTCTCATCATCATTCATTACCCGTCCAAAAGATTTCCATGTGTACCACCTCCATTGAAAGCCCAGCTATTAACGACCATCCTGAGATTCCTCACAGTTACCGGGCGTTCCAGGATGTCTTCGATAAGCAGCTGGCCACGAAACTTCCACCACATCGGCCATGGGACTGTGCGATTGACCTACTGCCTGGGGCGGTCCTACCGCGTGGTAAAATCTACCCACTGTCCATCCCAGAACAGAAGGCCATGGAGGAGTACATCGAGGAGGCACTTCACCAAGGATACATCCGACCTTCTACTTCCCCTGCTGCTTCAAGCTTCTTTTTCGTCGGTAAGAAGGACGGAGGCTTGCGCCCCTGTATAGATTACCGGACCCTCAACAATTCCACCGTCAAGTATAGGTATCCTCTTCCTCTGGTCCCAGCCGCCTTGGAACAGCTTCGTGGTGCAAAGGTATTCACTAAACTTGATCTCCGTAGTGCTTATAATTTAATTAGAATTAGAAAGGGAGATGAGTGGAAGACCGGATTCATCACTCCTGCAGGCCACTATGAGTACCGCGTCATGCCCTTCGGGCTGTCCAGTGCTCCAGCGGTCTTCCAGGGGTTTATGAATGAGATATTTAAAGATTATCTGAACCAGTTCGTTATAATCTACATCGATGATGTCCTTATATATTCTACCTGCCTGTCTGAGCACCACCATCATGTCAAGTCAGTTCTCCAACGTCTTCGGGATCATCAGCTGTATCTAAAACTTGAGAAGTGTGAGTTCCATCAAGAAACCCTCCACTTCCTAGGGTATGTGATCACTCCTCAGGGAGTCACCATGGACCAGAGGAAGGTGGATGCCGTTGCCAACTGGCCATTACCCATCACCATCAAAGAGCTGCAACGATTCCTGGGCTTCGCAAACTTCTACCGTAGATTCATTCAAGGTTACAGTCAAATCAGTGCTCCTATCACCTCACTCCTGAAAAAAGGGGCCAAGTCTCTGTCCTGGACCTCTGAAGCCACCCAAGCGTTTGATGTGTTGAAGCAATCATTCAGTTCCGCTCCTACCCTTGTGCATCCCAATCCACATCTTCCTTTCACCGTCGAAGTGGATGCGTCCAACACTGGGGTAGGAGCGATCCTCTCTCAACAGCAGGGGAAGCCTCCTCGACTCCATCCATGTGCCTTCTTCTCCAAGAAGATGTCCCCGGCGGAGCAGAATTATGATATCGGCAACCGGGAACTGCTGGCTATCAAGCTAGCTCTGGAGGAATGGAGACACTGGCTGGAGGGAGCGAAATATCCCTTTATAGTCATCACAGACCACCGAAATCTGGAATACCTTCGAGAGGCCAAAAGACTCAACACTCGTCAAGCTCGCTGGTCCCTTTTCTTTACAAGATTCAACTTCAAGGTAACATACCGTCCAGGGGACAAAAATGTCAAGGCTGATTCATTATCTCGTATACATCAACCCGATACCTTCACTCCAGAACCTGAACCTGTCCTCCCTCCAGCCTTGATTGTTAGTCCCATCCAGTGGGGTATAGATGACCATATAGCCGACGCCACCCGAACCGAACCTGCTCCGCCGGGAGGGCCAGTGGGACGGACTTATGTTCCCACGCGTCTACGTCCGTCCCTCATGGACTCGGTCCATACTTCGCTGGGCTCTGGACACCCAGGCAGTCAACAGACCCTCTCGCTCCTTCAACGTCGGTACTGGTGGCCCAGTATGAGCCAGGATGTGTCCCAGTACGTTAAGGGCTGCTCAGTCTGTGCCATGGCCAAGGTCCCTCGTCGGCTCCCAGAAGGTAAATTAGTACCCTTGCCTATTCCAACCAGGCCGTGGTCCCATCTGGGGATAGACTTTGTTACCGATCTCCCTTCTTCTCAATCTCAAACATGTATACTGGTGGTTGTTGACCGTTTCTCGAAGGCCTGTAAACTCATCCCTCTGCCAGGTCTACCCACTGCCTTCGAAACGGCAGAAGCATTATTTAACCAAGTCTTTCGTCACTTTGGGTTACCAGAAGATATCGTCTCCGATCGCGGACCTCAGTTTATATCCAGGGTATGGAGAGCCTTCTTCAACCTTCTGGGAGTCACAGTCAGCTTGACGTCAGGATACCATCCCCAGTCCAATGGCCAGACTGAGCGGAAGATACAAGAGGTCGGACGGTATCTTCGATCCTACTGCCATGACCATCAAGACTGCTGGAGCAGGTATCTACCCTGGGCCGAGTATGCACAGAATTCCCTTCAACAGTCTACTACTGGTCTCACGCCGTTTCAGTGCATACTCGGCTTCCAGCCGCCCCTGTTTCCCTGGTCAGGTGAGCCTTCAGATGTTCCAGCAGTCCATCATTGGTTCCAGGAGAGCGAGAGGGTCTGGGACTCAGCTCATGTTCATCTCCAGAGGGCTGTTCGGAGACACAAGAGTCAGGCCGACGCTAGAAGATCTGCGACTCCGAGGTATCAACCAGGGCAAAAGGTCTGGCTCTCCACCCGGGACATCCGTCCCCGTCAGCCCTGTCGTAAGCTGAGTCTCTGATATATAGGTCCATTCGCAATACAGAGGCAGATCAACGACGTCACCTACCGGTTATCACTCCCTGCACACTACCGCATCTCACCTTCATTTCATGTCTCCCTGCACAAACCCTATACTGATCCTTTGTTTCCTCACTCCTCAGAGTCTGGCGCTGATGAGGTACCTCCTCCTCCCGTGGACCCCGCTGACGAGAACATCTACCAGGTCCAGGGCATTCTCGATTCCCGACGACGGGGCAATCAACTGGAGTACCTCGTGGACTGGGAGGGTTTTGGACCTGAGGAGAGATGCTGGGTTCATCGTGATGACATACTAGACCCTATGCTCCTACAGGACTTTCACTCATCTCATCCCAATCGTCCGGCGCCGAGAGGTCGAGGTCGGCCCCGTCGTCGGGTCTTTCGGCCCTCAGGAGCTGGCCGTGGAGGAGGGGGTACTGTCACAGATACATCAGCGTCAGACCTCTACACTCCGCCCATCCGCTCCGCTTCACCCGAGTTCTGATTCATCGCACCTGTGTTCATCACCTGTCCCTAATTCCCCATCACTGCACTTCCTGTTATAAGCACCTTCAGTTCCTTCAGTCATTGTCAGGTCTCGTCGATTCTACATCGCCATACTGACTCACTCACTCGATCCTTACCTTCAGAAGACTTACCTGTGTTCCTTCATCCGACGATCCTTCCTCAACCAGCCTGCCTTCTTCAGATCACCAGCCTTGAACTTTCACCATCCCGCCTTCCATCCTGTATCAGATAAGAGACTCATTCAGAACACTTCATCAGTTACCGCTCAAGTTCTCATCACTTCTTCCTGTCTGCCGTGACCATTATATGTTTGTGTTAAATAAATATCCTTTCAACTTACCTGTTTGTGTCATTCAGCAACCCTGACAGTTAGTGCCTCAGTGACAACTTCACTCAGAGAAGCCGTCAATCTCAGCTGTCAATCATGACGTCACACCCCCCGTTTTTATAGCATCAAATAACTCACTAAAACTAAACTTATTTAAAAAACGAACACTTGAAATGAAATTATTGTAATAAAAACTGCCTAAAATGACAGAAACCATCTTTAGGAGACAATTATTTGAAGTGTAATTAAATTGTTTAGTGTGTCTCGCGCCCATTCAAATACATGGAGAGGCGGGGTTTAGGAGCTGTACTGGGACCGGCCACCGGGGGGGCGATCGAGGCGCGAAAGCTTCAATTTCTGACTGGAGCACTACAGGCTTGGCTCAGAGCCATAGGGTGCATTCCATTCGACAGGGTCCCTATGCACTGTTCACTGCTCCCTACTCCCTGAGCACGGTATATCAGTTGAAGTGGACTTCGCTGACAATAATAAAATTATTTCTTCAGTCAATCATAAAAGTGGTGGTTGAAAGCTTCTGGCAACATTAGAGAAAGAGCAAGTAGAGATTCACAAGTGCAGAGGACAAAGTTTGATCGCGCACGCAGTGTTGCCAGACTGGCAATTGCACGTAAAATCTGAGTGAGAGCAGAGACATGAAACCAATGTAAATTTGAAAGGGGCGTGTGCAGTTTTGTGCAAGAGTTAAAGAAATCCGCCTGTGAGCAGAGAGATTTGTTACATGAATGCACTCTCTCACATTACAATAATGACAGACATCTGTTATTAAAATATCGTCATAGAAACGGCTTCAAATGAATAAAAACGAGTCTTGTCTTTTTTTTTTTCTGTTCCATTTCAACAAAACAAACAGCTTTCTGCTGTCTCCATCTCTTTTCTGGAACGCATCACAAAAATGAACCGAAACTTAGTGTATATGTGCCTAAATGAATCGATGCAAATTGAAATTGTTATCCATATGAAACCAACGAGGGGTAGGTAATCTGCTCAAATGTAGATGTCTGAATGAGCCAGGGTATTCAGGGGTTTCCCCCCGAGCAGTCTCCGCTCTAATTCATCCCAAAGGTGTTCTATTGGGTCAAGGTCAGGACTCTGTGCAGGCCAGTCAAGTTCCTCCACACCAAACTTGCTCATCCATGTCTTTATGGACCTTGCTTTGTGCACTGGTGTGCAGTCATGTTGGAACAGGAAGGGGCCATCCCCAAACTGTTCCCAAGAAGTTGGGAGTATGAAATTGTCTAAAATGTCTTGGTATTCTGAAGCATTAAGAGTTCCTTTCACTGGAACTAAGGGGCCAAGTCCAGCCCCTGAAAAACAACCCCACTCAATAATCCCCCCTCTACCAAACTTTACACTTGGCACAATGCAGTCAGTTAAGTACCGTTCTCCTGGCAACCCTAAAACCCAGACTTGTCCATCGGATTGCCAGACAGAGAAGCGTGATTCGTCACTCCAGAGAACCCATCTCCACTAGTCTAGAGTCCAGTGGCGGCGTGCTTTACACCACTGCATCCGACACTTTGTGATGAAAGGCTTGGACGCAGCTGCTCGGCCATGGAAACCCATTTCATGAAGCTCTCTATGCACTGTTCTTGAGCTAATCTGAAGGCCACACAAAGTTTGGAGGTCTGTAGCTATTGGCTCTGCAGAAAGTTGGCGACTTCTGCCCAATGTGCACCTCAGCATGTGCTGACCCCGCTCTGTGATTTTTACGTGGCCTACCACTTTTTGGATGAGTTGCTGTTGTTCCCAATTGCTTCCACTTTGTTATAATACCACTATCAGTTGACAGTGGAATATTTAGTAGTGAGGAAATTTCATGAATGGATTTATGAACAAATGGCAACCTATCACGGTGCCACGCTTGAATTCCCTGAGCTCCTGAGAGACCCATTCTTTCACAAATGTTTGTAGAAGCGTCTGTATGCCTAGGTGCTTGATTTTATACACCTGTGGCCATGGAAGTGATTGGAACACCTGAATCATAGGGGTAGATTACGCGGGGGACGGGGGGGACGTGTTCCCCGCACTTTTAATAAAACGTACATTTGTCCCCCGCACTTTTACCGGGTCGCATCGGTCCTAGTCGACACGCTCCGTGCGGGATTCGAACCGGCGTCTAGTCGCACCACTCTTACTGGCCTACGTCTGTTACACAGTGCGTTTACGTAGAAGTCAATGTGAATAAATCTAGATTTCAATTTAAAGACACAAAATAATCTATACATGACCTGTCATTTTATTCGTATCCAAAAATGAGGCGATCTGAACACTATGGAGTGCTAACACTCTCATCCAACATTACAATTCATACTCGAAGCCGGAGGGCGCTCTCTCAAAGACAGAACAAAACTGATTCGTAGAAGTAAAACCTTGTCACATTCCAAACAAGCGGCAACCTCCCGCTGTTTCTCTTGAAGCCAATATGGAAGTGCCTTAAACTGCAATTCATCGACTGGCCGCTAGGGACAGGCTCCAGAAGGGAGCAGAATCTCATTGAGCCCCATGTTAAAATGGCCAACTTTACAGCAGAATAAAACATGTTTACAGCCTGGTACAAATTGTGGTTTTGGTCTATTCGGCTAATTTTGCCCTTCATGACAACTGTGAGGGCGTGGCCACTTCGAGTGACAGGTGGATAGCCATTTATCTGCTGTCTGTTAGTCATCGCGTTACTTAAGCTCCGCCTACGTCCCGCCTCTTTGCCCATTTTCTGTTATCCGGGAGTGACAGAAAATGGGCAAATGACGCGCTGCCAAGATGTAGCAGCAGCTGAATAAAAATGAATAAAAATGTAATGTATTGACTGACTATTGAAATAGTAGGCTCCTTTAAGAGGCAAAAAGACTAGAGTTAACATGTGTTTTGTGGCAGAGTGATACTGGCGCTAGCCGAGTAAAGTTGTACGTTCCAAGCTGTTGAATAACCTCAGTAAAGAGTCCAAGTTACGATTGTCTCCTCCAGTTATTGAAGTACTTTACAAAAAATAATCGCTATGACTGATGAAACGTGACAACAAACACGATTGCGACAATATATTTATTTATCTATATTATATATTTAATATTTATTCACTGTACATATTCACCTGTAAATTCTGTTTATAGTAATAACCATCTCTCTATGTATATATTTATATATATTCAGTACATATCCATGTCCTGCACTTAAGCAACCATTGTATATCCTAATACAATGAGCACAAATAAAACACAAGAGCTTTTAGTTTTGAGTGATGTGTCTAATGTAGAGAACTGTGTTTAGAGTTTTGTAAAATGTTTGTTTTACAATGGCAAACTGAGTTAAAAGCATGTAATGTGCTTATAGTTTTGCAGACTTGGTCTAAAGATTAGGTACACATGAGTGAATGGTTTTGGTAAGTTCCACTTTTAGTGTGTAAGCAATTACAGTTTGCAGTTTGAGTGTTCGTTTTAGACATGAGACAAAATGTGCCACAACTTTCCCTGCAAACAGCAACACAGCTTGATGCTAGACCTGTAAATATTTATAATAAATATTGGACACTTTTTTGTATCTGACAGTGTTGAGCTATATATAGTGATAGACCAATGAAAAACCTTTTGTGAGAAAAAATATTTTTATTGGTTATTGTCTAAAACAATGTGAATGATAATCATAACATCTTATTCAATTACTGTGTATTTAGAAGCAACAGGATTAAATATATAATTTGAGGATAAAATATCAGCCCATACTGTAATAATATTGAGCTCAAGACACAAGCTGATCATTGAATGTATTCAAGCTGAGATCAGAGAGTTTCTCTGATCATTGATTCCCACAAAGATTACATCTGACATGGCAGTTTGACTGTGATTGTGAGAATGTGTGATCAGGAATAGAGACATCAACCTTCCACATAGGGCATAGAGCTCCACAGCCTTTAACATTTGTAATGAAGTGTGTTTAGTAGAACAGTGCTCTGACCGTCCCTCAGTTACCATAGTAACAGAGTAAGCAGTTGCTAAGAACTGTTTCCTGTGAGCAAGAAACTCAGACTATGTTCAAAATTGCATACTTATAGTATATAGTAAGCAAAAAACAGTATTTGACAAAAGTAGTATGTCCTAATTCACAGTAGTCATAAAAGAGTAGGCAAAAAGTACCCGGATGACTACTACTTCCGGCGAGATTCTGAAGTGCGCATACGATGGACACTTTACTTTCCCATGAGGCCACAGGAGAGGATTTATGAAAGGCAGTGAAGCGACGCAACTGGTAGGTCATGTGATAATGACAACATGGCAAATTAACGTCTGGATTACACTCATACAATATAGAAACAAATTTTTTTAGCCCTTGCAAAGTAAGTAATAATAATAATACATTTTATTTGTAACGCACTTTATATTAAACAAAATCTCAAAGTGCCACAGATTTAAAACTTAAGAGACTATATAAAACAAGAAGAGACAAATCAACCAAAAGCTCTGCTAAAAGGGTGGGTTTTAAGACCACTTTTAAAAGCATCTATAGTCTGTGGGATCCGTAAGTGGTCAGGAAGAGCACTCCACAGACTGGGGGCTGCTGAGCAGAAAACCCGATCTCCCATAGTACAGAGTTTGGTCCTGGGGGTTTTTAGAAGGTATGCAGGATCAGAACGGAGGTTAGGTGTGGATGCTTGTGTGGTGAGGAGTTCCATGAGATAGGGGGGTGTGACAGAAAGAGAGAGAAAGAGTTTACAACTGTGTGAGTTAAAGACAGAGATAATAGAGAGGATAGAGGGCACAACTCGTCATACTGACAGGTTTATTGCCCTTTAAGCCACGCCCCTTTTAACCGTGGGAATTTTCCCACGTTAGCTCCTCCCCCTTATGGGTGGTGTATGTACACCATGGGAAAATTGGACATGTGTAACGCCCCTTATGTTTTGAACATCTGAAGCGTGGGAATTTTCCCACGCTAGCTCCTCCCCTTATGGATGATGTATGTACACCATGGGAAAATTGGACATGTGTAACGCCCCTTATGGTTTGAACATCTGAAGCGTGGGAAAATTTCCCCAACGCACAGAAGTTCTAAGTGATGTTAACTTTTTTAAAGAAATGTATAATAAAGACAGAGTCAGAGATGATATCAGTGTTTTTTATTTTATTAAAGAAGACGTAATTTTATTACATTATCACTTTTAAAACGTTAAAGCATGTTTAAATTGCATTTTTCTCTAAAAGTTGTCCAAAAAAGAGCTAGTGTTATTTTAAGATGTCAAGACATTTTAAAGATGTAAAGAAATCAATAATTTACACAAAACCTTAGTCTTTTTAACAAGTTGTTTGTAGTTTGATGTAACAGTTTGAAACTTATTTTGTGTTTTATGTAAATGCAATAGTTTTTTTTTCCAAATCTGAATGCACACATTTGGTTTTGTGTAAATTATTGATTTCTTTACATCTTTAAAATGTCTTGACATCTTAAAATAACACTAGCTCTTTTTTGGACAACTTTTAGAGAAAAATGCAATTTAAACATGCTTTAACGTTTTAAAAGTGATAAAAGATTTCATATGTAATAAAATTACGTCTTCTTTAATAAAATAAAAAACACTGATATCATCTCTGACTCTGTCTTTATTATACATTTCTTTAAAAAAGTTAACATCACTTAGAACTTCTGTGCGTTGGGGAAATTTTCCCACGCTTCAGATGTTCAAACCATAAGGGGCGTTACACATGTCCAATTTTCCCATGGTGTACATACATCATCCATAAGGGGAGGAGCTAGCGTGGGAAAATTCCCACGCTTCAGATGTTCAAAACATAAGGGGCGTTACACATGTCCAATTTTCCCATGGTGTACATACACCACCCATAAGGGGGAGGAGCTAACGTGGGAAAATTCCCACGGTCAAAAGGGGCGTGGCTTAAAGGGCAATAAACCTGTCAGTATGACGAGTTGTGCCCTCTATCCTCTCTGATAATGTCACAGTTGTTTCTAACAGGGACCTATTAAATCTCACACAGAGACACTGAACTATCATAATAAAGCCCAAATCCAGCATAGAGTGGTTCGGTGAATGTGGTGTTGAATGTGTGTAAGTGTGTGAGTGTGTGTGTGTCAGAGACGCTGTAGAAGGACAGGCTGCCGGCTGACCAGTTCAGATACACTCCTACTCTGTATGAGGGATGTGAAGAAACAGGTATGCTAGTGATCTTATTATTGTGTTTGGCAGTGAAACTGTTATTAAAACAAATCAGACTCCAGGACTTTTTATTGTATCCAAACCAACAGTCTTCACTCCATTCTTTCCTCCGGATTTCTTTATACGTCACTGCTATATTAACCCCCTCACCGCTCCATTCAGCCTCCCAGTAACAGCATCCAGTCAGACTCTCTCTGCACAGAACCTGATGACCCTCTTCAAATCTCTCTGGACGATCCGGATACGGCTGCTTTTCTGTCACAAGTGTCAGCTTTCGGTTCTTCTCAGACAGAGCGAGACAGGTGTGTGTTGTGTTTAAATCCAGTGTAAGATCACAGACATCTACACATAAGAACAACAATGAAATACTGATTAAAATCTGTTTTAATTTACCTATATTTGACCTAACTTCCCACCTGTCCATGAAATGCAATGTAAACAGCATCTTAATGATTTAAATGAAATCTAAATGTGCAAAAAAAGTTTCTGTGAGGGTCTGTTGTAGGGTTGGAGTATTGATCACTCAAAAACAGAATGTGTGTATAAACTTACATTTCTGTGGTCCTGTTCTAATCCTGAACTCTCCTGCATGATCCACACTATTAAAACAAATTTAACATATAATGACAAAAAAGAAAACCATTTAAATATACACAATTAAAAGAAACCCTACCCATCGGTATGAAATAACAATAATGATTATAAAAATCACACACACTCAGAGGTCACTCTTCCACCAGAACTTGACTCATGTACGGCCGTTACCGGAAGCCAGTGATTATAGTTTACAAAGTTACATTTATAGTTTATAATGTTATAAATATGGGTTTTGTTCTTACAAAACACATTGTTTTGCTTCAGAAGGCCTTTATTAACCCACTGGAGTCGTATGGATTACTTTTATGATGGATGGATGCGCTTTTTGGAGCTTCAAAAATATCTGGCTCTATTCACTCCCATTATAAAGCTTGGAAGAGGATATTTTTTAATAACTCTGATTGTGGTGGGCTGGGAAAAAAATGTCATATACACCTAGGATGACTTGAGGGTGAGTAAATTATGGGATCATTTTCATTTTTGGGTGAACTATCCATTTAAAAGTGAAATGATTTGTGTAAATCCAGAGATCAAATGCTGTGTGGGTTTCAGTTTTGGGTGATAGACTAGTGGCTGACTAGGGTGCAATCCCACAAACCTAGACGACATTCTGAACACATAAGCAGTATAGAAAGGACATTTTTTAAATATCAATAAGTAGAATCAATGAATTCTGAATAATTTACTGCCATTGGGAGAACAACTTGTAATTATGTAATATAAAATGCAGTGTTGAATAGCGCACAGATGTATTTTATAGCGCATACATGTCCAAACACATGACAGGATGATTGTAAGTGTTGAACATACTTGAGTTTGTCCAGTCTGTAGTTTTGATCAGAGACAAGCTGGTCTAATGATTGTCCTGGGTGATTGTAGCTCAGATCCAGCTCTCTCAGGTGTGAGGGGTTTGAACTCAGAGCTGAAGCCAGATAACAACAGCCTTCTTCTGTCACCATACAGCCAGATAATCTACAAACACACATACACATACACATACACAAACACATCACATTATCTTTGGCTGGAGATCATCTTAAACTGATTCACACACAGTGTTTAGATTCCTGTAACTTTTCTTTAAATCAAATGATTCACTGATTCAATGCAGTTTTTATTCACAGAATACGGATTCAGTTCAGCTGCAGTAACTCTGGGTTCAGTGTTTTACTGAGTGTCACAGTGTTGATGGAACATAATTGATCTCATTAAAAGTTTCTGTTCTTCTCCACTCCTCATATTTGTGACATTTTACTAAATACATTTTTTTTTTTTCAAAAACAACGGCTGGACCAAGTCACTAAAACCAAATCACAAACAATCCTAAAATGGCTGTTGCTGGCAAACCGCCCAAGGACACTGTAGACCATTGAGGCAATAGGCGATAGAGCCTTGGGTGCTGAGCCTTCTCCCCTCAAAATGCAATAAAGATTGATTAATATCAATAATATTGATTTATAGATTTTAATCTGCGATGACATAACATAAAGGTTAATTTATGTACAGATAAAATGCATTGAATGATGGAGAATAAAACATTGCATTGAAGTTGAAAATAATGTCCTATTGTTGGCATTAATGATGGACAGCTTGGGTGATCCGAGTTAAAGTTCCGAATCATGGACCTTTCCCAAACTTTGCTTCCTGTCTACTCACTGTCCTATCATAATAAAAAGGCAAAAACACCAAAAATAAATATTTAATAAATTAATGAATTAAAAAGAAAATAGTGTCCATTGACCTGTGGCAGTTTTCTTCACAAGTTCACACTTACAAATGATTGAATAGATTAAAAGAGTGAATTCTTGCCTGAATTCTGCATTCTCTCAAGATGCAGACATGTAAGAGGCTGACAATTATATATACAAATACAGTACTTGTTTAAATAGTGACACTTAGCCTACATTTTAAAATCATTATTTGAATATGGCAACATTTTTATTTTAAAACCTTTGTTAGAAAATGGCAACTTTTTATTTTAAAATCTTTAATTACCGTAAAACTTCAAATAATAGCCGAGTCCCAAATAGACGCCTGTCTCTTTTAAACGCGTGGTATGACGACAGGTTTGGGTAAATAAAGGCCGGTCTCAAATAGACGCCGGGTCTGTTTTTTAGTATCGGGCTGTATTTGATCTTCTCAAACCCGTCAGATCGTCTGTTCTATGTTTTGATAAGATTTCACGTGACAGACGGAACCGTTCATGAACGACTCATCACTATGGCAGCATAACAAAGAGGTTAACGAACTTTCAGTCTTCAGTTTTTCTTAATTCTCTCAATACCACCATGGAGAAAAGTATAATGTGACATTTAAGCTGACAGTTGTCAAATTTCAAGAGTGGGTAAAGCTGGATATGGAGCGGCTGAAAAATTCCTTTAATGCTTGCGCGCAGATGTGCGCGTGTGTTTGTGTGTGCGAGGGAGAAGGAGGAGATATATTTCATTAACTTCGGGATGTTATCCTTAGGTATGTGGCCTGACAGTAGCTTCTGATGGAAGCGAGGATCACCTTATCCATTGTTTCAAAGAGGGAGAGCCGTACGCATCTGGGCGGGATCTGTTAGTGCGAGCAAGGCAGGCAGAGTTAGCGGAGGCTGGAGAGGGAGAAGTGGAGGAAAGCGACGAGGAGGAGGAATTCGCCCATGAACTTGTAATTGAGAATCGCGGGGATGATGATAGTGATGAATATAGTAATTTTCTATCACATGATTGCAGTTGTTTTACAGGGTAGCCTTCATTCTTTCTTGTTGATGTGTTTCGGGCAACAAGTTCATACGCTCAATGGATTTTAGCGGTAACTTATATTGTTCTGCCCATTGCTGTCACATCGTTTCGTTTTTTGTGCTGCCAATAATCTAAGACATTTCTTACATTAAATGATTTGTTAAACACATTCGAATTAATTATAAATAAAACGTAATATAATGTGGTAACCCCCTACCGTCATGCTTGAACATCTCAACACTAAATTAAAGGCCTGTCTCTTATAGACGCCTGTTCTCTTATGTTCCCTCTGTTCCTTAGTAAAGGCTGGTCTCAGCATCTTTGTGAATAGGTTTTAAGAGGAGACTCATACTTAAGGATTTTTACTGCTATTTAGGAGAACTCTTAGTGTTAAGATAACATTTTGTGAATACAGCCCCAGGACTATAGTGTAGAGGGCATCTTTAATTTCATAACCAAGTGAATCTTTATCTGTTTTTTTACCTTAGTATGTTGAGTTGACAGTTGGAACTCTTCAGTCCATCAGAGAGAAGCTTTACTCCTGAATCCTGCAGGTTATTGTGACTCAGGTCCAGCTCTCTCAGTGAGTTTGATGATTGTAGAGATGAAGACAAACTTTCACAGCACTGATCAGTGAGATTACAGCCATCAAGTCTATATGAAATATGGTTCAATACAGAGATGGTGGGTTAACATATTGTGTTCTGTTTTGATCACATACTGATCACATGACTAATATTCTGCTTTATCATTGAGGGAACTCTGAAATTTGGCTTTGACTATAATTTAATTTGACTGTAATTTCAAATAGGTTTAAAACTAAGTGTTATGTTGTTCCTGGCTGTGGGATCACACAAGTGTCTCTGCAGATCATTCTGAAAGTGTCTGAACTTTATTCTTAACAAGATCCCTGATCATTTCAGTTTGACTTTAACTGCCTGTGCAGCACAGCAGCAAAAAAAATAAATAAATAAAAATAAATACTGTCTGTGTGTGTTTAATAGTGTCACAAACGGCGGTGAAGTTTCCACCAGCAGCCACCGGAGGTCTCACTCTCCGGAGTACTAAACTCATCCGGACTTCATTTACCATGCACCCACATTCCGGGACTGATTACCACACACCTGTTCATCATCACTCAGACTATTTAAACCCTGGTTGCTCAGTCACTCATTGCGAAGTCTTGTTTGCCCCGGCTGCATTTCTGAGCATTATTTCCCTGTGTTCCCTTTGCCTGTGTTCTGACCCTGCAATGTCTCTCGATTAATACGATCCTGTGCTGCCTGCCTCTTGTTTACTGTTTGCCTGGACACTGATTGTTTGCCGCCTGCCCTCAGTGTTGGGGGTAACGCATTACAAGTAACTTGAGTTACGTAATAATATGACTTTTTCCAAGTAACTAGTAAAGTAACGCATTACTTTTCAAATTTACAACAAAATATCTGAGTTACTTTTTCAAAAAAGTAACGCAAGTTACTTTTTCACATTAATTTGACTGACAGCTCTCCTGCCCCCATGTTGAGAAAAATAAGTGCAGAGGCGTGTGTGAACATGAGGGTTATTGTAGTTCTAGACTAAATGTGAGCATTTATTTATCTCACTTGCACAATAAAGATTCTGTACTCCTCAAAATGAATAAAATCAGTCAAATGCAAAATCAGAGTACTATGCAAACCTCCAATAATTAAATGTTAAATAAAAAACTATTTTTATGCATAATCTACCTTTATATTTAATTTACCAATGTCTTGCTGCTGACCTTTGATGATGAAAATTACTAGATTTTTTGTTTTTATTGGTAAAACTTTTTTCTCCCTTATCCTATTCTACCATTATCCAGAGCTGCGCCCTCTACTGTTCATGAGGGAATCTGCATTTTTACCTCAGCCTGGGGCTTATTATTTCAATTTTGGTATGAAGAGGTCTTTACCGTTGCACAAAAATATAACTTTTTTGTTAAAAACAAAAACAAGCCCAGCCCAGGTGAGAAAAAGTAACGCAAAAGTAAAGTAACGCATTACTTTTCTTAAAAAGTAACTAAGTAACTCAATTAGTTACTTTTTAAGGGAGTAACGCAATATTGTAATGCATTACTTTTCAAAGTAACTTTCCCCAACACTGCCTGCCCTGACCTTCTGCCTGTTATGACCACGCTATCTGCCTGGTCTCTGACACTGCTGTTCTCCCTGGTGATTCGACTTAAGTCTGTTTGTACTGTGATATTGTTTTATTCTAATAAACTACAAATGGATTCCTCGTTACAAATAGTAATGGTCATGGAAAAGTAAATTGAAGTTGTAAATTTGAATTGAAGTTGTAAATCTGCTGAAATTGCCGAGATGATTATAATTGTGCACTTTCCTTGTACTTCAACAAGGAAACACTTTCCTTATACTTTTCCTTTGTACTTTGTACAAAGTAAAAGTAGACATCAGGACATCAGGCAAATCTGCAATCACATAAATTAATACTCACAGAGCTTTTCTGCAGTTCACCACAGCCGGTATCAGTCTCCTTCTACCCTCATCTGATGTGTTGTATTTCTTCAGATCAAACTCATTCATCACCTTCTCTGATATCTGAAGCATGTAGGCGATTGTTGAGCAGTGAGACGGCGATAGTTTTTTCTTTGAGTGATTCTCTGATTTCACAAACTTCTGAATCTCTCTGTACAGAGTCTGATCGTTCATTTCCAGCAGACAGAGGAACAGATTGATACATCTGTCAGCTGAGAGATGTTCATCACCCGTGATTTTATCTTTAATGTACCGGTTGATTCTTTTGATGCTCTCTTCTCTTGATGAGCTGTTCACTGTGTGTGTCAGTAGATCCTGTAAGAGTCTCTGATTGAAATCTAAAGAGATGCCCAGCAGAAACCGCAGGAAAAGATCAAGGTGTCCATTTCCACTCTGGCAGGATTTATCAACTGTGGCTTCTAGTAGATCAAACAGAGAGATTTCTCGACTGTACCATTTATATCCTTTCAGAAATGACTTCAGTAATTCCAAATTCCTGACTACATAAGAGTAAAACACATAGAAAGCAGCTAGAAATTCTTGAAAGCTCAGATGTATAAAGGAGTAGACTTTCATCTGTTGAATAACAGATTCTTCCCTAAATATCTCAGTGCAAATCCCAGAATACACTGAGGCGTCAGTGACGTCTATGCCGCTCTCAATCAGGTCCTCCTCATAGAATATCACATTGCCCTTCATCAGCTGATTGAAAGCCAGTTCAGCAAGTTTCAAAATCACATTTCTGTTGGACTGAAGGGGTTTCTCTCGATCTCCGTCATTATACTTCTGATTTCTCATGTTGATCAGATTCAGCAGGAAGTGGATGTACATTTCAGTCAGAGTTTGAGGGATTTCTGCCCTGTCATCTTGTTTCAGGAGGTTTTGAAGCACAGTGGCTGAGATCCAGCAGAAGACGGGTATGCGACACATGATGTGGAGGCTTCTTGATCTTCTAATGACTGAGATGATTTTGCTGGCTTGATTCTCATCACTGATTCTCTTCCTGAAATATTCCACCTTCTGAGGATCATTGAATCCCTGAATTTCTGTCACACGGCTGATATATTTTGAGGGGATCTGATTGGCTGCTGCTGGTCTGGAGGTGATCCAGATGAGAGCAGAGGGAAGCAGGTCTCCTCTGATGAGGTTTGACATCAACACACCCACTGATGAAGACTCAATCACATCATAAACTTTCTCAATGTCTGAAAACATTGTAAATTTGCTTTCATCCAGACCATCAAAGATGAACACAACTTTACACTCCTCATAAATCTTTGAGTCCAGATTTTGAAGTTCAGGATGAAAGTCCAGCAGAAGTCGGTGAAGACTGTACTGGTGATCTTTAATCAAGTTCAGCTCTCGAAATGGAAGCACAAACATGAAATCTACATCCTGATTGGCTTTTCCATCAGTCCAGTCCAGAATGAACTTCTGCACAGAGATGGTTTTTCCAATTCCAGCAATGCCTTTAGTAAGAACAGTCTTGATTTTGTCTTTCTCCTCACATCCTGGTTCTTGTAAGGGTTTAAAGATGTCATTGCAGTAGATTGGGGTGTCTTGTGTTCTGGCTGTTTTCTCCATCTTTAAAACCTCATGTTCTTCATTCACCCCTTCACTCTCTCCCTCAATGATGTAGAGTTGTGTGTAGATCCTGTTCAGGAGGATTTGATTCTCTTCTAGTTTGATTCCCTCAAATAAGCTCTCATACTTGTTCTTCATGCTGATTTTGTGTTGATCTTTGACTCTCTGTCTGATGAGGGTCTGACGGTCAGAGTCAGTGAAGGTCAGATGGGGCGTCCCTGAACTGATCTCAAAATGTCTCTTCACTCTGCAGAAACAGTGAGGATGAACAGATCAAAACTGTGAAAAAGCATTAAAATAAAAATTCTTAAACTGGACATGAATACATAAATTACATTTATAGTATCACTTCCATCAATACAGATCAAAAACGTTGCACTTCAGTCTTATTCGATTTTGTTTCTAATGAACATTATGTCTGAAGCACTAAAACGCTAGAAGGATGCTAAGGCCGTATCTGAGATCGGTCAGTTGTTCACTCATTTACTTCATATAGTGAACACTGCAGACATCTGACATCTTGGAGGATCTCAAAAAGTTGCCCACGACCGATCTAAAGTATCCAAATAAAAATATGTTGCCCATTCTCAATGAGAAAGTGCCCAAGCAACATCGCTCAGCAACATTGCCCGGCAACATTGCTCAAAAAGTTGCCCCGTGTATCATCACCTTGAGGGACAGATAATATGGTAATGGCCATATAATGCAGAACATGGTTTACACAAATGTGTTCCAGTGTCAACATCTATGTTTCTCATGTTCATTAGGGGTGGACGATAGACCGGGAGACACAATTAACCAGTAGAAATGTGTCAACCGGTAGAGATTTTGGACTATTGTCTCTATCGCGGTTACACGTTTGCATGTATTAAGTCTTGCGGATTAAAAACAAGTGATTTTAAACCATTGAAGCGCAGTAAGCAGCGAAAGAGAACTAATTTCGCTATATGCGTGTGCTTTCAGAGTTTCTCAGCACTGTCTGAGAAATATGCGACATGAAGCCGCTGCTCATAAAGAGAGTTATGAGTTGGTCAGTTGACTAAGGTTGGGTACCGTTCACATTTTAACCTGAAATTTGGTCCCGGTACCCAACAGTACATTTTTTCGGTACTTTAAGGATGCTTACATCAATAACTGTAAAGAACCTGCAAGTCATTTATAGAAGTGTTATTGACATTATGCCGGAGCTGCCTTGCTCTCTGTCTTCCATGGTCTGTGATGTTTGTATAGTGTAATATTTACTAGTAAATAGTAGGCTACTAGGTACTTAATTTAATTCATAAAAACAACCATATTATTATTATTCATTTTTAATTTAATTTCTATCAAAAGATTTCCCACAAATTATGAGTTATGTTTTTTTCTGATAATCAAATGAAGACATAAGACATTAATTTAATGTATCTTTTAATTTAATGAAATTTTTTTTCTAAAACAAAGTGCTGCACAACTGAGCTTTATATGGTTAAAATTTAAACATCAATAAAAAATTTAATTTATTACTTAAAAAATAAAGTTTTGATCATTTATTATTACAATCATGTTACTATTATTATTACACTGAGACGTATCTAAATTCTACTCTACAACAGTAATGTATTTGTCAAGTTAAGCCAAACTTTTATTTTGACGGGTGCCGTGAAGACCTTTGAGTTTCTGTGTTTATGACATGACGGTAGTTTTTCTCAAATGAAACGGTAAAATGCTCATAAAGTGAATCTCAGTGGCTCTGGAGATGACGTTCATGTCCTTGTATGAGACAGCAGAGATGGAAACATGCGACCTCACGTGCAATTCTGAATGAGTGAGTGAGTGTGTGTGTGTGTGTGAGGTAAACCGAGCGCCTACGGCATTCATTTGCACAGAGACACGCACGATTCGTATTTAAATAGTCTTTTTGCGGTTTAATATTCACAGACACTAGTCTATCTCACCAGATTCTCACCAGGTACCGAAATTTGGTACCGATTGATTTAACGTGAATTGGTACTCGGTAGTACCGACGGAATTCGGTCGGTGCCTTTAAAAGTACCGAGTTCGGTACCCAACCCTACAGTTGACAGACCAATCACAACAGTGATGCTGGAGTCCCGCCTCCCATATGTAAATACAGCTGTCAGTGGTCTCTACTTCATTCTCAGCATATCTCTTCTCTGTGCAACTGCGAAGAGGGAAGTGTGGTGAGATACCTCCCTCATGTTATCAAAGAATCGGGGTCAGTGTTTCCCCTGCCATTATATTAGGGGGGCGTCATTATATGTCGCATCAACCACCTGAAAAGCAGAATAAAATATCTGCATTTTTTAAACGCTCCCAGGGTGGTGAAGATGTTAACACTCGCTGCGAGTAGCTGCCGGAGTAGCTCTCCTGCTCCGAGTCCAAGTACAGAAAATACGTTTCTGACTTCCCATATCAAGAGGATCTGGAAATGTTCTTCCAGAAGCCCAGAAAGATACACTGCAGTGACAAAAGCTGCACACTTTGTGGATAATAGTCATAAAAAGAAATGTTCCGATGTTTAGTTCAATGTACAGATCAAATAATTGTTCAGTTATATTGACTGCTGTCATTAAAAGAAACACATGAACGCCATGCTTCCTTTAAAGGGATACTCCACCGTTTTTTCATATTAAACTATGTTATTCCCTTAACTAAGACGAGTTGATACATACCTCTCTCTTCTCAGTGCATGCACTTAATCGCTCTGACACGCGGTGACATTTTGATAGCACTTAGCTTAGCCCACTAAGCCCAGTTCATTCATTAGGTACCAAACAGAGATCAAGTTAGAAGCGACCAAACACCTCCACGTTTTCCCTATTTAAATACAGTTACACGAATAGTTGAATGACCAAGTATGGTGACAGAAAATAAAACGTGGCGCTTTTCTAAGCTGGTTAATTAGTTATTATTATTAGAGTCACTCTTAAACGTGCATACAAGAGGGTGTTGACCTGTAGTATTTCTGTCAATCCCCACGTCACGCAGAAATTGCGCCAAGATATACCTTTATTGTAGAAAAGGATCTGCTCTTGTCTAAAAACTCCAGCGGAAAGCATAACACAGAAAATGGTGTGCATGTGATCGTGTCCGTGTGTCGCCTATCAATGACATCATACCTGTGTTACCCTCGCTTTCCATTTTATTTTTGTAGAAACCATGGAAACACCAAAGATGTTTTAATATATAACATCTTTTATTAGACAAGTGAGCAACTGTTTGGATACATTCCTCGACAGAAAACGAAGTAACAGTATTACAGCATTTTCTCCATCATACAATGTGTTTTAAAATTAATTGCATGCCATTTAGCAACACAAGCCATCCAGCATTTATTAAAATGATATTCTAATATTGATCTAGCTTACTGTAGTGTGCAACAAGTGTCTCATAATAGCCGCCAAGTGAACGCACAGAGTAACGTAATAACATAATTTTCAACATGCTAAAATGTGTCTAATATGATAAAACAGCGCTGCGTTCCCCCACATAGGCTTGACCCGAAGAAGCGGAAGAGGCAACTGTGGCATAATAAAAGCTCTGCTGCTGTCGCCGTGTGTTTTTCGTCTCTCATTAGCCACCTCCTTCAGATCCACAGTACTCGGCCCTGCTCTGCTTCATACTACAGTAATGTTAGTAATCTCATACATGAACATGATTTCTGCCAATTACGATTCTTTTTCACTGGCTGTGAGGTGAAGACAACATCTATCATGAATGAATCCACGCTCAATCTCTGCATCATCAAGCTATGCCTTTGTTTTGAATAGGCGACCTCTAGTGGTCGAAAAACTACATAGTGTAGCTTTAAAGCTAGTTAGCACCTCATTTGTAATTAAAAGGGTTTAATGACAATATAGTTATGGTTACACTTAAAATAGTTTTAAATTATATGTATGAGATGATAAAAACCTATACCATTAATTGTACCCAGCATATTTGTAGAATTTTACCTGAAGAGAGAAAAGAAGAAAAAGCCAAGAGCAACAGTTCAATCTTCTATCCCTTCTTTGACCATGTGACTGAAACCCAAAGTGAGACATTCAAACTGACCAATCAAATAATTACAACTTCCCCCACAGTACTAAAGGTGTGACAATCCGTAGACCCCTGATGTACACACATCTTGACCTACAGGCTTATCAACACCTCTTTGTCTTTAGGAATTCCAAATGGCCCTTGTGGTAAGAAAGAGGGTGATGAAACAGTAAAGCAAATGTCAAATATCTTTGATTATTTTCAACCCTACAGTTTCAATCAGCCTCAGAGGTAAACCTGTAAAACTCAAGTTTAACCTCTCACGGACCAGGCCCAGAGAGCTACTTTGTCCGACTCGGGGTGAAAGGTCCCTGCGCAATGGGAGAAGCCAAGGCTGGTTGCATAGGAGTTGAATTGTCTCGGTCAGCCACAACTTCCCTGGCCAGTTTGGGGCAATCAGTATTACTGAGTGACTGTACTTTTCTTAAAGTTAGCATGATCAGACTCAGTGGAGGAAACACGTACAGTAGTGCATTTGGCCACAGGTGTGCCAGAGCATCCACACCCATTGGTGCACCGTTTCTCGCTAGAGAGAAGAATAGAGGGCAATGAGTGTTTTTGTGCGAGTCGTAGAGATCTATGGCAGCTCAGCCAAACCTCCCCCACAACTAGCTCACTACCTGAGAATGGAGAGTCCATTCCCCATACAGAGGATTTATTCTGGACAGGAGATCGACCCACACGTTCATTATTCCAGGGACATGCATTGCCCATAATAAATGAAAATGCTTCATGCCCCACACGATCAGTTTCCATGCCAGGCTGTGAAGCTGATGAAAATGTGTGCCTCCCTGGCGATTTATGTATGCCACCACTGTTGTGCTGTCTGATCAAAACATGGTGGTTCCTTAGGAACTGCACAAAATGTTCTTAATGCTGTTAACAGTTCCAGGAAGTTTATGTGTGCGTTCTATAGCTAGATGGGCCATTTCCGCCTTTGTCGCCTTTGTTTTGGTTTGCTCAGTTTGGGACACTATATTTTCAACTAAATATTCAAATACATTTTCAACTAAATTACAGATCTGCCCGCAATGTCACTATATGATAATTGAAATGAGCTGGATAGCATCACCGTTTTCTCCAGAGCGGCTGTACAGTCGAATCAAATTGTGTTGCATTATTTTCCTGTTTAACACTGTGAAGCTGCTTTGAAACAATCAGCATTGTAAAAAGCGCTATATAAATAAAGGTGACTTGACTTGAATTATTTTCACACCACACAAGTCCTTTTGAAAACTGCCCTCTGTTGTAACCATGTGCAATGTGTTAATTTTTCTTTTGCAAGTTTTTGCATGCAGATTTAAGTCAATTTCACAAGTAAAATTAACAAAGAAAATAATTAACTTTAACTTGGCCAGTAAAAGGTTGAGTAATTTCTACTTAGTTGAAGTTTCCTTATATAACCACACTTTTAAAGTGTATGATTTACTTAGAAATTCACAATTCCCATGTCCAACCCCTTGTCTTGTCGGGAGGGGGAGAATATAAGAATATGACTCGCTTTGAGGGAGGATAACAACAGATACTCTGTAAGTGCTGTTGCTCATCCCGAAAAGGGCTTTGGGCTCAACTGGAGCATCCAAGAATTCTCTCTGTCTGACAGCTCTGACAGCCCCAGCCAGAGAGCTCACTCGCCCACCACTGCCAGGCCCATGCTACCCATGCTGCAACCACAGCTCTGGAAGTTCTCAGGTTGTGACGCGTAAACCTTGGCTGTCTCTCAGCCGGCCAAGTAGGCCAGGCTGATAAGGCCTACACACACATCAAGCCATGTGTGTGTGTGGGACAGGAAACCCAATGCCACCACATGGCCAGTGAGCCAGCAGGCCCAACACCTCAAGCCATGCGCAACTACCTCAACAGAGTCGAAATAACCATGCAAGCTCATCATTTCTTCTTCAGTCGACGCAGAAGAAATCGATTGCCCCTTCAATGCCATTGGATCGAACTTTCAAGACTTTCTCCTGCGATTTCACCTGGTCTGTCAACTGATAGACATGGTGTAATTGATGCTTCTAGGATCTGCCACGCCAGAGGTGTTCCCATAGTGGGGTACTGAGTGAATGTTGAGTGAATGAGCAAGTATAATGGATCATTGCAGTCGGTCTTAAAGTGACAGCATTTACCTGCTGTTGTTATTTTTATATATATCAGTTGTGGGCCGTCAGGGCCAGCAAGGCCTTCTCTGCTGGCCTAATCACTATCAGAGTTAAATTTTTATATATTTTATCCATGAATGTGTGTTAAATTATTCCCAATAGTCTATTTTCTTAACTTCATAGCTTTTCTCTTGGTTGAGCTGCTAGTGTTTGTTTATGGTAGAGCTTTTATCCAATCATATTTCAGCCATCTTGTGTTGCCAGGTCAAAGAAATCTACCTTGAGGCCTTCAGAATCAATATTGCGGGCGCCGCTAGCTTAAAATGAATGGCAATTAAACTTTGCACTTTAACCAATCAGATAATCACTCCTATTTAATCAGCCAATCAGATTTCGAATTGGCGACAGCGGGGCCATCTAGCTGGCATACAATAACGTCTGCATTTTCTTAAAAAAAAATTAAACTTAAAATTAAACAAAATTTAAGCAATATCTGATAAGATTTTGGTCATATTGCCTAATGTTCATCATGTTTATACTCACTCAAGGTCAGGGGTCACTGCTCTATCACTGAATTCAGGAGGAGAAAGCAAAGATCTGTCACTCTTCATAGACACACAGCTGGGTTCTGGAGAGGCTGCTCTATGTGTGTGGACATCTTCATCCTCCTCTCTCTTCTCATAGACACTCATTTTACAGGCAGCGCTGTAAGAATAGTAAATATAGTTAACTTAACTAACTCTAGATTTACAATGGAATCTGCTAAGACAGTGTCAGTTTTAACTAGATTATCCTTCCAACAGCTATAGAAGAAAAAAAATGACTGTTTGTAAAACACGAGTGAACCACGACAGCGTGATACATTGTGATGTTAATTATATTAAAGAAACTAGATCTTTATTGCACTAAAATGGATTAAAAAAACCATACAGATTTCTGGAGGAATTAATTATAAATGCACATTACTTGTTCATCATATCAGACTTCATTTAGAAGCAGCAGTGTTTCAAATGCATCCACTTTATTGGCAACAAAGAACATGGTTGTGCTGTTTGCTTTTGTTTACATAGACCGCTGGTCTACAACTAGAAGTGAGAGATGTCCAAATTGACAGCTTTTTTAATTCCTAAACTTTTAATTCCTAAACTTTTTAATTCCTAAACTGGAGATGGTGGTCCAGTGGGTTAAACCACTGAACTGATACACAGAAGGTTGCTGGTTCTATCCCAGCGGTCACCACCAGTGTGTCCTTGAGCAAGGCACTTTACTCCACATTGCTCCAGGGGGATTGTCCCTGTAATAAGTGCACTGTAAGTCGCTTTGGATAAAAGCGTCTGCCAAATGCATAAATGTAAATGTAAATGTAAACACTGTGATACATTGAAACAATACAAATACAAAAAAAAACAAAAAAAAAAACACAATACACACCTAAACAACTGAGAATAATCACATTTATACTCACTCAAGGTCAGAGGTCACTGCTCTATCACTGAACTCAGGAGGAGAAAGCAAAGATCTGTTACTCTTCATAGACACACAGCTGGGTTGTTTATGTGAGTGAATATCCTCCTCCTCTCTCTTTTCATAAAAACTCATGTTGTAGAAATGCTGTAGAAACAGATATACTTTTTGTGGACATAAAAGGAATAATGAAAAAATGACCTCTGTGAATTCCTAACACAAAAGATTATACCTTCCTGACAGACTCGTTAATATATTCACACTCTGAGTCACATAGCTCTGGATGAATAATCACCCTTCAAACGATTTTCATCTCAACTCCCAGTTCAATATTTTCAGAAACTTCCTAGAATCAATCAGAGTGTATAGATCATTCATGAGTGTCAGGATTGTGATCTTTTAAAATTAAACTCTTTTCAGCTTTTCACTCCCTGATTCCTCAATACAACCTTGGTCAACTGAAATTCACAGTCAATAGAGCTGCTGACATGCTCATTTTATCTCTGAGAAATCACTCTTCACATTTACAACAATTACTGTAGGACTTTTGAATTCACTAAATGATCGATAATACAGACACACTGTCACAGGGTAGTTCTGTGTTTGTTACTGTATTTCTGTGTGACTGCAAAAGCTAGTCTGAATTTGATAAGCAAGTAAGGCTACCAAGAAAGGTAAGAAAAAAGAAAGTATACTCTTACATTAGAGTAGGACAGAAATATACATTTTTACACATGCAAATTTATATTGAATTACCAATGCATAAGAATGAATCCAGAAATGTGTTGGTTCAAACCTACCTCTGTCTCAACAATGAAGAACAGCAAACACAAACTTCATTCAGTTCATAAATCCATTCTGTCTCTATAGCAGCATTAAACTGATCTGTTCTCAAACGAATTAACATTATTCATAAACATTTTTTCATCTCCTGATGTTTAAATGTTTCGTCTCACAAAATGGAGTCTCACTTTAGTTTCACTTTTGACATAAACCGGTTCAACACGTTTAATTTTTGCATGTAGAGAGGAAAACAATGTTGGTTAGTATTTACACAGGTGTGGCAGTTTCTGAATATGCCCACATTCAGATACAATCCAAATACAAACAAAAGTGTTTTACAGCCCTCACTTTACCTTCACTTTAAGATGACAACAAGAAGTTGAAAATACATGAACACTATATCTATCGTTTACAGAAAATGTCAAAAAGCTCTGCAGTAAAGTGATATGTATGAATGACAGGTGAGAATGAAACCATAAGCGAATGTGCTTCAGAAGTACATCTTTCTCTTTATTGTTTGCATCAGCCGCTTTAACGGCCTCTGTTCTGCATATGTTTTTCTTAGCTCTCTCATTCTGCACTTTGATAGCTTTTTTCCTAACTGCACATCCTCCAAACGCAACACTGTGATCTCCTCCACATTTGCCATAATCATGCTCCCCCACCAAATCTTGCGCATCTTTTCTTAGACACACCATAGCCACATGCCCGTACTTTTGACAGTTATATTGACATGCCATTAACTCAGTAGTAAGAACAGAGCTTCCATTAGAAATGCTTCTGCCAATCTTCAACCCTAGCTGCTCCACATACACCCAAAATCCAGCTCTTCCACTAACTGGATCTCTAGATCCGTCTATAAAAACAATCATAATACTCTCATTGAAGTAAGATATTCCACTATTCTTGATGTCACCTCCCACTTATATTTTTCCTTAAGAAAATCAAGCTCAATATTTAGTTAAGACAGCACCCAATAGTGCATAGCCATCTTGGGTGCTCTATTCTATGCCCATCTTCCTAGCCCACTGATTTACTTTGACAAAAAAAAGTTTGTATATTTATTACCTCCATCAAACTCTTGTAACAGATACCTTTCTGGGAAGGTATGATTACACCCACTGTTACCCAGTACTGCCCTAACTTAAGGGATAGTTTACCCAAAATTTTAAATTAGCCCATTATTTACTCGCCCTCATGTCATCCTATGTGTATATGACATTCTTCTTTCAGACAAATACAATCGGAGTTATATTAAAAAATGCCCTGGCTCTTCCGAGCTTTATAATGGCAGTGAATGGCTGTTTCTGTTTTGAAGTCCATAAAAGTGCATCTATCATAAAAGTGCTCCACACGGCTCCAGGAGGTTAATAAAGGCGTTCTGAAGCGAAGTGATGCGTTTGTGTAAGAAAAATACACATATTTAAAACTTTACAAACTGTAATCTCTAACGTCTCCTAACTGTCATGGGAAAGTGTGAAAAAGTACTAGTTAGACTGATTGCTATAAAAGAGGGAAGAAGTGCTTCCAATCAGAAATGATGATACTGTATAGGAGCCATTTATAGTCACTTTTTAGATTATTTTAGCCACTTGGGGGAGTATTGCACTAGGTGTGGCACTTCACTGGGAGTTAGGTATATTTACAGGTGTGGCTATCAGTGACGGAAGGTGTGGATGGCGGGGAACACACGGTTCTTACCGTAGCTGTGAGTCCCCACTCCACCGAAAGCACAACACAACAAAACACTTTATTAATTATCACTGTGTGAAGTATTTTATGTGAATGCCTTTTATACCTATATAATAAACGGGAACACCACCCAAAGAGAGCTAATGCCTGTACTTAGGATCTTTCTGCTACGCGTTGAGAACACCATCCATACAGAGGCTTATGTGGTTGAAAGGAATGTGTGTGAAGTTGTTTCATACATAGTACACACCTATACAACTGGTCTCTCTGGGATCTAAAAAAACTGAAGCAGAAAACATTGCAAAACACAAACTTTATGTCTCTGCTAATACTTTTGGCCACAACTATTGTTGGACTTTTTTTATTTTCTCCCCAAAGTCCACCCCAAGTTCAATGATCGGCCAGGAGTCGAATTATCAATTAAAAGTATTAATTTATTATGAATAACAACAACGAGTAAAAAAGGTTATCTGAGCTCAGGATTCAGAACAGCAAAGATCAGCATCTCGGCCGTTCAGAATGCCTTCACAACTTTTTCATGCATATTTATATTCTTGATCTTCCATCCCCATGCATCGTCTCCTCCAATGGGGGTTTTACAGCGTCACCAGTCTCTAGGTAGCATTCTTTATCAAAAGGATAAAACATGCACAAAAGACAGCATAGCTCTGGTATTTTTCCATATCATAAGACATATCATTTTATATCTTTGTTTGTTCATTCTCAGTTCCTTCAGAAGTGGCTATGCAGTTTCCTAGAAATCCCCCACCCCAGCAGTTTCACCTCAACTTCACCCCGTACCATAACCAGACATATAAAACCATCAACACATATCAACCACAATCTTTCACACCTCCTATGTAAAGTAAAATATAGAGATCAACATCATCAGTAATTCAATTCATAGCAAACAACATCTATAGCAATTTTAATGCATAATAAAACTATCATTAATACTTTGTATCTTTAATGCATAATAAAAAAACGGTTAATATTTTGAATCATAATGAGAAATAATAAAAATGTCCTTCACTATACATAATTTTTCCAAATTAAATACGCATATTTAATTACATTGTTACAGTAAGTAGAAAGTAGGCCTACCATAAACTACAGTCATAGTATATAAAAGAAGTGCTGCACAGGGTTTCAGCTACTAACTTAATCTATTCTTGGATGGTTGGAGAGAGTACATCTTTTTCAAAAGAGCTTTTTTATTGGCTGCATGTGTGATGAATCAACAAAAAACCTGTTGCAACCTTTTTACAGTCTATGGTTGCAACACATTTTAATGGAGCAGATTTGAATGTGCACTGGGGGTACAACAAGCTAATAATAAAATGTATTAATGAAAACAGTCAATGAATTTGATGATTAATTAGTCATGTCTGGACTATGACATTTTGGAAATCACTATGGAAATTAAGTGAAAAAAAGTGAAGTAGGCTACCTAATTTGGCCACTGATATTTTATGCTGAATCTGCAGAGGGAACAGAGAGGAATTGCCCTTTAAATTATGATCAAGATGTTCACATCCCTGAAGAGGGCTGTCACACCAACAAGTCCCTCACGATGAGCGATTACATACCCACATAATGCGCAAGGTTATTAATGTACAAAACATTCAAAAGTCTTCTTTATTTCATGATGGGAAGGTGTTTCATGATGTCAAATGTACGACACTTGTAAATGTTCTCGTCAAAATGCAGCTGCTCCAACAAATATTACACGACATAATAGCTAGGCTACTTCATAAATCACCCAGTCTTTTGATGAAGACGGTTGCTATAAAAAAAGTAAATAAAAAAACGTCACTATTGTCAGTAATTCTAATAATATTGTGACACTGAAAACATATTGTCAACTCCACATATCAATTTCACAGCACATGACACGTTTATGGTCTTTTTAAAACGTTAAATGTAATACATACTTTTAATCCATTAAATTCAATAACACTGAATTAACGTCTTCATCGAAAGACTGGGTGATTTATGAAGTAGGCATGTCACCTATGGGTTGGCAGAGCTGCATGTACAGGTGCTGTTCATTTTACATTACATTTATGCATTTGCAGACGCTTTTATCCAAAGTGACTTACAGTGCACTTATTACTGGGACAATCCCCCTGGAGCAACGTGGAGTAAAGTGCCTTGCTCAAGGACACACTAGTGGTGCCCGCTGGGATTGAACCAGTAACCTTCTGCATATCAGTTAAGTGGTTTAACCCACTGGACCACCATCTCCAGATCACATAATTAGAATATCATCAAAAAGTTGATTTATTTCACTAATTCCATTCAAAAAGTGAAACTTTTATATTCATTCATTACACACAGACTGATATATTTCAAATGTTTATTTCTTTTAATTTTGATGATTATAACTGACACTACTAAGGAAAATTCCAAATTCAGTATCTCAGAAAATTAGAATATTGTGAAAAGCTTCAATATTGAAGACACCTGGTGCCACACTCTAATCAGCTAATTAAATCAAAACACCTGCAAAGGCCTTTAAATGGTCTCTCAGTCTAGTTCTGTAGGCTACACAATCATGGGGAAGACTGCTGACTTGACAGTTGTCCAAAAGACGACCATTGACACCTTGCACAAGGAGGGCAAGACACGAAAGGTCATTGCAAAAGAGGCTGGCTGATCACAGAGCTCTGTGTCCAAGCACATTAATAGAGAGGCGAAGGGTAGTGATGGGCAGACCGAGGCTTCGTGAAGCACTGAAGCAGTTGAAGCAAATGTGTCATATTGTTTCGAAGCTTCGAATCAATCTGACACCCGTCTCTACGGCGCCATCTAGTGGTCATTTCCATGTGTTGATCTGAAATACCTTGACAATTATCCATGTAAAAAAAAAAAAATTTAACATCTGTCTGACAACTACATGATCTTGGTTTTGTAACCTCTAGCCTCGTCATTGTAAAGAACTATATATATTTTGTTTGTTATACAAAATGAACATTAATAAAATAAATAAAGCCACAATGTGTCACATTTGTCACAAAACATTTTTATTCAAAAATATGAATTGCTCTGCTGTTGAAGGACTCACCTGACTTCTTTTTTTACATATAATTTCTCCAGCCTTTGAAAAAATCCTCTCACAAGGGACACTTGTTGCTGGCATGCACAAATATTTTTGGATGATGTAAATACATGGATGATGTATTGTTGCAGAAGGCTAGCTGCCTATCACAATACACACATCTCACTTTATTTGGTGCTTCCAAATGGAAATGCTCCCACACCACAGATGTACGGCATCTCTTGCGTGCAGCCTCCATTTTTATATATTCTATTAATATATCTATCTATATATCACCTATGAATCTATATCTATATAATTCTATATATCTAACTTATGCTGTGCTATCTATCTGTCACTATCTAACTTAGCCTATATGAATGTGTCACTATATCTATCCTAACTATATGTCACTGTCTATACCTATCAGTCAATATATCTAATTTAAATCTAGCCTAAATATAACTAACCAAAGCGCACAATAAATCTCACTGCTATCACAAAATCACTGCTATCACAAAATCACTCTCCTCTCACAAAAACCCATGAGGTGAAGATGGATTTACTTCACTTTTAAACTGTGGTGAATTAGGTTTATACAGATGTGTGACTGTGTGGCTTGTTCCCGCCCCCTTTAATCAACGCAGTTTCGGAAGGCGCCACCTGATGAAACACTTTGAAGCTTCATTTAGCCATAGTCACGTGACATGGGTGTTTCGAATCACAGTTCGGAGCAGTGTTTCGAAACATCTGCGCTTCGGGATCTCGGCAAAGCCCCGAAACGTCTGTTTCGCGTCTGCCATCCCTAGCGAAGGGAAGGAAAAGATGTGGTAAAAAAAGTGTACAAGCAATAGGGATAACCGCACCCTGGAGAGGATTGTGAAACAAAACCTATTCAAAAATGTGGGGGAGATTCACAAAAAGTGGACTGCAGCTGGAGTCAGTGCTTCAAGAACCACTATGCACAGACGTATGCAAGACATGGGTTTCAGCTGTCGCATTCCTTGTGTCAAGCCACTCTTGAACAACAGATAGTGTCAGAAGCGTCTCGCCTGTGCTACAGACAAAAAGGACTGGACTGCTGCAGAGTGGTCCAAAGTTATGTTCTCTGATGAAAGTAAATTTGGCATTTCCTTTGGAAATCAGGGTCCCAGAGTCTGGAGGAAGAGAGGAGAGACACACAATCCACGTTGCTTGAGGTCCAGTGTAAGGTTTCCACAGTCAGTGATGGTTTGGGGTGCCATGTCATCTGCTGGTGTTGGTCCACTGTGTTTTCTGAGGTCCAAGGTCAACGCAGCCGTATACCAGGAAGTTTTAGAGCACCTCATGCTTCCTGCTGCTGACCAACTTTATGGACATGCAGATTTCATTTTCCAACAGGACTTGGCACCTGCACACAGTGCCAAAACAACCAATACCTGGTTTAAGGACCATGGTATCCCTGTTCTTAATTGGCCAGCAAACTCGCCTGACCTTAACCACATAGAAAATCTATGGGGTATTGTGAAGAGGAAGATGCGATATGCCAGACCCAACAATGCAGAAGATCTGAAGGCCACTTTCAGAGCAACCTGGGCTCTCATAACACCTGAGCAGTGCCACAGACTGATCGACTCCATGCCACGCCGCATTGCTGCAGTAATTCAGGAAAAAGGAGCCCCAACTAAGTTTTGAGTGCTGTACATGCTCATACTTTTCATGTTCATACTTTTCAGTTGGCCAAGATTTCTAAAAATCCTTTCTTTGTTTTGGTCTTAAATATTCTAATTTTCTGAGATAATGAATTTGGGATTTTCCTTAGTTGTCAGTTATAATCATCAAAATTAAAAGAAATAAACATTTGAAATATATCAGTATGTTTAATGAATTAATATAATATACAAGTTTCACTTTTTGAATGGAATTAGTGAAATAAATAAACTTTTGGATGATATTCTAATTATATGACCAGCACCTGTATTTTGATGAGAAAATGACACCTCTGGCCATTGATACCGTTGGGTCGTTTATCAGTCACAGATACTGTACGGACAAACTGACCCAATATGGCTCAGTTTTTCTATATAACTTGCTCTGTCGAGCAGATTCTACACAGGCTATACTGGGTTAACCCCATCCATTTACATTGTTTACATTGACTGTTTTCCCCCACGCCGACTCCGCCCCCAGCTATGACACGACGCCGACCAAAACCAGCCAGGAGGCGGGGATAATCTTTTTGTTGTTGTTGCTGTTGGAAACGGTCGCGCCAGCAATGGCTGCTCACTGAAATCATTCATGGATCCTCTGCAGCAGACATGATGTGACTTCGTCGTCACAGTCACGGCATATAATGTACGTTTATTTCACAGACACCCTACACTTAGCAGTAGCACATGTACAATTAAATAGATTCGCTGAATTTTTGCGGCGAGAATATCAGTGCTGTGCGCTAGCAGTGATTTGTTTGCATTGTTTTCAGCTAGCGCGTGAGATATAAGCGAAGCTACAACATCAACAATCACTGATACAAACGTACTCATTTGGGCATTTTCAGAATCGAATTAAAAAGCTGATGAAATCAAAGTAGTTTCATTAGCTTTTATACCAGCAACGTAACTTAGTCCTTTATGTAACGTTAGCGTCGAATAGCGGTATTTTTTAGAGGTGTTTCTGTGTTGCGGTCATGTTAAAGGGATAGTTCACCCAAAAATTTAAATGATTTACGTTACTCACCCTAAAGTCATCCTAGGTGTATATGACTTTGTTCTTTCAGACGAATACAATCAAAATGTCCTGGCTTTTCCAAGCTTTATAATGGCAGTGAATGGCTGTTTCTGTTTTGAAGTCCACAAAAGGTCATCTATGATCTATCCATCAAAAAAGTAATCCATACGGCTCCGGGGGGTTAATAAAGGCCTTCTGGCATTTGTGTAAGAAAAATGTCCATATTTAAAACTTTACAAACTGTAATCTCTAACTTCCGCTAACTGTCGCACGTTCACCGAGAGACTGACGTTCCAGCGCATGACGTAGGACGCTCCGTTGAGAATATGCTAGTTCTTGCGAGAACCAAGTTTTGTTTTGCTCGCTGGCAAGCGCATATGACAGTTAGCGGAAGTTAGAGATTACAGTTTGTAAAGTTTTAAATATGGATATTTTTATACAGAAACAGCCATTATAAAGCTTGGAAGAGCCAGGACATTTTTAATATAACTCCGATTGTATTCGTCTGAAAGAAGAATGTCATATACACCTAGGATGGCTTGAGGGTGAGTAAATCATGGGGTAATTTTTATTTTTGGGTGAACTATCCCTTTAAATAAATAATCTAGTAAGAGTAACTAAACTAAACCGTTCATCTGTGATTGTACCTACATAAGTAAATAAAGACCAGTTGTTCTGTGTAATGTACGATTTTCTCTGTTTTAGGATTGTTGTTCCAGAATGAATTTGTCCATAGTTCATCAGAATGCCAGCAGGTCAGTAAAGATCACTCATACTTGATGGAACAACTCTTTTCTCTTTCACTGGTGATCATAGATGCTCTTACATGCAGATTTGTCTGTAAATCTCTGTTTGACAGGTCAAAGTGATGTGAGAGCAAAGACGAAAGCTCGCTTTGACGAGGTGTTGAAAAGATACACGAACCCTCCCTCTGAGAAAAAGAAAGCCAAACAAATTGCCGACCAGTCTCAGGAAGTTATTGTGGTTAGTAATAGTGAAAGTAATCTTTATTTAACCAAGAAAAATCTCATTGATAGAAGATATTTTGCTGTGTACCCCATTATCTGTTATTTGAACTCCACCCTGTTTTCTTGCAGCTTCAGACCTTGAAGAAGAACCTAGATTTGAGTAAAGACATTGAAGATGATGAAGCCATCCTCCATAACACGTATGATCCAGCTCAGGGCAGTCCTAGATACACCAAAAACAGGCGAAGAGAGAGAGAAGCATCTGAAAAGACCAACATAAACAACGAGGAGGAGCCACCACTGACCAGCGGGAAAAAGAAAAGCAAAAGGAGGCTCCCTCAACCACCACCACCTGTTCAAGATGAAGAAGAAAACGACAGGAGAACTGATTCAGAAACTGACAGAAAACCTATTAGGCAGACTAGGAAAGCGAAGGATAAAAGTGGAAAGGATGTAATTCGACAGAAAGAAGAGACAGAGACGGAAGATGACTATCTGCAGGCGTACCAACATCAGATCTCACAGGAGGAAGAGACTTCTGGAAAGAAGTCGGCACGGAAAAAAGCTGTGGAAACGTTTACGGAGAGTCAGATGCTAAACAATGAGCTGGAGAAGAAAAAGAAGAAAGTGAAATCAAGCAAACATGATGGTGATAGAAGGTAAAAGATTCAAAGATCACCGTTAAAGCTCTTCTTGGAGGAATTACTGTATGTTCCAGATTATTTACTTCACAATGTTGGACTTTTCTTTTTGCATTTATGTTTGGCGCTGCGAGAGCTGTAGAAATGACACACTTCAGCTTTAATTAGCATTAACCAGGGAGTTAAAGGTAGGGTAGGTAAGAATGATCTAAAACACTTTTGTCCAAATTTGTTTAAACTTTCTTTATATGTCAATACATAATTAAAATGTAAGTACTCTGAAAAAGAGAGTATAAAAATCGAGTGACTCTAGACTTTTTAATCTGCAATAAACACCGCTCATTATTTTCGTTCGGGTCGAAACAAGTGATTGGCTTGGGCGACTGTCACTCTCTCTCGCTACCATGGCTACCACCGCTTTTGCTACAGGATCTGCCCACATGCGCACACCCCAGTGTTGCCAAGTCGGGCTACTTCAAACACTGTTGCCGCGGGCGGTTTTTCATGTCCGCGGGTTGAAGTGACCACAATTATGTGATATTTTGCCCCGGGATTTGCGAATTTTAGCAGGCAGCCCTACCAAAAAAGGCACATATTTTACCCCCCAAATGCGATTTTTTCCGGAGAAACACGATTGGGCTTGTTTTGGGCTAGTTTTGCAATTGGGCAGATTTTGTTGTGAAAACCTGGCAACCCTGGCGCACCCGTTTGATTTTGAGGAGTTCACGAGGCTGTATTTCTGCTGGACAGGTAATCTTTCATTTTGATTATTCATTTTTTTGGTTTATGTTTTCATGAAGCATGTCTCACTAGCACACGTAGCTGCCTAATATAGCTAACATAACATTACTTAGCATAAAGTTACAATATTATTCACTAAGCGAGCCATTAGTAGAGATGATAAATAGTCAATATGCTTAGCTCAAGTTGATCGCTGTCGTGTTGAGTACACCGCATCCAGGAACTTTTTTTTAGAACCAAGTTAGCTTTAGCTACTACCCTCTGTCTAAACTCTTTTACCATGTTCACCGGGAACTTTACCTGCACGTTTATTTCCGCGGTTTGTTTTTATATTCTCTACCTATGTTTACTGATGCTTTTATCTTGTAACTGTGTGTGTCGTAGACACTGTGTTGTGTGTGTATTTTAAACTTTACCAGTATCGGTATTCTAGCTTGATAGTGAGTACTAAAAGACATCTTATTTGTTTATATTCATAATGATAAAGTTAGATTTTTTATTACATGTGATTCTGACATGATGTCACTACATGCACTCTTCTCCGCTCGCCTCAGGTAAATAATGCGTCTTTCAGCTGAGCGGTCGGCGTGGCGCGTTCATGTGTTTTGGGGGCGTGGCTTTGGAAAGAGCCCAGAAGGGAGAAGGTGGAGTGAATGGAAATAATGAGCTGTCTTTAAAACAGTCGTGAGAGGTCTACAGACACTCAATTTTCATACTTTCCTTTTCAGAGTACTTACATTTTAATTATGTATTGATATATAAAGAAAGTTTATTTGTTAAACTTGTTGCGCTCACTCGACTCTTCACGACCAATCGCTTATTGTACCCCCAAGTTGTAAGTCGCTTTGGATAAAAGTGTCTGCTAAATGCATAAATGTAAATGTAAATGTAAAGTTTAAACAAATTTGGAAAAAAGTTTTTTAACCAAATCCTACCTACCCTACCTTTAAGCATAGTGGGAGATGCCACTTATATAAAATGGCTTTTTTCTAAACATTTGTAATGAAAATATGCATGATGCCTTTTTTCTTCTTAATTTGGTTTGCCTTTTTGTCTGCAGTCAGACTGAAGTTCCAGTGGATAATCAGACAGAAAACATCCTGGATGATGTTGTGGAGGAGTTCAAGGAAGACACAGTCAAGCCCAAAGTGAAGAAGAAAAAGAAACAAAAAGAAGGTATGGTATGCTCCGTCATCACCATAAAAACCTTTTTGTTCAAACACTCACTCATTCATTTTTGTTCAGTCATTTTGCATAGAGTATCTACTCTCTTCAATTTAAAGAGTTAGTTCACCCAAACATGAAAGTTGTTTTCATCATATACTCACCCTAACAAAATCATTCAAAATCTATCATATCATTCCAAACCCGTAAGACTTTTCTTTATCTTCGGAACACAAATTAAGAGAAATTTCTGTCCCTCCATTGACAGCTACGCAACGACCACTTTGACGTTTCAAAAAGTTCATAAAGAGAATCCAAATGAATTGAGTGGTTCAGTCCAAATTTTCTGAAGAGACTCAATCGCTTTATATTCACATATGAACATTCATCAAATGTAATGGAAGCTCAAGCATGTTCGCTTGACGTGTGAGAACCAATGAGGTTCATTCTCATGTATTACGCAGCACGTTTGAGCTTTCTCAAGAACCAATGAAGTTCATTCCCATGTTACGCATCACGTTTGATCTTTCAAAAGAACCAATGAGGTTCATTTTTGTGTTACGCAGCACATTTGAGCTTCCACAAGAACCAATGAGGTTCATTCTCGGGTTACGCAGCACATTTGAGCTTCCACAAGAACCAATGAGGTTCATTCTCGGGTTACGCAGCACATTTGAGATTCCACAAGAACCAATTGGGTTCATTCTCGTGTTACGCAGCACATTTGAGCTTCCACAAGAACCAATGAGGTTCATTCTCGTGTTACGCAGCACATTTGAGCTTCCACAAGAACCAATGAGGTTCATTCTCGTGTTACGCAGCACGTTTGAGATTACACAAGAACCAATGAGGTTCATTCTCATGTGTTACGCAGCACGTTTGAGATTACACAAGAACCAATGAGGTTCATTCTCATGTGTTACGCAGCACATTTGAGATTACACAAGAACCAATGAGGTTCATTCTCATGTGTTACGCAGCACGTTTGAGATTCCACAAGAACCAATGAGGTTCATTCTCATGTGTTACGCAGCACGTTTGAGATTCCACAAGAACCAATGAGGTTCATTCTCATGTGTTATGCAGTACGTTTGAGCTTCCACAAGAACCAATGAGGTTCATATTTGTTATGCAGCACGTTTGAGCTTCCACAAGAACCAATGAGGTTAATTTTTGTGTTATGCAGCACGTTTGAGCTTCAGGTTCAGTTGAGCTTCTGTGAATGTTCGCTGATCAATGTTTATATGTGAATAAAAAATTAAATCTAAATTAAATCTGTTCATCATAAAACGATTGAATCTCTTCATAATTTTTTTTTTCTAATTCATATGGATTCGTTTTTACAATCTTTTTATTAACTTTGTGAACCGTCAAAGTGGTAGTTGTGTAGATTGTTAATGGAGGGACATGAATCTTTCAGATTTCATTAAATTTCAATTGTGTTCTGAAGATCAATAAAAATGGAACTAACTGAGTAACTGATGACAAAAACTATCCCTTTAAAATCATTATAAACATCAGATTAGAGTTAAACAAATATCTAAAAATACATGATATTAATTAAATATTTCCATAATTTTTCTGAATTCACATCTAATATAACTGCAGTATCCATGTATACTTTTTTTGTCACCACCATGGAAACCCAGTAACTCTTAATATGTGTGTGTATTGTGTTTATTTAATTGTTATTTACATGTGTGATATGTGGGGTTGATTGTGGTTGTTCATTTCTGGTTGTAGTGAATGTTGAGGAGGAACAGGCAGAAGAGAAACAAGCCTTTGATGACAGTTTAGTGCTGGGAGTTTATATCCACAGGACAGACAAGCTGAAGACAGACCTGATGGTGTCTCACCCCATGGTCAAAGTTCACGTGGTTGATGAGGTCAATGGACAGTATGTCAAGAAGGAGGACAGGTTTGTATTTCACTTGTTTAGTTTTTTTAATCTAAAACCAAAACCTGCTAGAAGTCATTTGGATGATTATGCTCATTTGCTGTGTCCGAAATCGCATACTGTATATACACTCACCTAAAGGATTATTAGGAACACCTGTTCAATTTCTCATTAATGCAATTATCTAATCAACCAATCACATGGCAGTTGCTTCAATGCATTTAGGGGTGTGGTCCTGGTCAAGACAATCTCCTGAACTCCAAACTGAATGTCAAAATGGGAAAGAAAGGTGATTTAAGCAATTTTGAGCGTGGCATGGTTGTTGGTGCCAGACGGGCCGGTCTGAGTATTTCACAATCTGCTCAGTTACTGGGATTTTCACGCACAACCATTTCTAAGGTTTACAAAGAATGGTGTGAAAAGGGAAAAACATCCAGTATGCGGCAGTCCTGTGGGCGAAAATTCCTTGTTGATGCTAGAGGTCAGAGGAGAATGGGTCGACTGATTCAAGCTGATAGAAGAGCAACTTTGACTGAAATAACCACTCGTTACAACCGAGGTATGCAGCAAAGCATTTGTGAAGCCACAACACGCACAACCTTGAGGCGGATGGGCTACAACAGCAGAAGACCCCACCGGGTACCACTTATCTCCACTACAAATAGGAAAAAGAGGCTACAATTTGCACGAGCTCACCAAAATTGGACAGTTGAAGACTAGAAAAATGTTGCCTGGTCTGATGAGTCTCGATTCCAGTTGAGACATTCAGATGGTAGAGTCAGAATTTGGCGTAAACAGAATGAGAACATGGATCCATCATGCCTTGTTACCACTGTGCAGGCTGGTGATGGTGGTGTAATTGTGTGGGGGATGTTTTCTTGGCACACTTTAGGCCCCTTAGTGCCAATTGGGCATCGTTTAAATGCCACGGCCTACCTGAGCATTGTTTCTGACCATGTCCATCCCTTTATGACCACCATGTACCCATCCTCTGATGGCTACTTCCAGCAGGATAATGCACCATGTCACAAAGCTCGAATCATTTCAAATTGGTTTCTTGAACATGACAATGAGTTCACTGTACTAAAATGGCCCCCACAGTCACCAGATCTCAACCCAATAGAGCATCTTTGGGATGTGGTGGAACGGGAGCTTCGTGCCCTGGATGTGCATCCCACAAATCTCCATCAACTGCAAGATGCTATCCTATCAATATGGGCCAACATTTCTAAAGAATGCTTTCAGCACTTTGTTGAATCAATGCCACGTAGAATTAAGGCAGTTCTGAAGGCGAAAGGGGGTCAAACACAGTATTAGTATGGTGTTCCTAATAATCGTTTAGGTGAGTGTATAGTTGGTACTTGTCTGGCTATCACCAGACCAAGCTCAATCTTTTAAGATTGAACATTAGTCTGGGGAGTCTGCTCTGTATTTTCTACTGCACAAGAGGAGGTAATCAACGGGCATAGTTCAAATGACTCTGTATGCAATTGGATAGTCCTTCAACCAATCAGACCAACGATCCAGGTGACGTAAAGCTGCAGGGCGAAATCAAATTTCCAGCATATCGGGCTGGGTTTACCCAGTCTAGTTAAACCCGCCAATAGCGCACCAGGTGGATAAGCCAGTTTGTGACTGGTCCCCGCAAATTTGTAACTGAAGCAGGATAGAAAAATTTACACGTTTCCAGCCTGAGCTGCAGAGCGAAATCAAGTCAGTAAGAAGGTACTAAATTTGGTTTAAAACATATTTCGTGACCGTTAAAAAAAGTATGTTCTATATAGTATACATTTTGTCACTGTGATGTCACCTACGTCATCTGTTGCATCGATTCACTGCCATTCATAAATCCTCTCCCATGTCATGACCATGTCATAGTCTTCATACCAAATGTAGTAGATTTATTCCCAGTGTTTTATTCTATTCACAGTCATCGCCATGTTTCATCCTTTTATGAGCAAGAAAATATTGACCACATCCTGCCCATCATAACCCAACCCTTTGACTTCAAGAAACACAAAACAACAGTTCCAGAGTGGGATGAACAGATCATCTTCAATGAGCGCTTCGGATATTTCCTACAAGACGATGATGAGAGTCCGCACGTGATACTGTTTTTTGAGGTTTGTTCACTTGAATAAGTTTAAAGTATTTTGTCATTCTCTGAGCAAAGAAAGGAATAACTAAAACACTTAATGTGGTGTTACAGATTCTGGATTTCATCAGTATGGAGGAAGCACGAACAAACATCTCCGTTGACCGCCATGAGCGGGGTTTCCGGAAGATTGCATGGGCTTTTTTGAAGGTACCAGCTTTGATTTTAATGCAGTCTCCATTGCCTTTGGTATATTTGGTTAATTTGTTTGTTAGCTCCATCTGTTTTGTTTATTTTATGTAACTGTATCCTTCATTCCACTGAAATCAAGCTCTTTAAATATTTCCTCAAGCTTGTAGGAACCAATGGTGTTTTAAATGTTGACACCAAACTGCGTCTACAACTTTACTGCCCTCCTCCACGGGCAAAGAAACTGCCACAAACAGTTGAAGTGTTTCAGTGGTGGTCAAAGTACCCAAGGAACAAATATGCCTCAACCCTCTACGTCACAGTGAAAGGCCTCAAACCACCAGAAAATGTAGGTTTACCTCTTCTTTTTTTTTTTATAAATATACAAAAAATTGGTCGGCAAGAAGTTTGTTGTGATTTGGATTTGTTACACAGGTGGACCCCAGTATCCGCTCCATGATGGCTCTACAGCAGGAGCGGGGCAGCACCTCCTACAGTGAGCTCAATACTGAGATGACCAATAAAACCAGCACCCAGATACTGGAGAGCAAATCGGAAACCATGAAGTGGAGCCGCATGCCTGGACAGGTTTTAGTGATTTGCTTTATTGGCGTTAAAGATGGGAAGTCTTTAGCTGTGTTTGAAATCTACCCTCATTGACTATTACCTACATTAGCCCACTAATATAGTCTACTTGAAGGAGTGAATGAAAACGAGAGAGCGAATTCGAACACTGAGTGCGCTGGAAGGGTGGTAGCTTTTGCATAGTTTGTGCTTGCTGTTTAATGGTGGCTCCGGTAGAAATGAAAAGATTTATTTTGAACGTGGTCTAGGAAACTATGTATAAACCATTTAATAATTAAAATGGAATTTATACCTGTATGATATTACACATAGCCACATTAGATCAGTGGTTTGGAAAATGGATAGATGGATTATTCAGTTGCGGGTGCCATCGTATGTCGAGACTTGAGACGTGCAAATTCATGTGTATTCTCTAACTATTGAATGTACATCGGTTGTACAATCGAAAATTTTTTGGACGTAGCCAGTAATTCTTTTAAGTGGCCTAATTTTTTTTCTTATTGATTGTTTAAACAGGTGTGTCGCATCCCAAATAAGCCAATGCAGTCCTTTCGTGGAGGTCAGATGGGCTGTTTTACTCTGCGTTTCTCCCATGATGGACGTGCGCTAGCAGCTGCTTGTGCAGATAGAGATTCATTTCCTATAATTAGTAAGTCATTTCTTTCTGTTATTTCTGTCTGTACTGTATTTTTATTTTTACTTACATTTTCTCACAAAAACCTGTACAATTTGGGTAGTTAGTTTTGAAATTGTGACTTTATGTAATTGAAACAGAATTTTGCTAATTAATTTATATATTAATTTAGTTTTGATCACATATTAATTAAGAGAATACACAGACTATTTGATAAAAAATTTGTATGTCACACTAGTTCATTTGTTGAGGCAAAAAACTTTGTGAAAAACCAATATATATGCATGCATATACAGTAGTGACTAAAAGTGATGGCCAACTTGGGAAAATAGGCTTCTTCGCACATTTTTTAAAAACTTTTACGAATGTATGTGTTCTGGCCAAGTGATCATACCAATCTTGCACTCATTATTCCCATCCTAATAACATCCTATATATCACTATGTGGCAATTATTAGCTATATTATTAGATATTATTTTGTGGGTTTTAGTGAAAATGACCAGATGGAAGAAGCTGTCCCCTGCAACCAATGAGGATACAGTAAAAATGGCTAAAGGTGGTGAATTGGTTTTGGATATTCCTCATATGCTGGATGTAAATGGTCACAATGTCCACAGAATTATTTTAAAAACGCAGTGAGACCACTAGCATGCAGAATGTTAAGTGTTGTTGCTGGTCAAGGAAGACTAGTCAGCATTTTGACAGGAGGATGAAAAACACCCTGATTGTGTGACCACCTCAAAACAGCTTCTAAAGACCTGGATGAGACCTCCAATATCACCTTGAACTATAAGCCAACGGCTATAAGAAGCTGGATTGAGAAGTTGTGTATCAGTAAAGAAACCATTTATTAGTTTTATCTACTTCCAATAAACACCTTGCATTTGCCAAAATGGACTGTCACTGGAGCATGGAAGACTGGAGCCGTTCGTAGGAGACGACAGTAGTGTTTTAATACCAAATGCATACGTGGCACCATTAAGCGATAACAATCCCAAAAACACAGCACATGCAACAAAGTTTCACGCAATAAAAGTGCTCATGCTCAGCATTTTGAAGTCTTAAAGTGGCCGCCTTAGTCTCCTAATCTTGAAGCCTTTGAAAAGTGATTACATCGTAGAATATATATTATTTATTTCCTTTGAGCTTTTTGTTTTTCTATGCCTTTTTTGCATACTACTATAAAACTTTCTTAACTAAGTTTATTGTATTCTTCTTCCCAATTGTATTGTATTCTTAATGTAAAAGGCTTATGTCATACCTCAAGTAATCATTTACATTTCACAATGATTCTCTGTGTCTTATTTTTAGTATATGATATTCCATCTGGGAAAGTTCTGGCGTCCTTTAATGGCCACCTGAGTGTGGTGTATGATCTCTGCTGGTCCAGAGATGATAAAGATTTATTAACCGCATCCTCTGATGGAACAGTAAGGTAAATATCGCTTTTTTGCATATACATAGTTAACTTATAATATTAAGCAGCCCATAACTATGCCACAAATATGAGGGAAAGTGTGGACCATAATGCTTTGGTTTCATCTTTCAGAATGTGGAATGTTGAACGATTGCAGAGTTTTGCTCATAAAACTCTTCCTCACCCTTCATTCGTCTACTGCGCCCAGTTCCACCCACAAGCCCAAAGTCTGGTGGTGACGGGGGGTTACGATGGGGTGCTGCGGGTGTGGAACATGGACATACAGGAGGTGAATGGGCAACTTCTGCAAGAGTTTGACGGACACAAGACTTTCATCAATGCACTGTGTTTTGACCCAGAAGGTACAGAGGAAATTATAACAGTCTGGATGTGACATTTAAAAGACATCATTTTGAGACATCAGTGATGTGTTGGTTTTCTCACAGGGAGCAGAATGTTTTCTGCAGACAATTCCGGCATCATTATTGTGTGGGGAACCAAGCTTGGGCCTGGGTCTCGCAGTGGAATGACCAGTCAATGGAGCATTGAGAGGGTAACAGAATTAAAAAATACTGCCTGGAAGAGCGTTTATAAATCACAATCACAAACTACTAAAGTTTGAAATGCACTACACGACTTTTAAAAACTAAACAGAAAACACTAAGCATCATGCGCTTGTCGATTTGGTAATGGAGAAAAACTGGGATCATACACACTAGCAGACTTTCAAGTCGCTACGATCCCAACAAACTGATACGACAAATTAAAACATTATGGACCAGATTTACTAACAGCTTGTGCTAGCGCAAACCCTCTTGGCATTAAAAAACTACTGTCAGGATTTACTAACAACATGCAGTGAAAAATTAGTGCTCAAAAGGCGTGGACAGGGTTATTTTTGCGGCTGACCTTATTGCATATGCATTTATGGGAGGAAAGTATTTAAATGAATCATGCAAGGTGATTTAAAGTAGTAAGAAGTAAAGTATCTGGGAATAATTATAGACTATCAGTTGAACTTTAAAAGTAATATCAAGAAAATCAATAAAACCATTAAGGCCAACTTGGGCTGTTTGAGGATGATAAGAAACTGTTTGACTCTTGACTGTGCATTTATTTGTATAAATTCTATGGTTTTCTCACACATATCGTATGGCTTAACCACATGGTCCCCAGTCATCAGTTAAGTCTATAGAGTCTTTATAACCGAGCCTTGAAAATCCTGAACAAGAAGATAATAAGTTATCATCATTGCCAAATTCTAAGCAAATATAAGATTTTAAGTTTTGCTAATTTTATCTCCCTGCACTTTGTTAAATTGGTCTTCAAATGCCTAAATAATGCTGCTCCCTTACCCCTTTGCAAAATAATAACAAGACAGCAAAGTGGTACTAGATCCATCACCCGTTCAGCGTTAAAAGGTAATTGTAATATTCCTTTTTGTAGAACATCATTTGCCCAAACTGCCTTTTCAGTAAAAGGGGCGAAATTATGAAATTCTCTACCAGACCACTTGAAATGCATCCCAACATTACTCGTTTTCACAAAAAACAAAACAAATTGTGGTTAATTCAAGAACAATACTGCTCACGTGCAGTTTTTTTCTTTTTTTCCTTTTTTATTGTATTGCATCTAGTTTTATCTTTATTTCATTTTTAATAATGTTAGTCTGTATTTTTTAAAAGCCCCACTAGGGACAAGTGTTGTGAATTAGCTTTAGCTAAAAACACTATGATGCATACATCAGATGAATGTTCAAGTTTATCTATGTCTTTTGTATCTGTCCCTATCCAAATAAACAAAAATGTACTAACGTTTGCGCAAAGTCAATTTACTGGTATATGCGGCATAATTTAGCGCCCAAAAAACGCAAGTCTTAAACCAGACGCTAATTTGCACGGCTCTTGGTATAATGCGTTGGTCATTATGGAAATGATCCGGCTGCGTCTGTGTTCTTTAATTTGCACGTCAGTTGATCGCGCGCAGAACTTTCCACTCTCATCGGCTCTATTTTTAGAACTGTGCTCTTGCCCTGTTTAGTAAATCTGTCCCTATATGTGCTAAAATCAGCTCAAATTATCAAACATGTTTGATATCCTCCAACTGGGTGGATTTATAGTCTGAAGCTAAGAAAATTTGAGTCTGTGTCCATACACTACATTTCGACAACTAGCATAGACTCCTTCAGACTGGAAATCAGGCAAATGTTGAGTAGTATATTCCAGCCTTAAGGGAATGCCAATTCAGTATTTCTCAACAGGAAATTAAAGAGGCAGATCTGAATGGAATATCCATCAACTCATTAGAGGTGCATCCAAATGGAAGACGACTTTTAATTCATGCCAAAGACAGCGTTTTAAGGGTCATGGATTTGAGAATGTAAGTATCTATCTTTGTACTAATATTTGAGTATTTATTTAATACTATAAGGTAATATTATTACATTCTGTTAAAAATCCATTTAATTTAGATAATATTTTAAATTCAGAATTGATAGTGTGCACAGATGCATTGCGCAGAGTAAGACTATATGTGTATTAAGAGTAAATGGGGTCAATTTTAATTTTATGTTGACTTTAAATGTGACTAAGCCAAGTCAAGCCAATCCACATGCTAATAGTTCATGATGTTGTTGGTACCACTCTGACAGGAAGCTATAAAAGTAACAAAGTGCACTATTGTTTTGCCTGTTACAGTCTTGCAGTGAAGAAATACATAGGTGCCACCAACTACAGGGAGAGAATCAACAGCACGTTCACTCCATGTGGAAGCTTCATCTTTTCGGGCAGTGAAGATGGATTGGCGTATGTGTGGAACTCTGAGACAGGTTTGGAGATTGTTTTGAGGCAATATGGGTAATGCGCAACAAACTTCTGTATTCTGTAAAACAGGTCATGTCGCTTTCGGTTAAGGTCTTTTGTATGTGCTTCACTTCATATAGAGCTCTTTGCCTTCAAAGGAGCTACCGAAGAGTATAACCAATGTCCATCGCATGGAGATTGATGACAATAAAAATAACTAGCTAGTGTAACGAGCACCAGCTAGTAAGAGCGTTTCTCCAACATACAGGCCTAGAGAATGGTGTGTAAAACAGATTCATAAGGGAAAAAAATCTATAAATAATAAATCAGCTTCATAGCAGATTCCAATTGATCAAGGGCTTAGGGCATCCATTTAAACCCAATGCAAGAGTTTCACCAGTAACTCTTGTGCAGTGATGTACATCAGAGTGAACGAGACCGAGAGAAGTCAGCAATGGGGAGGGCATAAAAAATCGACTTAAAATCAGCTATACTAAGAGCTGTGTGAGTAAACCTCACTGCCCTGGCCTCAAGACGTGCACTAGCGATGGACGCTAGAGGCTGCAGTCTTTAGCGTCTTTGTTAGCGTCTTTGTTAGCGTGGCTGCCTCCCCTGCCGTTAACGGCAGGTTCGAATCCCGCTCAGAGCTGTGCGAGTAGAACCGTAGGGGTTACACTAGGTTTGCTGATTACCTTGAAAGTCCATAGATATTGCCATCAGTTCATACTGCTCTTAACACTTACCGACAATCAGATGCGATGAGACCTGTTTTCATGTGTTTATGTGTCATTCAGCATAAAGCCTATTTAGTATGAATACAAAGAAAAATCCAAGTGGTTGTTGAATTTGATTCATCTCTTGTTCAGGTGACCAGGTCGCCGTTTACTCTGAGTTGTGTTATACATCTGCAATTCGAGCTGTTGCTTTCCACCCTCATGAGAACATGGTGGCCTTCTGTTCCTTTGGGCAAAACCAGCTCATCCATCTCTATCTGTATGACCGGAAGGGTGAGTCCTCCATATAACTCAGAAAACCACCGATTCAGATTCAACAGTAGCTATGTTTCCATCCAGTTTATTTATGTGCAAAATTGGACTATCATGTTAAACATTTGTAAATAAATTTTCCATCGAGCGAGACGAAGAGAACAAAATCCTTTTTAACATAAATTACTTGCGCAGACGAAACACGGTCATGTTATCTTGTGTTCGGAAACGTTTTTATGCACATTTTTTGAATTTATGTGCATCTTGGCATTTCGTTTTTCATGAGATATCCCAAAATGCGTTTAAAAATAGGTGGATGAAAGCATAGCTGGTGTTTTAAAACACAAAATTCACATGATCATTGTCTGTGTAAAGTTCATTGAGTGTAAGTGTTTTTCGTGCTTGTACGTAGTGGCTCAGATGGAGGTGGAGAGTTTGAGAGGGTTGAGTCGTTCAGAGAATCTGGACAGTAAGACCGGCAGGAATTCATCGGAGGTCACGGCCTTTCAGAACCCCTCTGCCACCGGCATGGACAGATTCGCCAGCACAGCTCGTGTGTCCCTAAAGATGCAGCGGGTCAAACAGAAACTAGACTCTGTACTGGTAAAAATGTTAATGATTATATTTAATTAATAATTGATTATTATCAGCATTATAATTTAGTCAATAATCAATCAGTAAAACTTCAAACCATTTTCTTGCAGGAGCCCCATCGTAGTTCCCCTGGTGTGGATATGTATGAACAAGGCAAGTGATATTCATGATAATGTTTATTTGACATTAAGAAAATGAGCTGTATTTTTTACGCATGTGGAAAGAATGATGTTGTAAAATAACATATGTTTTTATCTTTATCTTTTTTTTCTTTTTTAAAGGTGGCATGTCTCACTTGGGAAGAAGCCTAGAGGTGAAATTTGTATTTTTGGTCCCACTTTATATTAAGTGGCTTTAACTACTATGTACTTACATCAAAAATAAGTACAATGTACTTATTGTGTTCATATTGTTTTGCAAAACACTTTTGCTGATACTGAGGGGATACGGGTAAAGTTATGGACAAGTGTGGTGGTATGGGTAAGTTTGAGGTGTAATTATAAATACAGAAATTAATTACAGATGTAATTACATGCAGGTATTTTTTTAAATGTAAGTACAATGTAAAAACATGTATGTACATAATAAGTGCATTGAATCAAATTATTAATTTAAATGTTAGTACATAGTAGTTAAAGCTACACTATGTAACTTTTCCGTCCACTAGAGGTCGCCTGTTCAAAACAAAGGCGTAGTTTGATGACGCAACGTTTGAGCGCAGATTCTCGGGACGTGGTCTTCACCTCACAGCCGGTGGGAAACAGTCAGGATAGGACTCGAAGGCAGAAATCATGTTCATGGTTCATGCGATTATTAACATTACTGTAGTGAAGCAGAGCAGGACCGAGTGTTGTGGAGCTGAGCAAGGCCGCAGGAGCGATTGAAGAGCGGGACTGTTATTATGGCATAGTCGCTGGCGGGACTTTTATTATGACACGGTTGCAGGCGCCACTTCCTCTTTTCCAGTCATGAGTTTGAGGTAACGGAACTCTGTTTATCGTATTAGATATATCTGAGTGTGTTGAAAGGAAGTTATGACGTTCGCTCGGCGGCTGCTATGACACTTGTTCACACTGCAGTGAGAGTAAAGTGTTTCACTGAATAAAACCGGAAACCGATGGTGACGCAGATATGACGCAATCGACAGGCGACTCCCTCACACGCATAGCTCACACGTCCCGGCTCCTTGGTTAAAATAGCAATTTTCTCACGATTTACAAGTAGTTGAAAACATTTGGGATATTCTAAGTTCTCAACTGAACAAAATATATAACACTGGCCTAGTGGTTTTTGGATATTTTACTGCAAAAATCCTACATAGTTCACCTTTAAGGCCACCTAATATAAAGTGGGTCCGTATTTTTTGCACTTGGCTATAAAAGTTATACTAGCAACATAGCTTTTAAAGTTACATATAAATGGGGGGTGAAACACTCAGTTTCAGTCAATCTCATGTCAATCTTGAGTACCTATAGAGTAGTATTGCATCCTTCATATCTCCGAAAAGTCTTTAGTTTTATTATATTTATAAAAGAAAGATACAAACGAGCGGCTGGGGGCGTATCGTGTGGGCCGAGTTAAAGAATCAAGAGCGCGCGCAGCTATTGCGTTGAGAGCGTCTGGAAGCTGTGACATCCTTAAACGTGGAAAAAAGGTTATCCTAAATAAACCATTGAGATCAATCAGATTTAGCCATACATATACGATCCAGAATCAGATCTAGAGGCTGAAATTGAACAGGAGAAGCAGCAACGACGACTAAAGCAGGACGTCTCAATGGTATGTACTGTAACTGTAACTTATATACTTGCTTAGAGGCTTGTCATGCACGAGTTTTACAAAATTTGTGTGTTTACTCATGGTTAATGAGGACAATTTGGTTTATGGACTATTGTATGCGATTTAATGTTAGCAGTACCAAGCGGAACGGTTTTGCACGTCAGACTAGTGCGTGTTTACATAGAAAAACAATGGAATAGTAGCGCATTTGAATGAACGAGTCGATAGCTAACAACACAAAGACATTTGAAGCAGTTTTACTCACCGCCTGCTTCCAACACACGACCGTGAACCCTAATCGCTGGGACCGCTCCATCTTTCAGCTTTAGACGAGCTACAAATCTGGAGTTGAACTGTACCTTGTTTATAAACCATCGTCGCCGAAATTCAGGGAGCAAACAAAAACACTTGCACAACTCTGTTGCTGCTCCGAAAAAACAAACTCCATCCACTGTCCCATTAACGCTGGGTTCTTTGGGAAGCTGTGCAGGGTTGTCTTGCCCTGACAACCAAAAACACAGTTCTTTGGTGACATTGTTGATTTCGTGAAGTCCTGTGACTGCAGCGCACAGCCGATGACTTCCCTAAAGCCAAGCACAGCGCGTTAATGGGCGTGCATTTGCTCTCTTGCTCTAGCCGCGCGTGCGCCCTTCCGGTAGAAGAGCCCGTACGGCCTGTACAAGGACATTCCGCCCTTGTTGACGTCACTTTGGCCAATACTCTTTCCGAAACTTATGAGAAACCGGAAGGAGTATATTTGGCACAGAAATACTCCATCAAACGTCCAACTTTAAAAAAAAAAAAAAAAATCTTTGTCCATGTTTAGCATGGGAATCCAGGTCTTTAACAGTGTAAAAAGCTCAGTATGCATGAAACAGCATTTCACCCCCCTTTTAAAGACATAAACAGTACTAGTTTTTGCTTTAGTAACATGAGCCAAAACACATTTATTGCATTGGGCATGTTTTGTTAATCTCTTATTCAATGATTACAAAATATTTTCAATGGGATTGACAATAAAATAAGGTTATCAAAATGTACACCATACCATCCTGTGCCCTTTGATGATGGTCCTCAGTGATATGTTCTTGTTTTTGTGTGTTTTTTTCAGGGCCTGAACTCATATCTTCCTCCTCCATCTCTACTGTCCCCTCACTCCAAACTCCAGATGTCCACGTCACTCAGCGCTCAACTCATTCCACAGGCAACACTCACCTCACACAACAGTATGTTCTCTACATTATCCTTTATATCATTGTCACGGAGCTGCCCTCTGTTCCCCATGTTCCCTTTCTTAGCCCCTTGATATAAAGACAGGAGCACATACTTGGGTTTTTAAAAACTCTTTATTTACCTTGAAGTGTCAGTGAGGTAGAGAGATGCCGTCCACACACACACAAACTCATGCCTACAACTAGACTGTGGTGTCTCAGACTGGCCACCTGAGCACTAAACCAGTGGACATGTAAGCTTTGCTCATAAACTCTTGACAATTACCTGGATCAGCATACATGATGGCGGCCATCTTGAACTGAGTAAAAGATCTGAAAGGACTTTTATCATGCCTTTTATACCTTTGCTGTGTTGCATCATAGTGGTGTAAGATACCAAGTATGATGGGAAAGGGAAGGAAACTGTCATTTATGAAGTTTATTACTCTTGACTTGCTACAATTGTTGCTGAAATTAAGTTAATATGTCATGTAGTGCTATTAATAATTGTGTATTGAAGGAAAGTGTAATATTTGTTTTTCTTTTAATACTTTTCCATGTTATATGTCTTTTGAGAAATGGTTGTACCCAGATGTATAAAATTCTCACACAATGCAGTGGTCAGTAGTCTATGACTTTTTTCTTTTTTTTATATATATATATATTTTTGTTTTATATTGTAGTTTTTTTCCCCCTCAAGTTCACCCCAAAATGAACATTTCCTGATAATTTACTCACCCCAATGCCAAGATGTTCATGTCTTTCTTTCTTCAGTCGAAAAGAAATTAAGTATTTTGAAGAAAACGTTCCAGGGTTTTTCATCATATAATAGTTTATAGTTGCAACCAAAATGCTGAAGGTCCAAATCAATGCAGTTTCAAAGTGCTTCGGTGGGCTGCAGAGGCTCTGCGTGATCAAACGGCCTTTACCAAAAACACTCAATTTTCAACTTCAAAATTAGGGATATATCGTTGTTTTACCCTTTTTTTGCTAAAGGGCGTTTGTGTTAGTCTTCACGAGCGGTTTGTAAACACGGGGGCGGTACTTCTGCCTCTTCTAGCGCGACCGTTCCGACGTGATTACGTCATCCTTAGCACCTCGCAGAGCTGCGCAAGATGAACAATTTAGGTTAAAAAGTATATTCATTTAATTTTTTTATTTATTTAAATGACCGATGGTTTTGCTAGATAAGACCCTATTCCTCATATGGGATCACGCAGAGCCTCTGAAGCCCATCAAAGTGCTTTGAAACTGCATTGATTTGGACCTTCAGCATTTTCAATAACTGAAAACTATTATATGATGAAACACCCTGGAACGTTTTCTTCAAAATACTTAATTTCTTTTCGACTGAAGAAAAACAAGACGTCTTGGATAGAATTGGGGTGAGTAAATTATCAGGAAATTTTCATTTTGGGGTGAAATAATCCTTTAAAACCTCATGAAATGACATGTCATAAGGGTTTCAAGTCGTCCTCTCCTCTCACAGGTGGTTACAGTCCCGCTGGGCAGCCCATTAGAAGAGCGCCATCCCTCAAACAACAAAAAGTAAGACACTGCGATCAGTTTTTGTATTACACTACCATTCAAAAGTTTTCAAATGAATACTTTTATTCACGAAGGAAATTGATCAGAAGTGACAGTAAAGACATTTATAATGTTACAAAATATTTCTATTTCAAATAAATAATGTTCTATTGAACCTTCTATTCATCAAAGAATCCTTAAAAAATGTATCAGGGTTTCCACAGAAATAAAAAATGGACAAAAACAAAAATGTTTTCAACATTGATGATAATAATAAGAAATGTTTCTTGAGCAGTAAATCTGTATATTTGAATGATTTCTCAAGGATCATGTGACACTGAAGTCTGGAGTAATGATGCTGAAAAATTCAGCTTTGCCACGGCAGGAATAAATTACACTTTAACATTTATTAAAATAGAACACAGTTATTTAAGATCATCATGTCAAATAAATACTTGGTGAGCATAATACACTTTCTATCAAAAACATAAAAAATCTGCAAACTTTTGAAAGGTAGTGTGTGTGTGTGTGTGTGTGTGTGTGTGTGTGTGTGTGTGTGTGTGTGTGTGTGTGTGTGTGTGTGTGTGTGTGTGTGTGTGTGTGTGTGTGTGTGTGTGTGTGTGTGTGTGTGTATATATATATTATTATTTGGGGGGTTTTAATATATTTTTTTATTGTTTTTTTTAGCAGTTTCAGTTAGTATAAAAGATATATTTATTTAGCACTGAAAAACACAATCCTATTTAGCTTATAAAGTATGGAAGGTCCTACTCTTTTAAATGAATATTGTGTTGATGTCCACAGAGTTTACTGGATTATGAATTCTCTCAACAAGAAGAGTCAGAGTTTGGGCAAATCTACCAAACGGTAAACTTGAATTAGTTGTATTATTTCTATTACTATATATGGGGAGTTACTTTATAAATGTAGTTGTTTATTATCTCTTGTATGAAATCTTCTCTAGGTTGTGTCGTTGTATGAGTACAGAGCCAATCGATCGGATGAGCTGTCCATACGTCGCGGTGACGTGATCCATGTACTGTACAAAGACAACGAAAGCTGGTGGTTTGGGCGACTGGTCAGTGGGCAGGAGGGATATTTCCCAGCATCCTATGTAGCTGATGAAGGTACGTGAATGGGGGTTTGATTACCAAAAGCACATGTATGATATTATCTTGTCTAAATCCATTAGGGGTGTAACAATATATCAAGCAAATTAATAGCGATGTATCGATGCAATGTGTAAAAAAATCGATACCTATATAAACACCCACCAAATGTGGATGGATTACAGCAGTGGTGTGTAATGCAGTCATTCCCACTAGCCACTTTGGCAAGTTGATGTAATGTATATATTTTTTTTAATTGCAGTCTTTTCAAAAGGCATCTGAAATAATAAAGTGCAATGTAGTATTGTCCAAAAATAACGATACATATCAAAACTGAAATGCTTCCAAACAGCAGAATAGATACTACCAGCTGGGCTTTCTCACTCTCATCTCCTTACAGTGAGTTGACACACAAACCCTCCGTTTCATTGGCTCCAGATGAATAATATTGGTGTTACAGAGCTTGAATTTCATTGTGGGATTGCGCATAAGTTTACTCATTCCCGCAGATTTTGTGCTCACACCCAAAGTGCGTGCAAAAGGCACGTGTAACAGTATAATGCATCCGTGCATCAGGTCTTAAAGTGACAGCAGCCTAATACTTGCTGCCAAATTATGAGATAATATAAAAAATTAGTTTTGTGACATAAAGTAAAGTGAGGTCAACCTCAACAATGGGCCAGGGCTGGGCCGGGGCACCAGGGGGCGGTGTGCGTTCGGTACGCCATGAGAATATCACAATACATATCATGGGTGGTGTATCACGGTTACACCCCTACCATGAAAGACTATATTGCCACTGTCCCGTTCGGGGCAGTGCTGAATTGTCACAAAACTCTTATCAGTTGCATGTTTTATGCCTTGCCAATTTAAGCACATAAAGACGCAAAAGAGAAATCATTTCGGTACTCAATCTTTGTGTGAGAAATTCTGTGCACACATCCATAGCGAGCACAGAGAGTGAGTTCTCTTTCTCTTCTTTTGTGCTTGAACAGACAAATACAAACAAAATAACATCTAAATGCCCGTCTTTATTGAATATCCTAGTAAACAGTTGGTTGTGTCTTAAGAGAACGTAAACGGTTCAGAAAGAAAATTCATGTGTATCAGTTTATTGGATCTGTGCATTCGGTCTTAAAGTAATAGCCTAACATCCAAATGTATCTCCCATAGGGAGTTTTGATGAGGAGCTTTCAAGAGCTTTACAAGCACAGCCATCACTGTTAGATCAACATGGAGTTGAGAGTGCAACACCAGTCCAGGTAATGACAAATTATCATTTATCCCTCCCATCACACAGATGAAGAAATTCTTAAAATCGCTAATTATGATGATATACTTTGTCCCTGATGTTCCTCCTGCAGATGTCTGCAGCCATCAGTGCCTCTGGAGAGCTGAAGATCATCTCAGAGCTGGATACTGACCCTGAAGCATCCTCCACCAAGTATGAATTAAAGGGGTCCTATTATTCCCTTTTACAAAGTCTTGATTTTGGGGTATACTAGGTTCTCATGCTTGAATGTTCAAGAAACTCATGCTTGTCAGTAACGCTCGGTTTAGTTCCGGTCTCTATGAAGCCCCTCCTTCCGAAAAGCGCAATGTGTCCTGATTGGTTGGCTGGACCAGTGTGTTGTGATTGGTCAACCGCTTTGAGCGTGTTTCGGACAAGCGGCAAGCTCCCGCAGTTTCTCTTGAAGCCAATACGGAAGTGACTTAACCTGCAATTCATCGACTGGTCGCTAGAGACAGGCTCTAGAAGGGAGCAGAATCTCATTGAGTTCCATGTTAAAATGCCCAACTTTACAGCATAAGAAAACGTTTACAGCCTGGTACAAATTGCGGTTTTGGTCTATAAGGCTAATTTTGCCCTTCATGACAACTGTGAGGGGGTGAATTTTTTTGTAACTCATTCGTTTACATTATATAAAGCCTTAAAGTTCTGCATAATGAAGGGCGTGGCCACTTTGAGTGACAGGTGGATAGCCATTTATCTGCTGTCTGTTAGTCATCCCGTCACCTCAGCTCCAGCCACGTCCCGCCTCTTTGCCCATTTTCTGTTATCCGGGAGTGACGCGCGATGACACGATGCCAACGACCAGCTCGTCCCTACTTTACACTTCAAAACTGCTCTTCAGAAACAGAAACAGTGCAATATATAGAATAACTCCCTATGAAGTGACATTGCAGTCATTTTTTTATGCTCAAACATTACACATTAATGCAAGGTGAAAATGTAAAAAAAAAAAATTGTGCAATTTATTTCTCTTATGCATATTGATCATATTTTTCACTCATTTTCTTTACAGGACAAAAAAGAAGAAGAAAAAGGTGAAGCGGAGTGAAGTTCCCTCTGTTCTGCCTCAGGTCCCATCCTCAGGTCATGAAATGTCTTCCATGTCATCTAGAAGGAGACCCCTCCCTAGACTAGGCCAGGCCAATGGTGCGTTTGAAGCTGAAGGACCGAACTGACGTCACCTGATCTAATTTCTAAGACTTACCTGTTATTAAGAAACACATAGGAGCACAATAACGTGTTCCCAAAAGTGTTTATGTGGATCTATCTTTTGTAGTTGGCCTTATTTTAAAATATATATTTCGTAATTTTGATACTGGCATTTGTAATATGTAGTTTTACAGGATTGTTTTGTATTGTGTTTATGTATATACTGTTTTTATTTTGTTGTTAATGTCATAACTTAATATTTTATTTAAATTTAATCTTGAATGTAACCACAACAACTCTAGCAGTAATCATAATGATCTTTCTAATTATACATGCATTTTTCCACATATCACAGAAGGGAATAAACTATGCCATTTATTTAGCACTTGCGGTAACAAATACAATTGACTAAATATATTTTTACATTTCTGTATGACAAATCCATGCAAAATTGTACAACTATTGCACATGTAAAGTAAAAGAGTAATAGATCCATATTTGTGCTACAGCTCCAAAGAACCCAGTGATCCTAATGCTATGAAAATACTGTAATGCACATTGTTTAATGTATTTTGTAAAATTGTACATTTGTAGAAGTTTTCATCAGGAATATGGCAATATGTTTGTTTTTTAATCCGTAAAAGCAGTTGAAATGGGGTCAGTCACAAACTAAGGTTAGACGGGTAATCTGTTAAGTAACATAAAAACACAAATCCCACATTCTTGCACTAGTCCCAAAAGATTTCTGAAACCTTAAGACTTCAGAATTAATACATTGTACTGTACTCAAAGTATATAAATAATTATATACAAAAGGTTTTAATTTACACAAACAAATGTACACCTTTGTTCAGAATGGATAGATCTCATGTTAATCATTGTTACTAAATACAATAAGCCAAAATATGATTCACTGTTTCACTTTAGTGTGTAAAATGTCCTTAAGCAGCGTTTGAGATGCAAGATGGTTAAATTGAAGGGCAACATTTTCTAGTGAGGGAATAAGTACAAGTGTAAGTAGTACCCTAGAATAATCCTATAAACAGGGTAAACGATAAAGACACTTGTAAATGTTTTGTCACAAGGCACATCTCAGCTCTATTTAGTGTAGATGTCATTCTGTCATACATTAATCCATATCACATCCTCTCTTAATTCAATTTTACAGGGCTTTTAACATTTACTTTTGTAAATGTTGACAGATATCCTGTGTAAAGTTTCACTTGATGTGGAACGGTGTCCCTCTCAAAATAATACAGGTGTTGACCTTTTCTGCGTTCTTCATTTGCCACCCGCCATCTTCTGTATTTAGCAGCAATATGATTAAGTTTGTTCTTCCATTTAAAAGATTTTAGCAGCTTATTTCAGCTGATGTCAACTCTGAGATTATCCATCTTGGGGAGAAGAGGGGATTTTTCTCCTTGAGATGATGACATGTCAATCTTTTTGGCCTTTTGTGACCTGCAACTCAAAATATGATTATGCATAATCGATGTTCTCGGAGCATACAATTTTGTACCAACGTAAGAAATTATGTGAATATTTAAAATTAATTTAATATTTAATTATTTTAATAATATTTGCAGAATAAAGCGAATAAAAAATATACATACTTATTTTGTATGTCCTCTATTGTGAAATATATTAGTTGAAGTAGGGCCTAAAGAAAGTCAGGGTAAACATATTAACCAACAATATGCATAAAAATGCATACATTTGTTTGCATATCTTTTGTTCTTACAGCGAGAAAAGTGAGTGCGCCTTGAACTCCTGCGCTCCATTCAAAGTTCAGTGTTTGTGCGATGTATCCTCCGATGGTCGGCCCAAAGAACATGCTTCAACATGAAGAAAATAATTTAGGTTTAATGACTGGGAAATTATAAAAACTATACTCGAGTAACACGTGTTAACTTTAATTCAATACACACCCGGCAGACCACACTGCAGAGAACAACCCAGACACCAATCCCAGTGTACTCAAGCTCTCCTCAAAGCCATTTTCACTGCAACAACAGGAATGTGAGCATCAAAACATGTCATTTTAACATATTACAGGTTTGTATTGTAGTATTTTCTTCAGGTAGTGCTGGGAAGTATACCATTTAATCCGGTCTACAATTTTATCCCTGATGTCCTTACACAGCTCTTGGTCTTGGCCATTGTGCAGAGGTTGGAGTCTGTTTGATTGAGTGTGTGGACAGGTGTCTTTTATACAGGTAACCAGTTCAAACAGGTGCAGTTAATACTGGTAATGTGTGCTTCTTAAAGAAAAACTAACAGGTCTGTGAGAGCCGGAATTCTTACTGGTTGGTAGGTGATCAAATACTTATGTCATACAATAAAATGCCAATTAATTATTTAAAAATCATACAATGTGAAATTCTGGATTTTTGTCTTAGATTCCGTCACTCACAGTTGAAGAGTACCTATGATAAAAGACTTCTACATGCTTTGTAAGTAGGAAAACCTACAAAATCAGCAGTGTATCAAATACTTGTTCTACCCAGTGTAAAGCTCAATGATTTCAAAACGAAGATGGAATCGCGGAATCCAGTCCCAAATGGAATATACTGTATAAAGCGGAATGTCACAGAATTTTTGGATGAATAAAACAAAAGTAGGGCTGTACAATGAATCAAATTTCATTATAGACTAGTGTATGTGACTCAAAAAATGCTTTTGAAATCTTGAAGCAGTTCTGTTTCTTTCCTCCTGACCACCAGAGGCAGTGTAACACCAGTGGTTTTGTTTATTGCAGCATCAGCCAGATAGTTCAAAAGAATATACCGTAGTGATGTATGCTGTCCTGTGATGAGTCCTGGGGGGGTTATAAGACACAGTAGCTCAGCATTCGGCCTCTTTCTCTTTCTAGCCTGGTTGAAATAGCGTGAATAATATCACTTAAAGGGTTAGTTCACCCAAAAATGAAAATTCTGTCATTAATTACGTCGTTCGACACCCGTCAGACCTCCGTTCATCTTCGGAACAGAAATGAAGATATTTTAGTTGAAATCTGATGGCTCTGAAAGGCCTCCATTGGCACAATGGCACTTTACACTCTCAAGACCCTGTTAAAAGGTACTAAAGACGTCGTTACAAAGTCCATCTCACTACAGTGGTTCTAAAATAACTTTATGAATCGGCGACAATAGTTTTTGTGCGTTTTTTGTACTTACATAGTGATGACGATTTCAAAACAAGGCATCATGAAGCTTCGAAGCGTTATGAATCAGTGAGCCGAATGATGATTCGGATCGCGTGTCAAACCGCCAAACTGCTGAAATTTGGCGATTCAAACCGATGAATCGACTCACTGATTCATAACGCTTCGAAGCTTCATGATGCCTTGTTTTGAAATCGTCATCACTATTTAAGTCGGTATTTAGGGTTTTTTTGCGCACAAAAACTATTGTCGCCGATTCATAAAGTTATTTTAGAACCACTGTAGTGAGATGGACTTTGTAACGACGTCTTTAGTACCTTTTAAGGGTCTTGAGAGTGTAATGTGCCATTGAGCCAATGGAGGCCTTTCAGAGCCATCAGATTTCAACTAAAATATCTTCATTTCTGTTCCGAAGATGAACGGAGGTCTGACGGGTGTCGAGCGACATGAGGGTAAGTAATTAACGACAGAATTTTCATTTTTGGGTGAACTAACCCTTTAACAACCTGTCAAGTGCAGCTTACAAAAGCAGCAAGATATCGTCCTCACAAGCTGTGACAGCGTGCTTCTAAGCCATTTTCAGTGGATTAGGAATATTTCGCCAGCATTTGGGGAGTTCCTATATTATACTTTGTGCCTCTTGGTTCAAACCATCGCCCATTGTAGATATACACCGATCAGGCATAACATTATGACAGGTGAAGTGAATAACACATCATCACGGCACCTGTTAGTGGGTGGGATAGGCAGCAAGTTAAAATTTTGTTCTCAAAGTTGATGTGTTAGAAGCAGAAAAAATGGGCAAGGGTAGGTATTTGAGCGAGTTTGACAAGGGCCAAATTGTGATGGCTAGACAATTGGGTCAGAGCATCTCCAAAACTGCAGCTCTTGTGGGGTGTTCCTGGTCTGCAGTGGTCAGTATCTATCAAAAGGGGTCCAAGGAAGGAACAGTGGTGAATCGGCGACAGGGTCATGGGCGGCCAAGGCTCATTGATGCACATGGGGAGCGAAGGCTGTCCCGTGTGGTCCGATCAAACAGATGAGCTACTGTAGCTCAAATTGCTCAAGAAGTTAATGCTGGTTCTGATAGAAAGGTGTCAGAATACGCAGTGCATCTCAGTTTGTTACGTATGGGGCTACATAGCTGCAGACCAGTCAGGGTGCCCATGCTTACCCAAGTGAGCATCAGAACTGGACCACAGAGCAATGGAAGGTGGCCTGGTCTAATGAATCACGTTTTCTTTTACATCTCATGGATCACCTACCTAAGCATTGTTGCAGACCATGTACACCCTTTCATGGAAACGGTATTCCCTGATGGCTGTGGCTCTTTCAGCAGGATAAAGCGCCCTGCCACACAGCAAAAATGGTTCAGGAATGGTTTGAGGTGTTGACTTGGCCTCCAAATTCCCCAGATCTCAATCCAATCGAGCATCTGTGGAATGTGCTGAACAAACAAGTCCGATCCATGTCGGCCACCTCGCAACTTACAGGACTTAAAGGACCTGCTGCTAACATCTTGGTGCCAGTTACCACAGCACACCTTCAGGGGTCTAGTGGAGTCCAGGGCTGTTTGGCAGCAAAAAGGGCATTTGTGAGGTTTTTGTTGGAATTGCCTGTCGGTTCTACCCGGAGAAAGTAATGATTTATTTTCTTGCTTCATTACCATCACTCCACTTGACTTAAAATCTTACGCCACTATCCAAAGGGTTGTTTATGAGTGACTATGGCTCACAGCTCGATTGCCATTGGTTTCCCACTGACTTGTAAGCTGTGCCCTAATAATCTTCTCCTGGATGATCTCATGATACTTGTCCGTCGTGTTTGGGTATTCAACATAGGGCTGGGAAAAAAATCGATTTGATTTAAAAATCGAGTTGGTAGGTCAAATCGATTCATATTTTCCAAAAATCGATTTTTTTGATTTTTTTCTCCCCCTCTGCAGTATAGCGCAATACATACATTTTGCATTCGCCAAATCTTCCTTCAGGGTTTCCGTAGCACACTCAACGGGCGGCGCAGCCCTCTGCCCCTCCCCTCTCTCAAGGGCAGCGCATGCACACACAAACAATATGGCAGAAACAGCCGGCAAAAGAGAGCAGCTCCTTCCAAAAAAATGTTCTTCGACTTTAGTCGTGTGGAATTGGTTTGGATTTACGGCATCTGATGAGGAACAGACAACACCTCGATGCAAACTATGTTTTAAGGCTGTTGTTGCTTGCAGCAGTACGACAAATCTGTTTCAGCATTTAAAGCGAAGACATGCGGCTGAGTGGGTTAAGTGTTGCCTTCTTCGAAAAGAAAACCACTCTAGTGGCGTTAGTGCTAGCACTAGGGTGACCACCTGTCCCGCTTTGCGTTGTACCGCACAGCATTTTCACCCCTTGTCCCGCATGTCGCATATTGAGAAAATGTCCCGCATTTTCACCAGTCTATTGATTTTTAATGATCATATTGAGAAAACATGCATGCGTTCTTTTGCCTTTTTAAGAAAGCATTTTATTTATTATTTTTGCGGCATCGTTTTTCACCTATATTTAACAGCGCTTCGTCAGAAGTAACATCCCGCCTTACACAAATACAAAAGCCATTATCCAATGGTTGAAAAGAAAGGAGTAAACACGGTCACTGGTAGGTTGTGACGGCTGTCAATCAAAATGTGGAGCGGTGATTTGTTCTATGTGTTCCCTGTCAGAAAACGAATGGATAGTTCTGTATATAAATGAATTATATATATATATAAATAAATGCAGTTCTGTATAATTTTTATATATATATATATATATATATATATATATATATATATATATATATATATATATATATATATATATATATATATATATATATATATATTAATATATAAGATTAACTAATTTAATGTTGTTTTATTTGTTTCATTATTTATTTAGTTGGATTTTAGTTGCACTTGGTCAGAACTGTTTCAAAAGTAGTTATCTGCATGATGCCTGCTGCCTTTGGGCTCAGTGATGTTGAATTTAAGATTATACAACAATTTCAGGTTATGTTTTAGTGTTGGTAACATGTCCCACATTGTCCCACACAAACTTAGTAATCGTCCCACATTTGGTTTGTTTGATGGTGGTCACCCTAGCTAGCACCCCGTTTGCAAAGCAAACAACTCTTCAACAACCGAGCTTGCCTCAAGCCTGCTGTTGTTGATAGGCTCATTTTCCTTGTAAAGAATGTTTAAAATGCAATTACATTTTTTATGGCGAATGGTGTTACTGTTTACATGTTCAATTAACTAAGAGTTACCTCAGGATTTTTTGTTGTTTATTAGCTCAACCCAAATACAGTATAAATAATTTGGATGTTTAACAATCTTTATTGCACACTGCACAGTGACTTTTCAGTTAGATAAAGGGTTTGCCATTGCAATTTTATATTGATGCACTTTAATTAAATATAATAAATTTATATTTTTAAAATATATGTACAGTTTGCAATTATTTTGTTTTAAATGGGGGGCGGGTGAAAAAAATCGAATCGAATCGTAAATAGAGTTTTTTATTGAAGGAAGATTTGGCGAATGCAAAATGTATGTATTGCGCTATACTGCAGAGGGGGAGAAAAAAATCAAAAAAATCGATTTTTGGAAAATATGAATCGATTTGACCTACCAACTCGATTTTTAAATCAAATCGATTTGTGCAAATCGTAGATTTTTTTAGGGGGAAAAATCGCCCAGCCCTAATTCAACATCTGAGAGACGCCCTCATGGACCTGTGTAGAGCTGGGCAGTTAGATTTAACCCCTCCGCAAGGTCAGAAACGCCGGGCATCTGCGGCAGCTGGTGCTCCCCTCTCATCTAAGAAGAGGGCCACATCTTCATGCGAAGTGAAGAACATTCACGTTCTGAGGAAACCTCACTCTCTAACATGGTTACTGTGCTTTCTTCAGAGATGGCAGAGATCAAACATTTGATTCATTCACTTCAACCTGTGAAGACAACACAGGAGGACGAGAATGGTCAGAATCGGAAGCTGGGCAAGAGTCCCTTAATTCCCCTTGCTCTTCACTACTTTTCACGTGTGTTTTGGAATCATTTTTTCAGGATCATGGGGGTGCTGTGGATGTTACTCCACATCCTTCACACCAGGATGTTTTCACCAGTGTTTCAGCAGGGGTGTCAGGTGGGGGATCAGTCAGTGGGACAGGCCCAGTCCTCTTCTGATACTTTGGCCGTGCTTTGAATGACAATATCTTATCTAGGTCTTGATGAGTCAGCCAAACAGTTTTTTTTTCAGACAGCCCTGAGCTGTGACTTCTTAAGCCATGCCACCATAGTACGATTTTGCTGCTGAATGTTATTTGCCCTCACAGGATCTGGCTCGCCCAAGCATTGCTCAAAGATTGCTCGTACTACATATATAATTAGTGTGTGTTAGCGTTACCTGTAGATTTCAGTTTATGTAAAGTCTAATCTTTTGCTTTTGACTACAGGTGAATCTCCAGTTGTCACTGATGATGTTATTTGGACCTTTCTGGATTACAATCAAAATGATACCTTAAATTATTCCAGTTGCTGTGAGAAAAGGCTATAAATGATGCTTATGTCAATGGCACCCAAGTCTGCGTAGTAGTGATCCTGAGGTGGAGTGGCGGTATCAAGATCCTGCCCATACACCCACTCCCATAGACTCAATCACAAACACAGCTGCCAATCATGACTTTACACCCCGTTTTTATAGAATCAAATTACTAAATAAAACCAGACCTATTTTTTTGTTTGGCTCGCATCCCAATAGATTACATGGAGTGCAGAGTTTATAATACAGCCAGCCACCAGAGAGCTTGTGTGAAACCGCCAGAATCTTAAAAAATACCATGATACAGATTTTGGTCATACCGCCCAGCACTAGTTTTAGGGTTAACTGCACTTCTTAATTCCTAGAATCTAGTCTGAAATACAGTAACTGGGTGAATTAAAGTCTTACTGTGCACAAGCGATCATCTCAGCGAAGGTGGGGATACAGGTCATACACAGAGAAAAGCCCACCACGACCAGCATGAGGACGGTGAGCCAGAGCTGACTGGACAAACAAAAACATTTAACTTATTAGTGATGGATATGTGCATTAACAAAACTTAACCTGTTAACAGTTGGTCTCTTTTTAAAGACACTTAAAAAATGTGTAAAAAAAGATTTAGAAGTTTGAGTTTACAGTAAAGCAAATGTACTGAACTAAACTTTTTGTATTTTATACAAAATTTATATTTTACAAAATAATTTTAACTCTAAAACTGCTAGAAAATCAAAGCCATGTCTAACCAAGTTGTGTTCTAAATTTAAAGATGTCACAAAAATTGAGCGTACCAAGAGGTTTTAATGTACCGTTTCAGTGTCCAATTGCAAAATGTTTATCAAAAGATGATTTATGAGTGTTTAAGCTTTTAATGATAAATGTATGATTACTAAAATAATTGATAAGGAAAAAGGGTGATAAAAAAGCGCTAGCTGGACACCAACAGTTAACATGCTATAAAGCAAAAGCTGAGAAATTAACATTCAAAAAATTTGAAAGTGTTTTACCTCTTAATATGAAAAACAGGAAGTGGGCCGAGGAAACAGAAGCTTACCGCTGTGGCCATTCCTCCGATCACCATCATCCACTTCCTAATTGACTGAACACAGAGCATAATTTCAAGTCCACAGATTAAATTATTTCTTAATTAATAAAATTTGATTTACGCTTATATTTACCTAAAAATCCATTTCAAACCAAAACATTTCCAAAAACGTAAATAGAACTTGGATTTAAAGGGGTGATGAATTGAGAAATCAACTTTCCCTTGAGCATTTGATATATAAAAGGTCATGGTAATACAAGAATATCCTGTAAGTTTCAGAGCTGAAAACAAAGCAAAGAAAAGTTTTATAGACACCAGGCCCACCACCCCACACCTTGACGTGTGATGAAACACCGCCTCTGCAGATGATTATCAACGGCCATTTCATCACTGCCTGTTTAACCCCGCCCACCGATTTGTGCATGTAACATAGGCCTAGTGTTAAACCATCGAGCTACAAAGCAATAAACATGCCATTGAGGATTACAAAATATTGTGCAGTGACTGTGTTCAACAGAAATGCAACATGTAAAAAACTGTGTTCATTCGAATGCCTGATCTGAAATGTGATTATTCCTGTAGTCAGAGGTTCTTTGTCTGTGTGTCAGTAAATCGTTTCTCTTAGTAGGATGAAAATAATCTGTTATTTAACAGTGATTAAATTCTATAAAAGAAAGCGATCAAAGAAAACTCCCTTTGCAATTGTTTGAGCAGCGCGCGCTGGAGCTGTCAATCAAACAGGAGAGTTTATCAGTGACTTATTCAACTAATCTCTTAACTACAATGGGGCAAAAAAGTATTTAGTCAGCCACCAATTGTGCAAGTTCTCCCACTTAAAAAGATGAGAGAGGCCTGTAATTTTCATCATAGGTACACTTCAACTTTGAGAGACAGAATGAGAAAAAAAAATCCAAAAAATCACATTGTCTGATTTTTTAAGAATTTATTTGCAAATTATGGTGGAAAATAAGTATTTGGTCACCTTGGTGTGCTTGGTGTGAATAAATCAACTGTGGGAGCAATTATTAGAAAATGGAAGACATACAAGACCACTGATAATCTCCCTCGATCTGGGGCTCCATGCAAGATCTCACCCTGTGCGGTCAAAATGACCACAAAAACGGTGAGCAAAAATCCCAGAACCACACGGGGGGACCTAGTGAATGACCTGCAGAGAGCTGGGACCAAAGTAACAAAGGCTACCATCAGTAACACACTACGCCGCCATGGACTCAAATCCTGCAGTGCCAGACATGTCCCCCTACTTAAGCCAGTACATGTCTGGGCCCGTCTGAAGTTTGCTAGAGAGCATTTGGATGATCCAAAAGAGGATTGGGAGAATGTCATATGGTCAGATGAAACCAAAATAGAACTTTTTGGAAAAAACTCAACTTGTCGTGTTTGGAGGAAAAAGAAGGCTGAGTTACATACAAAGAACACCATACCTACTGTGAAGCATGGGGGTGGAAACATCATGCTTTGGGGCTGTTTTTCTGCAAAGGGACCAGGACGACTGATCCGTGTAAAGGAAAGAATGAATGGGGCCATGTATCATGAGATTTTGAGTAAAAACCTCCTTCCATCAGCAAGGGCATTGAAGATGAAAAGTGGCTGGGTCTTTCAGCATGACAATGATCCCAAACACACCGCCCGGGCAACGAAGGAGTGGCTTCGTAAGATGCATTTCAAGGTCCTGGAGTGGCCTAGCCAGTCACCAGATCTCAACCGCATAGAAAATCTTTGGAGGGAGTTGAAAATCCGTGTTGCCCAGCGACAGCCCCAAAACATCACTGCTCTAGAGGAGATCTGCATGGAGGAATGGGCCAAACTACCAGCAACAGTGTGTAAAAACCTTGTGGATATATAAAAAAGTATTGACACAAACTTTTGTTATTGACCAAATACTTATTTTCCACCATAATTTGCAAATAAATTCTTTAAAAATCAGACCATCTGTCTCTCATAGTTGAAGTGTACCTATGATGAAAATTACAGCCCTCTCATCTTTTTAAGTGGGAGAACTTGCACAATTGGTGGCTGACTAAATACTTTTTTGCCCCACTGTATATCACGTTTGCACTGTCAGTGAAGATGAAAGCATTCGTTAGTGTACAGAAACTGAGTTGCAATGACCAGATCACTGCTTTCATGCTGTGTGATCGGCTACAATGATCATCACCGCAACCTTCATGCCACAATCTTAATATAATGCCATAGATCTAAATGTAATGCAACACTTTTCACGATTAGTTAACCATGAGAGCTGTAATTGTAAAAACGCATTAAAAGAGAGAGTAATACTATTTCAAATGCAAAGACGCTAGCCAATCACAGCAGTGGGTGTTTACACTGAACACGCCCCTTAAAACAGCGTTCAGAGCAGAAGGCTAAAATCAGGGTAGGAAAAATGCCTTTTATTTATAAATTATGACAATTTTTGATGTAAAAAGCATTCTAACATTATAAGTGCACCCCAGGAAACAAAACAATTTTTAAAAATGCAGTTCATGACCCCTTTAAATAAATAAAGCAAGCAAAAAGTAGGAAGGTAGGTAACAGTAAACCATCAATGTCATTTCAGAAATTTCAAACAAAGGTTTTCAAGTCTTCACTGTAAACAGGTCGATAATTGTTGACTTACAGGATATTTATCACTGATCACACCAAAGATGGGTGATGCCGCCCCATACGGCAGTGAAAGTCCAATCATGAGCAGCCCCACTGAACCAGCGTTGAGATTAAGCTGTTCACACAAAAGATTCACAAAGATGTTTTCAAATTATTATGTGGCAACTTTTTACATGAATAATTACATTTCTACAATTATTTTTTTAATTAAGTTTGAAACATTTTCCCTGATTGAAACTATGGCGAGTTTACATTCAAGAAAAACTATGTTAAAGGTCCTGTTTTCCCTGTGTTTTTGAAGCTTTGATTGTGTTTGCAGAGTGCAATATAACGTGTTCATGTTTCGCGTGTAAAAAAACACAGTATTTTTCACACAATTTACTTATCTGTATACCGCTGTATTCACTGTCCTAAGAACGGCCTGATGATTTCCTTGTTCTATGAAGTCCCTCCTTCAGAAATACGTAACGAGTTCTGATTGTGCCAGCGGTTCCCGTGTTGTGATTCGACAGCAGCTTAGCGCACGTTGCCCGGAAAGGTCACGCCTCTTACCGTAACGGGGAGATGCATGCGCTCAGTGTTATTGTAAACATGTCTATATTACCGTATCAATTTGAGCCGGAATCAGACCCGGGATGAAAATAACAGCGTCTCGACGACATGGCGACAAACACACTCTACAAACGCAACAATTCCTCTTCTCCACATGGGAGAGCAACAAGACCACGCCCCCTTTTTTGCATATTCTTGTGGGCGGAGGTTAGTCAACAAACTGTTCAATTGACGTCATCAAAGCAGGAAGTACAGGGATGTAGTACAAACCGGCCGTTCGCTGTAGGCTTTGAAAGGGAACTTCTGTTAAATAAAATATCTCGCTTGGCATTGAACTTTGAGCTTTATAATTTTACAGGTATTATTTATGCTCTAACAGCAACATTACACACTAACTAAAGTTTGAAAAATGGGATCACGAAGAACAGGTCCTTTAATGCATAAAGGATAGATAAATTTAGATTAGATAGATAGATAGATAGATAGATAGATAGATAGATAGATAGATAGATAGATAGATAGATAGATAGATAGATAGATAGATAGATAGATAGATAGATAGATAGATAGATAGAAATGTACTTTCTAAAGATTAACCTTTTCAATGGCAAATATGGACAGTGTTGCATCCAGGAAGCCAAGTCCTGAACTCATTGTGAACACCACAAAGCAGATGAGAAGGATCTTTATTCTGGTACACAATCTGAGGAAGGAATTCTGGGAAGGAACAGCGTCTATATAAGAATGAGATAAACAGACATGTCTATCTCTATGGCTGGAGGGTAAACAATAACAAAAGCAGACACGTGGCACATCCTTGTGACAAAAGTCGGAGAACGCTAAATGGAATAGGCTTCAAATTAAATTATTAAAATCATGTGATATTTAACCAGTACGAAATCCGCACTAACCAAAGCTGGGTAAAATCCACATATTGAGGGGCACTGTCGCAAGCAGGAGACATCCCATGAAAACGAATGGGATTTCATATCCGAATGACTGATACAGCCAACCACCCAACGGAGGGCCCAATATCAGGCCAAGCCCTGTAAAAATCTCCATGAAGCCCTGTGAAAACAAGACATTCATGATTTCAACTTCTGCTTCACTGTAATACATCTATTAAAAACATAAGAATGCCATTGTCATTGTGTATATGCCTCGACCGTGAGAATCTAAACAACCACCAGACTGAATAATGAATCTAATGATGATTCTCTTGAGGAACAGCACATCTTTGTGACGTGAGCAATAGTGCCTCCTTTGTCAGTTTACTCCAAAACACTATTACTGCACAGAAAACAAGCACTGACCACAGCTCACCAAAACAGTTGCTATGTTGTCGGGGAAAACTTTTGCTGAAACTGCAAAAGACGACGTAACGGCAGCAGAAAAGCCAATTGCATTTATGCACCGTGTGATAAAACAGAGCACGATGAAAACTGTACCATCAGACACTTGGTCAAGAAACCTGCAGAACAAACAAATTTACACACCTATGAGTACGAGGACTGTGTATTTTGAATATGTGTATCTACTAAAAAGACTAAAAGCTAATAGACATGGACAAAAAGACAAAAGCATCACAGATATACTCACCCGAAAAGTACAGTACATACGCTCGATATGAACAACCCTGCCACAATCATAAACTTGGCTCCTATCTGGACAATCTGAAACAGAGGTCAAATGCACTGATATAGTGTGTGATCCATTATGGAAAGCCGTTGAATATTATCTTCTGAAATAATTATTAACTTACATATTTACCAAGTATCAAAGAGCCCACCAAAGTGCATAACGCATAGATTCCGAATATTAAACCAATCATAGCTTGACTGACACCTTTCTTCTTTGCCTAGAAAATGAAACATGCAAACATTATATCCTACTATAGCATATACTATGCTTTAAAACGTTAAATGCCCTGAGCACAGTACATAAACAATTTCATATTATATAAAATACAATCAATGTACCTCATTTGGGAAAAATGGTCCCAGAATGGAATAGCAGATCATTGAACTGAAGTTTATGGAGGCCATTGCAATAAGTGTTAATATCTGTTGTCTGGACATTTTAGTGGCTGGAGGCTCTGGTGGTGAAGAATCCCCTAAAGCTATAAAGTTTACATGCATTCATTGAGCAGTAAACACTGTAAACTGCTCGAGAACGAGAATGGTAATGAACAAACATGCTAAAAGAGTTAAACAATTCCTTTAAGATCCACTAAATGTTTTATCACCCAACAACAATTAATCAAATACATATATTAACTGCACATACCTCTATCTTCATCGATATCCATTGTCCAAGTTTCTGAGATCGTATAATACTACCGCGTGCAACCTGTCAGCTGGGAAACTCAACAGAGATAATGTCCGATTCTTAAAAGAATTGTTCTTTTGAACCGATTCTTTTCAATGAGTTGGTGTAACCGATTCGCCAAATGCGGATCCCTGTGAGGTGAGGAACAATATATGGGAAATTATTGACACTATTATTCGTTAAAGAACATTATAAAACATTTTTTAGAGTCATGGGTCCTCTGTAATTTCCCATATAAATATTTGTTATGATAATACACGTTCTTTTTCTGCTGAATTATCCTAATTTGACGTTTGTCGTCGACTCAACAGCTTTAATTATAGCATCAATAACAATCAAACAATACACAAAATTCGAACAATAAACATAATATAATTTAAATATCTTATTAATGAAAACAAAACAAAATATTTTTTTCAAAAAGAGAAAGAAATCCCAAATAATGGGGACAATCAGTGAGTCGGATTGCAGAACTGGTTCATCATTGACAGGAACCGATTCGCTAACTTGAATCAGACGCTATGCGAACATTAATCTAATCCATTGCGCCATCTAGAGGTCAGTGCAGTAAAATAATTTGCATAAGCGTAGGGGAGCGTGGAAACTGTTGACACTTTTATCATTTTCTTCAGTTTCGCAGAGACTGTTTTTATTGGAAAGCCAAAATATTTTAAACCCAAACTTGTCGGCTACCCACCCACCCACACCGCTGTAACATGCGTAGCCTACACATGATAATATACATAAAATGAATACTTGAATAGACAAAGTCAAATGTTGCAACCGACCCCATACGAGGGGACGGTTGCAACATTCATTAAAATGTAATAAAAATAATTTCACCCAACATCATTTTGCAATTTGTTTATTATTATTTGTACACTAAGTTAAATGAACTGTATGACTAAAAGGGGTGAAAAAAAAAACTATTTTCAAGTAACAAGTGACAACCATGTTTTGGTTAATTACCTACACTGTGGCCTAGTCTGACAGTATTTAGCCTACTTAAAAAGGGATATACCTTCTAACTATAGAAAGATGTAATTAGTGGTGAGTAATTCATTACTTTTTAGAGTAACTTACACAATACTGGTTATAGCTTAGAACTACATTAATTTTGTCATAGGAGACAGTTGCAACAGCATGTGCACTGACCGTCATGATAAAACTTGCTATGCTAGCTTGACACAATAGCCTGACACATGGTAGATATGCCTTTTAGAAGCTAAGAAAACACTGATTAAAATGATGTAACTGTATAGGCTATGCTTCACGCAAACAGTTTAGGCAGTGTATAACAAAAACTGAGCATGAATTGTTTTACTTTGTTGCAGAAGGAATGGTCACATGTGGCTGCTTTCTCCCAGAAAGGTAAAGGGGCTAAATGAGCATATCTAGTATGAGTATCATCACTCTAGCTCAGTGGTTCTCAAACTTTTTATACCAAGTACCACCATAATGACCAACATTAAAATACAGTAGCGCAGTAGGCCTAACTATTCAGCTACAGCTCTGCACAGTTCAAAAACGTGGTAGTTTATTCATAATAGGAATAGTTATTGTTGTCAGCCACTTTAACATTGTAAATACAGTTTGTACATTAACACTGCACTGTGCTTACATAGCCTACAGGTAAATACAATAATTAAAAAATGATTAAATTAAAATGTGTTGTAAAGTTAAATTAAAACTGTACTGTACTTAAATGTGAAAAAAAAACTTTACTCAAATAAAGATTAAATTAAAATGTATGTGTTTTAACATTAATTTATTTAGTGATTCCTCTGTGTACCACTAGAGGCAGCCTGAGTACCACTAGGAGAACCACTGCTCTAGATCATTTCTGATTGAAGGAATAAGCAATGTTGCAACTGTCCACACTCTCCCCTACTTTCATCAGATGATTTCACACATTTTACTTCAGGTTATGTTTGATTAATCTATCATTTTTGTTATAGGGGAGACCAGGTCTCAATTTTATCACTTTGAAATTAGGTCTGAACTCACAAGGTCAAAAAAGCATTTAGCCGGTTGCACTGCAGTTCCAAACCTGGCTGTTGACTTACCGTTTATAGGTAGGGCTCCCTAAACTGACACTGAACAAAATAAAAACATTATAGTAATCTTTGATTTGGTTGGCGGATGTAAATGATACTAATATATGCAGTCCAACATGCACCATAATTCCAGCAACATGCACCATAATTCTTAATGAAAGTGTTAATACAAATATGTTCAAGTGAGATGATTTCACATTATAAATAATCAACACAATTTTCATCAAACTAGTTTGATTTTATTTTGTGACTTAAAGCCTACTCTGCACACACACATTCTAATGCTTTTTCAAGACACCCTTGAATTACATTTTGTAAATGTACGTATAATTTAGCAATAAAGCACAGTTAAAGCCTCACATTCCACATTATTTAAACTGGGCCTGAATCTCCCAGTACAAAGTGGCTAGAAATAACTGCAACTGCAAATCATCAAAGCATACAACATCAAGAATAATCAAGAAGTGCTTAAAACGTCAACCATATCAACACTACCTCACTCTGAACCACTGTTTGGCTTACAACCAAAATGTCATTAAAACGGATGAAATTACTGGAAAACGTCAGAAACTAAGCAACGACAGACAAACCAATTAGCTGATTTGGTGTAAGAAATATTAAATAGGATGCAGAATATTAAATATTAATACAGAAAAATAAATATTAAACCAATTAACCTAAATACAATAAAAGATGTCCCTCCACATAAACCAAACTAAGCAATTGAGGTTGACTTTTTAACTTAGGAATGCAAAAACTACATATCAGCTTTCAATTTCATTTAGATTCCATTCATTGCATAATATACAGTGTTTTAAATTTGATTTATATATCGATATAAGACATTTTTGGCTAAATTAATGCATACTATATAGTTCGTGCTAAAGTGTCATGAACAATATAAGTAAAATTTTTAAGTACATCTAACTACAGCACTTTTTCGTCATGTCACTTGCATGACAATGATAATTTTATATATTTGAAACTAATTAAAAAATGTTCAAACTTTGATTTCTGTTACTTACTGTTAAACATTTAAAAGCAAGGATTTCTTCAAAAAGGACATTACTGAGATTACTGCAAAAACAGTGTGCAAATAATGCAATATAACTAAGACATTTTGTGAAGAACAAAGTGAAACCATAAAAATGCATTCATTATGGCACAACTTGGAAAATATGATTATAATTGGAATATATATTACCTCTGTTTTCACTTCATGGAAGTGAGTCATGGGATGAATATTCAAACAGTTTTTATCCTCTCTATATTTCATTGAGTTACTGACCACAAACAGTAGTTAAAAACCATCACTTTACAAGGATTATATATAGGAAATATTAATTTGGCACGAAAAAATCTCTGGAATAAACAAAAAGGAAGTGGGGATATCAAGGGAAAAAAGAAAGAAAGCCCATAACCTAACATCCATCTTAGATATGAGTAATTACCTTTACATTTAAATCACACCATTATACATGAAAAAAAAAAAACAATAAAATTGAATTCATGAATGAAATAATATTCCATCAATATATAAATACGTAACTTTTTTTTTTCCAGATGTGTACCACCTTTCAGGTGGAAACGTAAATCAGCTTGTACCTCTGTTAACAAAAAGGTACTTTACAGCACTAAATCTATTGTCAGACCACCTGTGTACGTCTCGTGTACGTTCTGCCTGAGAGTGACCAGATCTCTCGGCTACTAACCGGCACTGCACAGACATCATGGCAGCAGAGAGAGTAACATTTCTCACAATCTGCAGTTAACAATAATCTATTTTTCAGTCCATCTGTTCTCATGGACAAGATTGCTGGAGAGGTTTTCTATTTAAGTCTCTGAGTGACATTGGCCAAGGCCACAGCAAATGCCTGTACCGCTGAGAATGGATACTGAAAATCCAGGATGTATGCATTGCCATCGATTCTGCCAAACTGCATTACCTGTAACAGTTTAACAGAAAAAAAATTGATTAGATGTAGGGTACATGTTTGTTACTCGAAAAGTATTGATTATTATGTATGGAGCTTGTTTTTTAAAGCTAAAGTGTGTAATGTCTTTACCCCTAGCGTCACGAAACAGAAGAGCAAAAATGCTGTTTTCCCATCCATAAATAAAGAAATAAAATTGCTTACCTGACGTCCATCAAGCTCAATCTGAAAGTTTTTGGCTGACTCCTGTGTCACCCGTCCTCCAAAGTCAAGCTGGTAAACCTGGGTGGCTTCGTTCCACAATGGCTGCTTGTTGGCCATGACATAAACGAAGCCTTGGCTGCCAAGACTACGATCCTCTCTCTCATTAGCTTTTCTGCACTTGATTTCCTCGAGTTCATTTGCCATGCGCATGTTCCGTTTGCTCTTCCATCCTTTCTTGCTGCTCTGGCTTTGGTTCATCAACTCGTCACCACTAATGAAGAGTTCAGGCTCACTCTCTGAGCTGTCCTGAAACTCATTTGAGGTCCTACTCAGTTTCTTGGCTTTGTTCAATGGCTCTTTCTGTCCTTTAGGCTTCTTCTTTTCCCTGTTGCCAAGCCTTGGGCTGGAGATCAGGGAATTGAAGTCAGAGAGTGTGCGACTTTCTTTTTTGGATTTCCCTTCAGAGACTCCGGACATATTGGCCTCTTCTGCCCTACTGTCAAGCCTCTTACGCCCCTTTTTGCTGAACCTCTCTGCTCCTTGTGGACTCTCATTGAGAGAGGACTGATCCTGAAAGCTATCCCCAGATTCTGCGACCACCTCGGAGGTGCTCTGATGGTTCAGGAGTTCAACGGGTGGGGGAGGGGGAGGGAGAGGAGGTGGAGGAGGAGGTGGTGGGGGAGGTGGAGGTGGTGGAGGCGGAGAGAGAACCGGCTTCTCCAGGGCCTGATGGGTCTTATTGGGCAGTGTGGCAGAATGGTCTGGCATGGGAGGACAAGTGCTATATGTGCTCCAAGGATGCAAGCTCATTGGATGCAGTTGAAGGTTGTTGCAGGAGCTAGTCCCGGGGTACATGGGTGGCAGAGTGCAACAACCTAGATTGGTCAAATTAGTGGGATAACCTGGGGGTAGGACTAAGGTTGGGTCTGGTTGGCTGAAGCTGCTAGATGTTACCATGTCATTGGGGCCACATGGTTGTGCAGGACTCTGCAAAGGCTGTAGTTGAGGTCCACCATGACCTACCATTGTTGGGAAGGGTGAAAGGGATAGCTGATAGGCTGAAGGAAGGGTCATAGAACTGGGACTGGGGGAAGGCTTTGATGAAAGGACAAAAGGGAGCCGGGTCATGTCTAAGTGCTGTGGTTGGCTAAGTATAAATGGTGGTGGCTTATGAGGTGGTCCTGGAGGTCCAGGCAATAAATTTTGCTCTTGAGGTATCCAGAGTTGTTCTGCTGCAGGAGAGTCCCATTGGTAAGGCGGAGGTCGTTTGACTGTTAAATTGACATCCCCTAGTGTTAAATGCCGTACTGACTTTTCAAGATGGCACTGCTGACTTAGTGTCTCGTCTTCTGTAAAGGCAGAGTTCACATAGACAGTTCTGTCTCTACTGTTGTCAATGGGACTCAGGAGGTTATAGGAGGACTGGGAAGCTAATGGTGAAGAACTTTTGGAGTGCACAATTATAGTGCTGTGTTGGGTCCCTTTGCCAGGTGGGAAGTCTTGCCTCACCACAGTTCCTCCAGCAATTCCACTGCTGTTGGTGCCACCACCGGTGACACTTACACTAGTGCTGCTGCTATTACTGCTACACTGAGTGCACGTATACAAAGCCGTGGGTAACCTTGGCTGATAGGAGAGAGTAAGGGAACCGTTCATTTTGGATTTTGTTGGTAGAGTCCTCACTGTGTCCACCATTTGAGAAACCTTGAGGGTCAGTTCCCTTCGATCTCGACGTAAAGTGGCATGAATCAAACTGCTGTCAATCCTCTGTGTAGGACTTCTGATTGTGTTCATCTGGTTGGATGTGTCTGGATATGGTGGTGGGTCTCCGCTTGGTATAGAATATCTAGGCACTGAGAGGCGACTCAGAGTTGCTGAGCTGTACGGCAACTGGACTTTCTTGTTCTCAGATGAAGTTACTTTCAATGTGGCGGAGCTGCCCATTCCTTGAATCCCATAGGAATTTTGATTCCTTAACAGGCGTCTCCTTGGGCGACACACCTCTTCGACATTTCCGCTGCTGTCAAACGTGGTGATTCTTTCGTAGCCTAATGGAGTTGGATACTGGAGCCCAATTGGATGAAGAGAGAATTCGTCCTTAGTTAAACATGGATCTGTTGTAAGCGTAGTGCCATTCTCATTGCTAACAAGAAGACCTGGAGGCGCCGTAGTGGGTACGGCGGCTGCAGCAGATACCACTGTACCTGGGTATGGTGGTGGAGGGTTTACCTTGCGCATCTGGATCTCAAGAGTGTCGGTTTCAATGAATGACTGTGGTCGCGAGGGAACCTTCAGAGGAAGCACTTGTCCATCTGGTGGCTGGTCTGGATGAGGAAGTTGAGGCATCAGCTGTAACTGATGGAGGGACAGAGTAGCATACCCTGAAGGTGGAGGCTGGAGGGTCATTTGCATTTTGAGTTGCTGTTGCATTTGCTGATGCTGTCTTTGCATTTGTTGATGCTGCATCTGTATTTGTTGATGTTGCTGTTGAAGCTGTTGCTGCTGCTGCCTCATCTCCAGAATTTGCTGTCGAATTTGCTGCTGCTGTTGTTGCATCTGTTGTTGCTGCTGTTGCATTTGCTCATGCTGCAGCTGCAACTGGTGCTGCTGCTGTTGGAATTGTTGTTGATGCTGTTGATGAATTTGTTGTTGATGCTGTTGATGGATTTGTTGTTGATGCTGCTGCACTTGCTGCTGAATTTGTTGCTGCTGCTGTTGCAGTTGCTGTTGTTGCAGTTGCTGCTGATGCAATTGCTGCTGATGTTGTTGCAACTGCTGTTGATGCTGCTGTTGTAGTTGTTGATGCTGCTGTTGCAGCTGTTGTTGATGCTGCTGTTGCAGCTGATGTTGATGCTGTTGTTGCAGCTGTTGTTGATGCTGCTGTTGCAACTGTTGCTGATGCTGCTGTTGAAGTTGTTGTTGATGCTGCTGTGTTTGCAATTGCTGCTGATTCTGCATGTGTTGCTGCTGCAATGACTGTTGATGCAGCTGTTGTGACTGATGTTGCAATTTCAGATGATGCTGCTGTGGTTGTAATTGCTGTTGATGCTTTGATGGTTGATGGTCTTGTTGTTGCTGTTGTTGCTGACGTTGTTGGTGGGGTTGTTGGGGCAGATGATGTGGAGGAGGAGGAAGGGTTCCACTCAGGATGTTACTCATTTCCAGTCCGCTGAATATCACCTGTCCAGGGTTAGAGTATCTGGTCGGCACAGTGTACTGTGCGGTCACGGTGTCCTGACTATGCTCTGACACTGTTGTATTAGCTGCTGCTGCTGTTGCTGCTGCGGCTGCAGCTGCCGCTGCCGCAGTAGCTGTGGGATTGGTGAGGACATCAAGCTGAATATTCTGATTGGCTAGGAGAGACTGGACAAGGCCTATACTCTGTGTAGGTGACATGGCTTGCGCAGGGCTGTGAATTGGAGCAATGGGAATATTAACTGTGCAAGAAGGATTGTCGGCTGACACTCCAGAAGGTCCCATGACTAGAAATAAGCAAGAACATCTTGAGATGAATTTCTTAATTTCATTTACTTGTTGTTTTAGTCAAGCTATACAGGGATAAAATGTACACAAATTTCCACTGATTCTTACCAGGTAAATCATCTTCATCTTCACTGAACACATTGGGATTGAAGACTGGGAGACTCATGAAGTCCAAGGAAATTTTACGCACCTCCGGCAAATAGATGGTCATCTGACGAGGTTGTAGGTGCAGCAAACTAGTTTTATAAATAACTGTGACATCATGCATCATTAGTCAAAACATATAAAAAAAACCATTAGGATTATTCTTTAAAATAATTATGTGAAAGTTTTCATTTGTATAAATATCTGCCGTACCTGCTCCTAAGTTAGCTGGCAAAAAGGAAGCTAGGCCCACAATCTTAAATTTTGTTCCCCAGATGTTAGAGGTGACCTGGGCTAAGTAATTATGCTGCAAAGCAAATTGAGTGAAAGTTATAGAAAATATTCAAGGTCACAGTCAGTTTACTGTCATTTCTTAGAAAATAAGGTATCTACTGAGGTCATGGTTGCTGAATATGTTACAAATGCGTAGCAGTGACCAGTAGACAGGCAATAAATGCAAACACTTTTCCTATCAATTCTAGGCAAATAGATTAATATAAAATAATTACCAAAATGAACTTGAAAATAAGATCTTAAGTACCTCACTAAAGCCATCAACTGAAAATTCCCTTCGAGTAAGACTTGGAGACCGAACTGGAGGCTTCTTTGGTAATCTAGGAGACCTAGACATTTCTTGAGATGTCTGGGAAAGTTTGGGAGACTTTCTTGATTCCATATTAATTCTAGACATAAAAACAAATATGAAACAAAAGACAATTAAATCAAATATATTATTGGATTTATCATAAAGTCAAAAGTCGTTGATTTGTTTAGTAAATATTGTTTTGTTTAGTTCTGTATTGTGTTTTGTAAAGGATGTGATGGAACAAACATTTCTGTTAAGTTTCAGGCACCCTGTAATATTGTGTGAATTTTATATTCAACAGTACCTTATATGTTTAGAGTACCTAGGAAGCTTTGGAGACCTGTTTCCCCTGGAAAGTTTTGGTGACTTTCGCCCAACCCACTCATCGCTCAACTCGATATCACTGGAGTCTGAGCAGTTACAGCTGTCAGTCATATAGGAGATCATGCCATTTACACAGACCTCATCTGAAAGACAAGATTCAATTAAAGATGTCTGAAATCAACAATCAAGACAAAAACAAATGCATTTACACTTATGCTTAACAAGGATGTGGGTTTAAAGGTCACCTATTATGCTTTTTTTTTATTTGACCTGTCCTTTAATGTGTATAGCTGTTTGTGCATGTAAACAATCTGAAAAGTTACAGTGCACAAAGTACATGCCAAAGGAGTTAATCTCTCCAACAGAAAAAAAAAACTTGCATTGGGCCCTATCATACACCTGGCATGTGTTTTGCTAGTTTCAGCCCGGTTATCATTTTCACGTCCTGCACCACGTTGTTTAAATAGCAAATGAGCCGCTATTTTGAGGCAACTGAAATAGACTGTGCCATTGACCAACTGAAACCTGGTCCAAAGTCAATAGCTCAGTATGTTTTGTGTTACTTAAAGGGTTAGTTCACCCAAAAATGAAAATTCTGTCATTAATTACTTACCCTCATGTCGTTCGACACCTGTAAGACCTCCGTTCATCTTCGGAACAGAAATGAAGATATTTTAGTTGAAATCTGATGGCTCTGAAAGGCCTCCATTGGCACAATGGCACTTTACACTCTCAAGACCCTTAAAAGGTACTAAAGACGTCGTTACAAAGTCCATCCCACTACAGTAGTTCTAAAATAACTTTATAAATCGGCGAGAATATTTTTTTTGCGCAAAAAAAACCTAAATAACGACTTACATAGTCATGACGATTTCAAAACACGCCATCATGAAGCTTCGAAGCGTTATGAATCAGCGAGTCGAATCAGCGGTTTGAATCGCCAAATTTCAGCAGTTTGGCGGTTTGACACGCGATCCGAATCATCATTCGGCTCATTGATTCATAATGCTTCGAAGCTTCATGATGCCGTGTTTTGAAATCGTCATCACTATGTAAGTCGTTATGTAGGGTTTTTTTGCGCACAAAAACTATTCTCGCCGATTTATAAAGTTATTTTAGAACTACTGTAGTGAGATGGACTTTGTAACGACGTCTTTAGTACCTTTTAAGGGTCTTGAGAGTGTAAAGTGCCATTGTGCCAATGGAGGCCTTTCAGAGCCATCAGATTTACACTAAAATATCTTCATTTCTGTTCCGAAGATGAACGGAGGTCTTACGGGTGTCGAACAACATGAGGGTAAGTAATTAATGACAGAATTTTCATTTTTGGGTGAACTAACCCTTTAAAGGACGCGTTAGTAATATGCGCCTATAGGCGGGTACACAACGCGCGTACAATCTGCTGATTACACACACAGGGACGCGCAGCAGCACACAAACATGCCAAATATAAAAAATAAAAGTATTACAATGTAAAAGATTATTATTGTGTACATAAAGATAAAAATGCCTACTTGTCATAATGGATAGTCGTTGCATGTATCAGAATTACCTAAGTGCAGTAATGATGAATGAAATTGGCTACTTATTTAACCAATCGTGGCAATCCACACATGTATTTAAATTGAGTCGTCAGGTTGAGGACGTCTATATTCCACAATGTAAATAGCAATCTGCCGTGGTACAAGTGCAACTGGCTTTTAAAGGGAATGGGAGATGAGACTCTGATTGGTTTAGTGCACGTTATTCCCAAAACACACCCATGACTCATTAAGAGACTGGATACAACCCTTTTGGACCACTGCTTCGATCGTTAAAATAGGGCCCATTGTATGGACTTCAAATAGCGAAGCCATAGTTACAACAGATATGATACTGTTTACAACTGCTCATGAAGCCTTGGGAGATGAAACCCGATTAAGGTGAGGGGTGTTACATTGCACCCTTTATCTAAACCTCTCTACTTAACTGTAACTTTCTGAACTCGCACACCCGCCATGTTTTTTTTTTTTGTTTGGTTTTTTTCACACTTTTTATTCGTGTTTGTAGTTTTAATTGAATTCTCGTCCAACATGTAATGGGTTGTGGGCAGTATGAGAAAAATAATGTATTTTTTAAACTTTAAATCATGTAAATGTATTCTCGCTGACCCCAAAAATTACATTTTGAACTTAAAATAAGCATAATATAGGCACTTTAAAGTGTACATGATCAGCAATAGTTCATAAATACCTGCTTTACCATCCATTTTTGGGTCCATAATGACAAACTCTGGTCGCAGTTTGCTAATGCGACGGCCCTTGAGAATAGGCACCAGACCTCCCAGGTGTTCCAGATAGAGGGTGTAACAGGGGCCTCCTGCCTCTGGGTTCTCCTCTGAACGTTTCATAGTGCAGTGCAGCCGTTCATTCCCTCCTGTGGGATAGCTCACAAAGTCTCTAATGTTGTTCGGATCAGGAATTGGGGGCTTGTGATATGAAAAACATTATGCATTAATGCAGATATTTAGCATACATCAAACTGTGAAAACTTCACTTGCTGCTTCTGTACCTTTATAGTTGGAATGAATGCAGTGGTAACGTAGGAACAGAGGAGTGAAGGCATGTTCAGTTTCCCCACATCTCTCTCCTCTTTAAGAGCACTGGCAATGCCCTGCTGACACAGAAGCTGCAGGCTGGCCACTCGGTGCTCAACACGCACTACATACAGGGCTGGTCCACAGGCCAGAAACAGCCGCGAGTCTCTGTGACCCCAGCAAATAGTGGTGATGGGCCTCTAAAACCAACAGATATTTAGATTATATATAGTTAATGTACTGTATAATTTATGCAAACATTAATATGAGATTAAAAATTATTTTGAAATTGTGTTGGGCGAAAAGCAGTCGATAACCATTTGTCTAAGTATCTGCATGCATTGACATACTGTTTGTACAAACAAATATACACATAACAAGGCACATATAAATAGTGAATATAAGTGTTTTATCTTAAATATATAATTTTTTAAGATATCAATTATTCATGTGATGGTAAAGCTGAATTTTCAGCATCATTACTCCAGTCTTCAGTGTCACATGATCCTTCAGAAATCATTCTGCTCAATAAATATTTGTTTTATATCAATGTTAAAAACAGTTTCCTGCTAAATATTTTTGTGAAAATCTTGATGAACTACCTTCAAAAGTTTGACATTAAAGACTATTTAAAATATAACAAAATATTTCTATTTCAAATAAATGCTGTTCTGTTGAACTTTCTATTCATCAAAAAAATCTTTTTTTTTTAAATGTATCATGGATTTTACAAAAATATTAAGAAGAAAAAACTGTTTTCAACATTGGTAATAATATTACCAATATACCAATAATATACCAATATAACCAATATTAATAATGGAGTACCAATAATAATTGATGATAACTGAGCTGATCATGTGAACTGATCATGTGACACTGAAAACTGGAGTAATGGCTGCTTTGCATCACAGGAATAAATGACATTTTAAATATTAAAATAGAAAACCGTTCCTTTGAATCGTAAAACACAATATTTGCTGTTTTTACTGTATTTTTTATCAAATAAATGCAGCCTTGGTGAGTAGAAGAAACTTAAAAAAAACTTTTGAATGGTTGTGTATATATGCTCAAATTGTCTGATGGCTGGTCACAGCTCACTTGGGCTGGAGTTTCTAAAGTGTATATATGTTCCCCTTGGACATTGTAAAACTTGACAAGGGCGTTCCTCATTAAGGAGGCACAGGCTGAGTCAGCGGGTAGGCCGTGTCTCTCCATCCCGGCCACTGCCAGCAGGTCTCCCTGAGAGCACCACTGTACCTCCACATCTGAAAAACAAACGTCTGTCCAGTCAGATCAACATTCATGATGTGCCATTACATCAGTGGTTCTCAAACCTGTCCTGGAGTACCACCAGCCCTGCACATTTTGTACATCTCCCTATATCTGACCCATTTCAGGTCTTGCAGTCTTTGCTAACGAGCTCATGAATTGAATCAGGTGTGAGGGAGACACAAAATGTGCAGGGCTGGTGGTACTCGAGGACAGGTTTGAGAACCACTGCATTGCATGGCTGAAAGGACCATTTTGCGTCAGTTTTACTGAAATACACTGTAGCGGTAGAATTACACTGTACACTGTACTTTAAAATGATGATTTATGCATTTTTATTATTTTAGTTATTGCAAGCATTTAACTGTATACGTCCCGCCTGCTAAACCTCCATTATAGGTGAATTTACTGTAAATGTCATAGATGTTTAAAAATAACTTTAATATTCTGTTATAGTTCTATTATGTCACATACTTAGTAATTCATAAACAAGAACAGCAGTGTTTTACCTTTCAGTCCTGAGCGTATAATGTTAGGTGAAAGGTCATCATAGTTGTTCATCAGACTAATGTCTCCCGATATGAAGCTGACCGTGAGCAGTGGTTTGAGATTTTGCACTTGAAAGGAAATGTTTACAGTTAATAACATTTAAAAAGTCAAATACACATCACTGTCTTGCAGTCATCCTTAAAAATGTACATTTTCTATAGGGGAGAGTGGGGCACAACCTAACGCTTTTTGACTGTCTCCATTTGTGTAAATCCACTTGGGTATTTATTTTTTCCCACATTAATTGCACACATGTCTAGTACAATTATGTGGTTTTGTTTCATTAATACAGCGTATACTTTTTTCTTGATTTACCCCGAAAGAATGGAAGTGAAATGTGACAACATGCCCCATAGGTGAGGTACATTGTAACATGTGAGGGGCGCATTGTAACATGACCAAATGACAGTTTAAAATGTTTCCTGATATAATCCAAAAAATATCCATGACAAACTAAAATATTATGTCAATAAAATACAGTTATTAACTTTTTAAAATAAAATAATGGCATTTTAAAAAAATTTTTTTGACAACAAACACATCGCTAAATACAGCATAATTAAAAACATAATAATAATTAATAATTTCTTAACATTGACTTTTAGTCATTATTCACTCATTTCTCATGGTTTCTCACAATAACTTATAAAAGTATAGAATATAGTAACATATTTCTAATAGGGGCTCATTGTAACGCAGTGTGACAACATGCCCCGCCCGCTCAACTGTGATTTAACCACGGTGATTTAATCGTGTCTTCTGCTGGTTAGATCAGTATTAACGAACGATCTCAACTGTTAAACAACAGATATAAGATTAAAATAAAATCAGATTTGTCTTATTTTAAATAAACACAAAAAAACAGAGATGAAAAATTTACTTTTGCTATGGTTAAATAAATGTTCAGTGATATCTTCCAAAGAATTTTTTTTTTTAATTTTGGCGCAATTTTTTTATCAAAATAATGTTGATACGGCAACTAGTAAATACACTAAGTTTCGTCATCCTGGCATGTGTGGAAAGTTTTAAACGATGGGTGTTACAAGTAACCCCGCGTTAGGTTGTGCCCCACGCTCCCCTACCTTTAAAATGTTTGAAAGTAGGATTTTATGTTAAATATATGGTCATTCAGAAAACCAAACGGTATTTGGAAAAACCAAGGAAGGCTTCACTATCTTTCATTAAAGGGTTAGTTCACCCAAACATGAAAATTCTGTCATTAATTACTTACCCTCATGTCGTTCCACACCCGTAAGATCTTCGGAACACAAATTAAGATATTTTTGTTGAAATCCGATGGCTCAGAAAGGCCTCCATTGGCAGCAATGTAATTTGCACTTACAAGGCCCATAAAAGGTACTAAAGACGTCGTTACAAAGTCCATCTCACTACAGTGGTTCTACAATAATTTTATGAAGCGACGAAAATAGTTTTTGTGTGCAAAAAATAAAATAACGACTTTATACAACAAGTGCTTGTCCTCCGTCTAGGCCTCAGACGTGAACTCACGAAGCACCACAACGCATGTGCGGGGATATGACGTAGCGCCGGCGTTCAGGCATCCAGGAAATGCACACTTTAGCACCATTTTGAGCACTACGCCAAGACCTAAAGCACGATCAATGTAGAATTCAACAGCTTAGATACGGCGCGTCTTCCTCTGCTTGTAAACAAAGCTCCTTGCTTCCGGATCATGTGTCTGAACGCCAGTTCTATTCTCGCGCATGCGTCGTGGTGCTTCGTGAGTTCACGTCTGAGGCCTAGACGGAAGACAAGCACTTGAATAAAGTCGTTATTTTGTTTTTGCGCACAAAAACTATTCTCGTCGCTTCATAAAATTATTTTAGAACCACTGTAGTGAGATGGACTTTGTGACGACGTCTTTAGTACCTTTTATGGGTCTTGTGAGTGCAAATTACATTGCTGCCAATGGAGGACTTTCTGAGCCATCGGATTTCAACTAAAATATCTTCATTTTTTGTTCCGAAGATGAACAAAGGTCTTACGGGTGTCGAACGACATTAGGGTAAGTAATTAATGACAGAATTTTTGGGTGAACTAACCCTTTAATATAAAAACCTAATGTAATCTCTAAGAAACTCATGAACATTATACAGTGAAAATGGTTCTTGATACCATCTTAGAAACATGGAAGAAGCTTTATTTAAGAGTATAATGTACCTTGAGCTGGAGTAGAGTCATCAGAGTCTGTATCGCTCTCAGTGCTGTCCTCCACCAGGAAGTTCGGGCAGTTCCAGGACATGCTGACTATGCCATCTGACTCATGCAGCAGAACATGGGCAAGCATACGGCCGTGGCAGTCCATCACTATGACTTGCCCGTCTGCTGTTCCAAAGAGCACCTAGGGAGATTAAATGAATGCAAACACCAAATTAGGGAAATCAGGCATCAGTCCAAGGGAATCGGTCCAAGTCATTTAATCTTTCGCAAACAACTTGTTGACAACAAATGCGCTTTAGACCTTTTCCCTCAGTTTGATGATGCCAAACCAAAAAGTTACCTGCTGGTCATCAGGGGTCCAGATTCCACAGGTGATCTGGCTCTCCAAATTGATCTCAGACGACCAGTGTCTCTGACCACTCACTGAGCCCACCAGGACAAAACCATCCCTGTAGGCGATTAAGGCCTGTGTACCATCATGTGACCAGGTGAAGTCACTCACCTACACAACAAACCACTAGTTCATTAGACAGTTCATGTTAGTTTTTTTTTTTATTCTATTGCAAAATTATTAGCATTTTTAATAAGCAGGAGTTTCATTTAAAGACGCAAAATATAATAATCCCCTTTGAAACATAATATATTTATGCATTTACTATGAGTAATTATGGACATCTGCACCCCAATGATGAATGACATCAGACAAACGCATGGAAAATAAGAAAATAATAGCAATTAATTGAATTATTATACCATACTTTTCATTTACATTGTTTCTTAGTTGGCCTTTTGATGTACGTACAAGCACACTGTTAACCCTAACGCTCAAAATATTGAATTGATTTGAGTAGGGCCCTATTTTTTCGATCTGAGCGCATGGTCTGAAGCGCATGGCGCAGGTGAACTTAGTGCGTGTCCGAATCCACTTTTGCTAAGTTTAACAACGGAAAAAAACGGTTGCCGCGCCATGCACATGGTCCAAAAGGGTTGTACCTAGTCTCTTAACGAGTTATTGGTGTGTTTTGGGCGTATTGTGCTATAAACCAATCAGAGTCTCATCTCCCATTCCCTTTAAAAGCCAGTTGTGCTTACACCATGGCGGATTTGCTATTTACATGGCTGAATTTGCGAGCGGAAAAACTGAACGTTTCTCCAGAGAGGAATCCTTTTATTTTAATATTTAAAATGTATATGTTTGTGTGCTGCTGCGCATCCCTGTGTGTGTAATAAGCAGTAAGTTAGTTCACCCAAAAATGAAAATTCTGTCATTAATTACTTACCCTCATGTCGTTCGACACCCGTAAGACCTCCGTTCATCTTCGGAACACAAATGAAGATATTTTCGTTGAAATCCGATGGCTCAGGAAGGCCTCCATTGGCACAATGCACTTTACACTCTCAAGACCCATAAAAGGTACTAAAGACGTTACAAAGTCCATCTCACTACAGTGGTTTTACAATAACTTTATGAAGCGACGAGAATAGTTTTTGTGCGCAAAAAAAAACTTTGAAGCGTTATGAATCAACGAGTCGATTCAGCAGTTTGGCGGTTTGACACGTGATCCGAATCATGATTCGACTCGCTGATTCATAACGCTTCGAAGCTTCATGATGCCGTGTTTTGAAATTGGTCAGCACTATATAAGTCGTTATTTCGGTTTTTTTTGCACACAAAAAATATTCTCGTCGCTTCATAAAGTTACTGTAGAACCACTGTAGTGAGATGGACTTTGTAACGACGTCTTTAGTACCTTTTATGGGTCTTGAGAGTGTAAAGACCATTTTGCCAATGGAGGCCTTTCTGAGCCATCGGATTTCAACGAAAATATCTTCATTTGTGTTCCAGAGATGAACGAAGGTCTTACGGGTGTCGAACGACATGAGGGTAAGTAATTAATGACAGAATTTTCATTTTTGGGTGAACTAATCCTTTAAGACCAGGTTTTTGTTGGTCAATGGCGCAGTGGTTTTCAGTTGCCTCAAAATAGCAACACGCCAACAATGCGCCTGAACACACCTCGTTTTCAGACCAGCGAACATGGGGCGAACAGATGGGTGTGAGTGCTTTTTAAACAACGTGGCGCTGGACATGAAAATGATAACGCTGTCGGGCTTAAACTAGCAAAAAACACTTGCGTTGTGCCTGGCATCGCATTGCACTGGGAGTATGAAAGGGCCCTATGAGTATTTAGAACGTTCTTTTTCTTTTGAGTTCTCAAAACTGAAAAAATTTTCAGTAATTTTCATCACATTTTGTTCTAATCTGCCAAATGGAAAAACTATAAAACCAAAATGGATAAACAGCTTGAATATTCGATCTCCGCAAGGGGCGGAAATGCAATGCCTCTTTCCGCTGATTGGTCAACCAAAGATCAAGCCGTGCTGTCATCAGTTCTTACTCAGCTCCGCGCAACAGAATAATAGTCATTGATACAGTTCTACAGATTACTATAGAGTTTATTGCAGCTACATTTAATCTCTTTTTCATCAAACACAAACCGTTCTGGTGCAGAGCCTAGACAGAGCTTTCTTCTACCTACACATACATTTTAAATTTGGAACAATTAAAATGTATGATTACTTAATAAAAATCTGCAAGTTCTGCAACTTTACATTTCTTAACTTAAAAAAATGTTAGGCCTCAATTTTCGTTTAGCCAACTTATTTGAGTTTACAGTGCATATTAATGCATTTTTTAATCAAAACATATTAGCAAGTTAATAAATCTTGTATCATAAAAAAACCCCAGTGCTGGACATTCATTAATCGCGATTAATCGCATCCAAAATAAAAGTTTGTGTTTACATAATATATGTGTCACGGGTGTGTGCAGGCAGAAAGACGAAGACGGGCTGATACAATTCTCAAACGAAATTTAATGATAAGGATTCTAATACAGGTAAGTTAGCAACACACTCTATACATAGACGAGACCGGACCAAGACTGAAGGAAACAGGAGAAATTAAATAGGGAACACCAACAAGATGAATACACACAACTGAAACAGCTGAACTCATAATGACGGTGACCATGGAGACAGACGAGTGGCGGGAAACTGGAACAAAGGAACATGTGACAAGGAAACAGAACGACAACACAAACTGACAGGCATGTGACAATAATCGATTGGCCAGCACTAAAAAAAACATATTTGCACTCTGCATGCAGATGAAAAATAAGCAGTAAATATATACGAACATACCTGAGCACCTCTGTCATTCACCAGCTCCACAGACCATCTTCCTTCATACTGGATCCACACAAATATCCCTCCCTCCATGTCACACGTCGCAAGCTTCTGAAACGGTTCATTCCACCTAACAAGGACAACCTGTACAGAACAGCATAATGGGAATGAAATTCTAGGAGAAAGAAAGCATGATACTTGTGCATAGGAAGGAAAATTTCGTTTTTATTATTATTCAAATAATTTTTTAAGAATAAACATGCATGATAGTTAATGAGATCAATAAGTAGTATTCAGATGGTCAAGTGAGCTCAATTTTCATTAAATAAAACATATTTTCTAGTCCACTAATTTGACTGGATCTTTCACCTCATTTGAGGGTACATAAATTTTTTATTTATCAAAATATACACTGTAAACTATCGTAATTTTGAAGATAAAAGACTGTAAAAATGCTACCTGTTAATTGCTTAAATGCAGATTCCCTTACTCTATGCGGTGAAAAGCTGTAAAAGATCTATTGGGACTTTTCAGTAAAATACTGTAAAGAGTACAGTTTTTGGAAGTGGAAAAGAAGGTTGTTTTATAATTTACAGGGGGGAAAAAAACATAAATTGACATTCCCAGAATTAAGTGTGACAGCACACATTGATATTTTCTTCTTATCAGTTAATACATACATTTTGTTTGTTCTATCTCATGTTTTGGTTAATGTTTTTTTTTTTTTTTGCATTATTTTGGTGTTACCACGATAGTGTTTTGTATTTGTGTGCATGTCACTGTGTGCACTTTCTATACATTAGTATTTACCTCAGCTTGTGGAAAAGCTACTTGTGTCATCATGTGGCTTTTAAGGTGGTTGTCAAGGGTAAAAACAGATTTTTAGTAATTTGATATATTAACACTATTTCAGTTAATGAAATATAGATTTATGGCAACAAAAAAAAAAGAAATAAAAATGTAAAATGCTGCTACCGTATTTTTTAAGGTAAAGTTCTGGCAACGTTTTTTTTTTTGTTTACAGTAAATTTCACAATTTTTGTCCTTTATTTCCTTAGGTTTAAAGTGAAAAACAGTACTCTTTAAAGCTCACAATTCAAACATTTAAACCAAAAGAGAGATATTGGCAAAACAAAAATCTACAGGAGAGGCAAACTCCCACCTCACTGTTATGACCCCGTAAATTGAAGTTGATTCTTTGTGGGGTATTTCTGTCCCTTCTACAGTGACTAGACGTGAACGTCACGCCCACAACACCCCTGGCGTTCCCAGTAGCCAGCCAGCCCTCCTCATAGTAGCGCCTCCTGCACACCGGCTTTTCCTTCTCACTCTTGGGAACTCGCCCTTTCCATGAGAGGCAGAGGATGTTGGAGTCACTGCAGAGGACCGGACCATGTTCCACCGCAGCCAACATCCCTACAGACTGACCAGGCTACAGGTGTAGAGGGAGACGGAGTTAATATTTATACTTTTATTTAAAACACTTGTAAAATATGAGATGTCATTTTTAATGGTCACTCATACTACATTATATGGGTTGTTAAGCAAGGCAATATTATTGAGTATCAGTCAAAAGTTTGGAAACATTATGGTTCAAAAAATACAGTAATACTGTGAAATAGTATTACAATTTAAATTAACTGGTTTCAGTTGTAATATATTTTAAAACGTAATTTATTCCTGTGATGCAAAGCTGAATTTTCAGCACTCCAGTCTTCAGTGTCACATGATCCTTCAGAAATCATTCTAATATGATGATTTGCTGCTCAAGAAACAACGTTAAAGGGATAGTTCACAAAAAACTGAAAACAAAAGAAGATATTTTGAAGAATGTCGGTAACCAAACAGTTGATGGACCCCATTGCCTTACATCATATTTTTTTTTCCCTACTATGGAAGTCAAGGGGGTCCATCAACTGTTTAGTTCCTCATATTCTTCCAAATATCTTCTTTGCATTCAGCAGAACAAAGAAATTCATACAAGTTTGGAACAACTTGAGGGTGAATAAATGATGTGTGAACTATCCCTTTAAACACAGTTGCTGCTTAATATTTTGGTGGAAACTGTGATTTTTTTTTTCAGGATTCTTTGATGAATAGAGTAAAAAGAGTAAAAGATTTTATTATAAATATAACTTTTTTGTAATATTTATTAATTTCATAAATGTCTTTTATGAAAATCTTACTTAAACTTTTGAATGGCACTGTATCATGATTTTAAACAAATAAAATAAAAATAAGATAAGCAGCTAAAACTGTTTCCATCATTGATAATAAGAAATGATCTTTGAATGATTTCTGAAAGATCATGTGACACCGAAGACAATAAATTAAAACTGAAACCAGTTGTATAATATTTCACAGTATTACTGTTTTTATTTTTTTTTATCAAATACATGCAGTCTTGGTGATATTAAGAAACTTACAAAAACAATAACTTTTGACCGGTAGTGTGTGTAATATTTATTTTAGGTTAAATAGGGAAAATGCTGTAACTGGTCAACATTGTAAATAGGTCTTTAGGTTTCTGCAGTTCACTTAAAAAAATATTTTAACATGCAAAGAGAAATGTAAGACATTAATAGATTGATTTGAAAATTACCAGCCAGTTTGGAAATAATTTTCATAATTTTTGCTATTCAAATTAGTAATACTAAAGGCACAGAAATGACACACTTTACCTTTAAATAACCCAGCGGAGGGACAAATACATTTTTAAAGGTACAGACATTCCATGTAGGTTCTCAATTAATACAATAAAACTGCATAAACATACATAATAACTAAAAGAATAAGAACATTTTTGTTCATAATATAGTTTCAGGTGGAATGTGACAACTGACTACTGTATTTGTATTTGAAAGTACTCACCTCTTCATAGTCCCTGGACATTATTAGTCCGAATTCCGTCTTTGAAGGAGTGCTCCATTTTGCTTGCTTATTCAAAAAAATGTGCAGTACAACCTGAGAATGCTTAACTGCAGATGTGTCTTAAGAAAGAATGTGACTGAAATCAGGCCATTATAGTCTGTGACTAATGCACATCATGAGGAATCCAATTTATTCTATTTCTACTCAACAAAATGATGCAAATTATAACTAAATCACATCAAGGCCTATTGCAGTTTATCTTTATTATAGGCTACAAAACAAGTTTTCAGCCTTTGGTATTCCAGGATTTCTATGCAAAGAGAAAACACACACACACACACACACACACACACACACACACACACACACACACACACACACACACACACACACACACACACACACACACACACACACACACACACACACACACACACACACACACACACACACACATATATTGAGAAAGAATAAAGCATATCACACTGAAACAGATTATATCATTTGCAGATTGAAGAGCAAGACCATGAGACAAGCGCTGCATGCAGAATGATTTAAAGACATTTCATTTCTCTGTCTGCACCCACACTTGAGTTGACATTGGTCCCCCCTTACGTCACAGGATGTTTAAAGCCCCTGCAATTCATGCTTTATACTAAGAAAAACGCAACAGAAATCATGCATCGAAGCATCTGTACAAAAAGGCGAGCAAACGCGCAAAAAACATACAAAAAAATCATGCACAACTAAGGATGAGGCAGCTCGCAGGCGTCATGGCAACAGGGATGTGATGATGGCTGAATTTTAATGACACCCAGCCTAAGACTTCATAACTGCATTTATTCTCCTTTCAAAAAGAAATATTCATATTCACCTCGTGCGTTTCTCCCAGGCTTATTAATATGACATTTCGTTTACAACATAATCTCACTGTTAAAATGCTATGGAATCAATATATATATATAAAATAACCATATAGGGCTTTCAGATCATAACTGGCTCAGTTTCACACATCTGTTTAATATAGGAATTGTGTCAGGTAATTAAGCTGGGTGCAGTTTAGAATAAATCCATCAACTATGGTTGCCACCTACACTCGTGCTATAATTACACAACCATCAAGGATACAACGTTGACTATTATTGTGACATTCCAAAGACATCAAATGAGAACAATGTGAACCAAAAAGAACATAATTCATTCGAGTAATAAAATACACATTTTGCATTCATTTCTATCAGCAAACTCACCTCTACCAACTCGCTCTCAATGCGTCTAAATGGTTGCCAGATGCTCATGCTGGATTTCACCCCAAAGCACATTAAAGTCATGCAGTTAGAGGCAGTGCATTGGTGCAAAAGAACCCCCGAATGGGGGATTTTTCGGCGTGCGAAGGCAACCCGCGCTCTGACGGAATGGTGCTTTGCATCACATGACTGCCAGCCCCATCCAGAAAGTACAACAAATGTGGTGCGCAAGCAAACCACACTGATATAAATCACCTATCTTCATTCTTATTCTGTCATACACATTCAGTGATTTGCGAATAATATTAAGTTTCCCTGAGAAAATAAAGCACAAATTTCAAAGACTTTGCAATTAAAGCACGCTACTAGAATAGCCTACAATTGCAAAACGCTGTCTGTGATTATATGCGATCCCTTTTCAAGTTATTTTGGTCATTTTACTCTCTGACTCCTCTTTTTACCAGTGTTCCTCGTTCATTTTCTATAAAACCTGTTTAAAAAATCTCCAATAAAGTTGCTATGGATACAGCACCCGTTTGTTCAGTATGGCGAAACGTGTTTTGAACGAGTCATTGAATCATTAAGCAAACGACTCGTTAAAACACAGACACGTTCACGACCTAAATACGCACAAATGACATACACAGAGCTGCCAACTTTTCAAAAAAACTTAGAGTTAGATTTGGTGGGGCCAACCAAAATTTTGCCGCGAACAAAGTAAAAATTTCAACAAAAAATAAAATAAATAATAATATTATAATAATAGCTATATATATATATATATAAATGAAATAGCTACACACACATCACAGAAAACACTCTCTGCATCAGCATTTGAATGGGGTAGTATTGGTTTTTGTTGTTGATTTCTTTTTTGCCTTTGATAGATAAGGTTGATAATTAATTATTTCTATTAAGACAAAATGCATCTATATGACGCTTTGTATACAGTATATCCTATAGACACACACACACACACACACACACACACACACACACACACACACACACACACACAATTTTAAAGCACTATGTAGAGGCATGGTTTTGTCTAAATAGAACAAATTGATTATACATCAACCTACTGCATACTTTTACAGGGAAGAAAAAGGAAAATAACTGTCTGTCCTGTCTGTTGCTCTTCTGTCTGTTGTGTGGTTCTTTTTTGCTGTGGCTGATCTAAAAAAACAGTGTTGTAGTAAAAACTACTTTGAGTAGTTAAGTTATATTCAAGCTACCCTTTTGAAAATAGCTACACTAAGTTACTATCAAAAAGTAGCTGGCTACATTGAAACCATGTTTCTTTTTCTTCTTCTTTTTTACAATGAGATTGTTACAAATAGCCTAACTGAATAATTGTTCATGAAGAATGTTATAATATTTGGGGTTTCAAGCTTCATAATGCAATGTAATTATAATTTCAAAGAGTATAGGCATTCAGGGTTATTGGGACACTTTTCCCCAGTCATTTCAATGGAAAAAACTGTCAGAATCATTACACACAATACTCAAATATAGCCTATATCTCAAACTGGCTGCCCAAGTGCAAAATGGCTACAAATTTAACATCAGTGCAAGAACAAAATGTATGCAAATCAACTTTGCGATGCTGTTTGCGAACGTTCGTTGGAACTATGGTTTCGGGAAACACGACTCGTTTAACTATGCTTATAATGACGGAACTTGTGACCATAGTTAGCGAACGACACTTTGGGGAAACGCACCTCTGAGCGTCACAGCGCTCCACTTCGCTCATTACAGGCTCGTTCTCGTCAGAACCCAAAACAGAATGTAGCTTTAGGTCGCGCAACACCGTATTTATTTGCCCATTTATCTTGAACCCCCTCACCGAAAGCATGATCGACTCAACATGTAGATATAGATATATAGATAAACTCATCTTTCAGGCATTTGACAGACCGGGTTGGCACTTCAGCGTGAGAAATGGGGGGTGTGGCGTGTGAGCGTGTGAAACCAATCAAATGCGTGTGTCTCACGGCCAATGCGTGAGAGTTGGCAGCTCTGCATACAACAGATCGACTTCAATATGCTCAAATTCTGGACATGACTATCATCAAGATGTTTTCAACAACAAAAATGTGATAATGTTCAGTTGGTTCACAAATAATATGTAGGCCTACAGGCTGACTTCAAGACAGATATATCGAATCGTTCAATGAAAAGGCGTATTGGTTTAATAGCCCAACCAATGAAATGCTCCTTCACTGCCTGCAATCGTCTTTAAAGGGTTAGTTCACCCAAAAATGAAAATTCTGTCATGAATTACTCACCTTCATGTCGTTGGACACCCGTAAGACCTCCGTTCATATTCGGAACACAAATGAAGATATTTTAGTTGAAAGCTGATGGCTGAGAAAGGCTTCAGACAGGCCTCCATTGGCATTCAGTACATTGACACTTCCAAGATCCATGAAAGGCACTTAAAACGTCGTTACAAAGTCTATCTCACCACAGTGGCTCTACAATAATTTTACGATGCGACGACAATAGTTTTTGTGCGCAAAAAAAAATCTAAATAACACCTTTATCCAACTTGTTCTCGACTTCCGTGTGTGCCTCCACGACGCATGCGCGAGAATATGACGTAGCGCCGGCGTTCGGGAATCCATGAAATACACACTTAAGCCCCATTTTGAGCATTACGCCGAGACCTAAAGCACGATCAATGTAGAATCCAACAGCTTAGACACGCGCGTCTTCCTCTGCTCGTAAACAAATCGCTTCTGGGTCATATGTCCGAACGCCGGATCTGCATCATATTCTCGCGCATGCGTCGTGGAGGCATACACGGAAGTCGAGAACAAGTTGGATAAAGGTGTTATTTTGATTTTTTTTTGCGCACAAAAACTATTGTCGTCGCATCGTAAAATTATTGTAGAGCCACTGTGGTGAGATAGACTTTGTAACGACGTTTTAAGTGCCTTTTCTGGGTCTTGGAAGTGTCAATGTACTGAATGCCAATGGAGGCCTGTCTGAAGCCTTTCTCAGCCATCAGCTTTCAACAAAAATATATTATAATATATTTGTGTTCCGAATATGAACGGAGGTCTTACGGGTGTCCAACGACATGAAGGTGAGTAATTAATGACAGAATTTTCATTTTTGGGTGAACTAACCCTTTAAGAAGGCAAGAAAGCAGTCATACTTCAAAGAGAGCAACTTCAGTCAGAACGATTAATTTGTTGTGCGCAAAATCAAACAAAAATAACGACTTTATTCAACAATTTATTCAAGTCTGTGTCAGTCTCCTACGCTGTTGACGTAATGCAGCACTTCTGAGTTACGTCAGAGCTACGCCAGAACGCCGGCTTACCATAGAGTGCCGAAGTTATGACGTCACTTTGTAGGCCAAAACACGGAAGTGAGTTAGCATTTTAGCATTTCCGGTTCCCTCGCCCTAAAGTCTATGGGTTTTTTTAATGGGTTTTTGCTAAATCGCCTGAAATAAGGTCTGTGGTTAACAAAGCCTCTAAATATTTTCACGTTTTGATCTATGACATAAAACACATTAGTTAAAACCTGCTTGTGATTTTTTAAAACTTTATTGTGTCTTAAAAACGGTGGTTGCTAACAAGTTGCTAAAAGGGACATCCTTTGGCGGGGACTTCAGACGTCATCGTGACAAACAGGAAATCTCTCACTAGCCCGCGTTTCAGCATCACTTATGAAGAACTTATGTGCCGTGAATAATCGCTGTATTCGTGCAAAGTTGGATGCTCGAACATTTTGAGTTTACTCGCTTCATTCGCGTGGGACATTCACTGCACAACAGACGTGAATTCGCCTCATGGGCGGGGCTTCTGCCTCATCTCGTTGAGAAATGTCTGACATGGGCTGTGTTCACACGTCTTTTTTTGTTAAAATCTACTGTTAATGTGTGACAAAACGTAGTTTTAAGACTTTTTCAGGCGATAATGTAGTTGTTTAAAGCTCAAATCTGTGGTTTATTTATAAGAAGAGTGCCTATTTGAAAATTTTATCTGCCGTTTTCGGAGTTGTGAGCTCCAGTGGATCAGCCGCGCTCTGCGCTTGTTTACCCCGGCAAGAGTGGCCTTTCCTCGGCCAGTCCTTCTGCCGTCTGCCGCTGGCTCTGATGTCTCTGTGGCGTCTCCAGCTATAATTCGTCTTTTAATATAATATAATATAATTTGTTCCCTGGCAAATCGTTTAGGCTGAGCGCAAAGTGAAGTTGCATTACTTTTTTATTTTAGGCTATTTAACTTTATGTTACCGTTGTAGCCGACTAGTTTCTAACATTTTTGGAAAAAACGAATGGGCAATATTTCTCATGAAAAAGTGGATAAGTGTTCATACACAGCGCAGATCATAATGAGCGAGCGCGTTTTTTAAATAAAGTTTGAGGAAGCTTGATGATGACGTTGATCCGCGACCATGGTGTGCTGTAGTCCGTTTATAGCCTACCGTTAGCATTTTATATCTGACGGCTTTATTTAGGCTTCAAAATGTATACATTTTTTATTAATTTGTAAAGATTATCTTGATAGACAAAACGTGTAAGGGTCATAACTCATAACTAATTTGTTGAACACAGATCTTATTTTTTGCGATTTTCCAAAAGTCTATGGAGAAAATGCATGGCTTTTCGATCGAGGGAACCCATGCGCAGCTAACTTCCGGGTTGGCCTACTAAGTGACGTCATAACTTCGGCACTCTAATTGGCCGAAGCTGTTCACTTGAAGACTACGACATACATGTGATGCTGACGCAGGAGCTGGCAAACGTAAACTGCTTAGGAGAATAGGCTTGTTTGAGATGAGCAAAATCTGCGCAGAACCGATCACCGGTGATCAGCGCGAGATGCATGCCGGTTAGAAATGTGTCCGAGGGCAGTCCGCCTTGCTCTGATGCCATGCCGACGTATGTCAAAAAACTCTCGCGAGCGAAAGGCGGATGTGTCGGATTCTGCAGTTGAGCGCAGTTGCTCTCCACCGACTGCGCAGAGCAAAAGCATGATGGGAAACGACTTGCTGACGACACAGCTTAATGCTTATTGGTTTAAACAACCGTGATGCATGGTTCTTTTTAAAAAAATTTGATGTTTGAATATTCCCAAACTCTCTAACAAAGGCGATCTGTGGGTTATGTGATTGTTGTCATTATATATATATATATATATATATATATACACAAACATGTATGTAGGCCTAATTAAAGTAAAAATGATTGATAAACACGTCTTTCGAATGGAAATAAATGACAAAAACTTTGGGTGTCTTGTTCATAATATTTATTTTCATATAAAAGTAACAGAACTTAAATTACATCCAGTTTGTCAGCAACAAAGCGCACGAGTGTGAATCTCGCGATATCCGCCTTTGATCTCGCAGGTGTCTGATCCACTACGAGAAGAGAGAACTGTCCGGCTTGCCTGCACTTTTTTCACTCCTCCCCTCACTGCAGCCGCCTAGTCTCGGCTGAATTGCAGGCGAGGCGAGGCGCATCTCAAACAAGCCTAATGACACAGGTGAAAAGAAATGGTTTAAGTTATTTATTTATTTTGCGCTCAAAAAATATTCTTAATAAAATTAAGGTTGAAAACTGATTCTTCAAACTGGTTCTTCACTTCACACATGCTGTTATCATGTTGTTGTTGTTTTTTACTGTGTTATCTTTGAAAAAATACTTTAATATAAAACAATATTATAACTGTATGGTGAGAGAAATAGATTAAGTGTTTTTTTTTTAGATCTCTCTATAATTCGTCACAGGCTAGTCACAGGTTACAATATTTCTGTAGATCTTAATATTTAGCTTATTACTAGCGCTTTTTACATTTCACTTTACCTGTAGGGCTGACCTCTGGTTGTTGCCCATTTTATAAGACTACATTAACATATGTAGGCCTAATAATTTATACTACATACAAATTCAGTCACTCATTGTATTTATTCACAAAATATAAAAAGCAATATGATAGAAGTAGTTCACAAAAAAGAAAACCTGTCATTTACTCATCCTTGCAATCTAAACCTGTATGACTTCTTTCCTCTGTTGAACACAAAGGGAGGTGTTAATGTTAACCTTAGTCAGGATATATTAAGCATAATGTTCCTTATTCACCATTCACTTTTTTGTACCAAAGAAAGTAAATGGTGAATAAGGAACATTAACGTTAAGGTCTAACAAATTCATACAAGTTTGGAATAAAAAATCAAAAGTGTTAAATGATAACAGCTTTTTCATTGTTACAGATTAACAAATGTAACAATTACAGATAAGGAATACAAAAATACAATATTTTATAATATTGGCATACCTGATTTTGAGAAACAACACCGGAAATCTGACGAAAGAATAACAAAGATATAGATATACAGCAAATGTGGGGGGAAGTATGTTTCATGCTGGTGCACTAAATAGATGTATTATAGCAAACAAAGTTTAGTCATGTTCCTGAGTAATATCTGCATGCACGTAATTCTGCAGAGAACATATAATATGCCAGTAGACGCGATCCATATGAGAAGTCTGGTGTGGAAGGTGGATCTGGAATCGACTTCTGTCCAGGTTGTCACAAAATCTTGTTTATCTGTCTTCACACATTGCCCTGAAATACAATTCAAACATCAACAAAGATTGTTATAAATATAACTTGAGGTTCTTACATTCACAATGCTCATTTGGCCTCAGTGGTGAAGTGTGCAGAACTCTCTTTAATAATGCAAATACCACGTAGAGTCATATGATTTCCGCGATGCAGAAACATGTCATGCATGAAATCACAGAATCCAGTCACAAATGGAATTTACTGTATTACGCGGAATGTCACAGAATTTGGCAATTTTTGAATAAATAATTCAAAAGTAGGGTTGTACAATGATTCAGATATCGATACTGACTAGTGTCTGTGAATATTAAAGCTCAAAAAGACTGCTAATGAAATCTGAAGTCTTTATGTTCTGCCATGTCTATGTGAATGAGCGCTGCAGTTTTGACTACTCAACAAAGTGAAGCACGAGTGACGCTTGTGAAGATTTCAGTGTCTACTACAGAGTCACTTCATGAACATTTCACCATTTAATTTCATAGAACTATTAATTTTTGTAGTATCATATACACACAGGAATTTATACGTTTGAGGTTTTACTTACAAGTCAGATGGTTCATAGCGGAGATGTTCTCTGCACAGCCATCAGCATGGAAGAATCTAAGAACATCAACAATTTGTGGTATACAATGTGGTTTATTATAAATAAATAAACTAGAGCAGGTGGTTAAAATGCAGAAAAAAGTAAGAATATACAATATATAATATCTTAAGATACCAGAATGTATGTTTTGGGGTTTTACGGATGAATGGTGATATACACTCACCTAAAGGATTATTAGGAACACCATACTAATACTGTGTTTGACCCCCTTTCGCCTTCAGAACTGCCTTAATTCTACGTGGCATTGATTCAACAAGGTGCTGAAAGCATTCTTTAGAAATGTTGGCCCATATTGATAGGATAGCATCTTGCAGTTGATGCAGATTTGTGGGATGCACATCCAGGGCACGAAGCTCCCGTTCCACCACATCCCAAAGATGCTCTATTGGGTTGAGATCTGGTGACTGTGGGGGCCATTTTAGTACAGTGAACTCATTGTCATGTTCAAAAAAACAATTTGAAATGATTCAAGCTTTGTGACATGGTGCATTATCCTGCTGGAAGTAGCCATCAGAGGATGGGTACATGGTGGTCATAAAGGGATGGACATGGTCAGAAACAATGCTCAGGTAGGCCGTGGCATTTAAACGATGCCCAATTGGCACTAAGGGGCCTAAAGTGTGCCAAGAAAACATCCCCACACCATTACACCACCAGCCTGCACAGTGGTAAGAAGGCATGATGGATCCATGTTCTCATTCTGTTTACGCCAAATTCTGACTTCTGACCATCTGAATGTCTCAACAGAAATCGAGACTCATCAGACCAGGCAACATTTTTCCAGTCTTCAACTGTCCAATTTTGGTGAGCAAATTGTAGCCTCTTTTTCCTATTTGTAGTGGAGATGAGTGGTACCCGGTGGGGTCTTCTGCTGTTGTAGCCCATCCGCCACAAGGTTGTGCGTGTTGTGGCTTCACAAATGCTTTGCTGCATACCTCGGTTGTAACGAGTGGTTATTTCAGTAAAAGTTGGCCCATTCTCCCCTGACCTCTAGCATCAACAAGGCATTTTCGCCCACAGGACTGCCACATGTGGAAAATTTAAATTCTGTCATCATTTACTCACCCTCAAGTTGTTCCAAATCTGTATGAGTTTCTTAGTTCTCCTGAACACAAAAGAAGATATGTTGAAGAATGTTTGTAACCAAGCTGATAGAGCAACCATTGACTACCATGGTAGGGAAAAAAATACTATGGTAGTCAATGGTTGCTCTCAGTACTTGGTTACAAACATTCTTCAACATATATTCTTTTGTGTTCAGCAGAACAAAGAAACTCATACAGGTTTGGAACAACTTGAGGGTGAGTAAATGATGACAGAATTTTCATTTTTGGGTGAACTATCCCTTTAAGCTTTATGTTCTTTGCATTTTAAAAATATATCAATAGCCTATGTTTAACAATGTACCCATTAAATAGGCCTATATTACATTTCTGCATGGGACTGCATACAACATTGTAATAAAAAAAATCCCTAACATGAACGGAATGCAGCATTAAAAAATTATGCAGTATTCAAATAAATTAGGCTACTTGTAAATATTTTTAAACATTCACCAATCATACCTGTTCGTGCGTCCACATCCCTTTTATTTTTTAACACTATGAGCTGTTTGATCCACGCACCAGGCTCGTGACAATTAGCTATGAAACAACAATAATCGATTGGATTATTCTAATATAGCTTGGCTATCAGTTAAATGAGCAGAGACCACTGAAAGCATTCACATATTAGGCTGCACTGTAAAAAATGATTGTGATTTTAACGGTATTTTACTGTAAAAATGCTATGGTGAAAAACAGTTAAAGTTTCGAAAGAAAGTAAAGAAAGTTTCCGTACTATATACAGTGAATAACTGTAATAGATCTAACCTTACATTTTACAGTAAAATACCATTAAATTTGCAGTTTTTGGAAGTGAAAAAGAACAAGTCATTGTGTAATTTACAGTGAAAACCCGTAAATTGAAATTTCCCAGAATTCCCTGCATGACACTTCGCATTTGATGTATTTTCATTGACATAACTATGTTTCTTTGTTTTTTCTAATCAGTTATGTACATTAGGGTTTTATGTTACATCTGATGTTGTCAAATTAATGTTTATTGCATTTTTTAAATTTCATGTGTTCTACCATGATGGTGTTTAGTGTTTGTGTGGATGACACTGAGCACCTTCTATAGTATTGTCCTCTTAAAAGCTGCTTGTGATGATGAGCTTTGATTCATCACATGATTCTCATCACCACTGTACTGTGATTGGTGGTTGTCTGTATATATCAAAGGTACATAACAGATATTAGTATTTCAATAGGTTGGTAATTTAAGATCATTTCAGTTAATGAAATATGTTTTTTTACTGTAAATTGTTTACAGTGTAAACATAATCATTACAATATAAACCTTTAAATTATACGGTTTTGAACTGTAAAGTAAAACATTTTTTGAAACGTAATTATTACACTATAAACCTTTAAATTATATGGTGCTGTCCCTAAAAACCTAAAACGTTACTGCCATATTTTTTACGGTAAAGTTCTGACAGCCACAGCTGCCGTTTTTTTACCGTAAATTTTACTGGGATTTTTTTTTACAGTGTGCCTTTAAGTCCTTTTAATATCGAATGCTCAGGTGCAAAAAACATCGTCTCGTGTTACTCAGTCACTGAATCGCCTCAATGGTAAAATGTTACTAATATTTCTACACAAAACCGAACGTAGCCTATCATTGGAGGTTTGGCCTATGGTTGTAGCCTATTTTTGGTAGTCATGACGTTTTTTTAAACTTCTTCCACTTGCAATATAGTAGATGTAGATTCTGGGCAAACAAATTACAATAAGGTGGTTGATTTGCACCAAGGTCCTGTTGCACCAAGGTGACAGTTCTGTATGTAACACGAGGCCAGGAAAAGTGACAGGTGAAGAAGAGACAGGTACGAGAAAAATACACACACACACACATAGTAATGTTTTAGTTTAAATTTCCAATAACACTAGTACTCCTCTTTACTTAGTGTATGAGGCTGATGATCCTGGTGGAAGGGAGAGACAGCGAGATATTAGGGAAAATTAGGAAAAGGAAAAGGGAAGTGAGGGTACCGTTCAAGAGAATTAAATACTTTAATTATTTAGGGGAAAAATAGGGTTGTCCATGTTTCTAAATTTAATTTGGGTACATAAGATGGCCTGGATGGGTGTAGGATTTCCTGATCTGTAATTGTGTCCCAGTCCGGCCCTGTTTCCCGGTCAACTATAAGTCGATGACTTTCAACAACCGGTCGCCAACTCTAAATCAATGACTTTTCAACACATTGGCAATCGCCCGGTAAACCAAATATCAATGCTTAATCAATCATAAAGATAACTATAGATCAATGTTGTTGCCATCCACCTTAATAACGTCAGGTTTCATCTATATAATGTGATGGTGATTCATTTATTTTGCATTGAAATTTCAATATCAACCATAATGATGATTCAGATGGAAAATCAATAGGCTATTCAATGTTGGCTTGCTGTCTGTGGAAGGTCTTAAAGTAAAAGCCATCTAATTTAGCCTATTTGCAGATCATGTCTACTCAAGTAATGTGCAGATCATGTTCACTCAAGACATAACCACCAATATGGACATAGGCATAATTATGTGTGTATTTGATCGTTCAAGGGCAATAAGCCTAAATAGAAACCATTCAGTATCTGACATCAGTCTGCGTGCCAGTGCCAAATTTAGTTCGCTTTTATTAACTCTTTTTTAGTGCTATCACACTTTTTAATTGGTCATTCATTCACACACACACACATCGCTTTGGCCGGTCCTTGGCGCTTATGCGAGACGGCAGGTGAAAATTGTATAGATTCGCCTTCACTCCCACAATTGCGGAACTGGAGAACTATTAGGTGAAGAATAACATCCGTTTTATGTGTCTGTTGTACAATCAGAAAGAGATTGGCTGTAATAGCCTGTAATACAGCGGACACACACACACTATATATATATATATATATATATATAACCCCTCAGTTCAGGGAAACAGAAGTGTTGTTAAGCTGTTGTGTGTTTGTGTCTCTCTGTATTCATGCAGTAAAATGTCAGAAGCCAGAATTTCAGTGGATCAGAATGACTTCACGTGTCCAGTGTGTCTGGATCTCCTGAAGGATCCAGTGACCATCCAGTGTGGACACAGTTACTGTAAGATCTGTATTACAGGCTGCTGGGATCAGGAGGATGAGAAGAGAGTCTACAGCTGCCCTCAGTGCAGACAGACCTTCAATCCAAGACCTGCTTTAGGTAAAAACACCATTCTGGCTAAAGTGGTGGAGAAACTGAAGAAGATTAAACTTCCTGCTGACTGTTACGCTGGAGCTGGAGACGTGGAGTGTGACGTCTGTACTGGAAGAAAATACAAAAATAATATCAAACTACTCCCAAAGACATTCTAATTACAAGATCTTTCTTTTCACTACCTTTTTGTTTTTTCTTCATCTCCCATTATATAACTGTTTGTCTATAGTATTTTGTTGTGTTATTCTCAATATATGTATTGTGCACAATTACTGTATGTATTTCCATGAATTAATAAATAAAAAAACAAATAAAATAAAGTACATTATTTTCATACACGTATAGCAAGAATGCTATTTAAAAAAATGAGTAGACAAATTTTGATTCACAAATCAAATCATTGATAAACTCATGTACACAGATGCCAAATCAAATATGATGACATCAAAAACATCAACTTCACTGGTGTTTGTGTCATGGCACATTGATGTTTAGTCATGTGACTGTGACATGCAAGAACCAATGAGGTTTGATGTTATTGACGTGTCACCATATTTTATTTGGCCGAGACATTCTTCAAAATATCTTCTGTTGAGTCTCACAATAGACAGGAAGTCATACAGGTTTGGAACAACATGAGGAAGAGTAAATGATGACAGAATTAAAACTTTAGGGTGAAGTATTCATATAAAACTAGGCACGGATGAAATACTGCTGATATTTCAGTTTCATATCCATTCATAATCTCATTTCAGGGAACTATGAATCTGTGGTTTGAACGTGAACTTACCTGGCTAGATCTTTGACCCTTTTTGTGTGACAGTTGTTTATGTGTCATTTCCTGTTATTGGTTTGTCCTCCCTGGAAGCAGCTGAAGGAGATTCAGATGAAGATCCGTCAGAGAAGCCAGCAAAGACAGAAAGATCTTCAGGAGCTGAGAGAGGCTATGGAGTCTCATAAGGTGAGTCTGGAGAAGAAGAGAAGTTTGAGACGTCTCAGTTTGTCTCTGTCAGTCCCGCTGAAGCCACTGTGTGATTGTGATGTGTGTCCTAACAGCGCTCTGCACAGACAGCAGTGGAGGACAGTGAGAGGATCTTTACTGAGCTCATCCGCTCCATTGAGAGAAGCTGCTCTGAGGTCAGACAGCGGATCAGAGCTCAGGAAAAGACTGCAGTGAGTCAAGCTGAAGGACGACTGGAGCGACTGGAGCAGGAGATCAATGATCCGAGGAGGAGAGATGCTGAGCTGGAGCAGCTTTCACACACACACCATCACATCCATTTCCTGCAGGTAACAGAGATCTAGAAGAACAGGATCATAGTGGACTTGAGCAAGATCCTGCTATGACAGAGAAACCTATCATGAGAGCAGAATGAACCGTTGACTGAGATGTTGTCAGGAATTGATTCCGATTCAGTCAAGAGTTGTGTAATCATATATCTGTAACATCTCAGTGTGCTTATATGGAGTCAAAATAGCGGCGCATAGATTTGCAAAAGAATAAAGTTTTGCAAAAAAAAATAAAGTATTGAGAGAAAAAATTTTTTGCAAAAGGAAAATAAAGTGGTTTCATTTGCTCGCAACTTTTATTCTGCGTTTCAGTCAAGTGTGAGTTTGCGATACTGTTTCTCCTTTGCGCTTCACTTTTCTGTGCTTTTCACTTCATGGCACTGTTTTGACATGGGGGTGGAGTCAAGAAACTGGGGCGTGTTCAGCTGACATGGTCACGCCTCCCTCCGTGTGACATCATCTCCTCAAGACACAGATCAGCACAGATGAAGGCACCATAGCTGAGAGACATGCGGGTGGATCGTTTCATTGTACTCACACTTTTACTAGCATTAAAACGGGCATGCTTTTGTTTTGTTACGACTAAATATGTGTGTTAAAAGCGTTTGCTTAAGTTAGTGATAACGTTAAGGTGCTGTTTATTATTAGCTGTGGACCACTGGCTAACGCAAACTGTCTGAAAATAGCCAGCATCTGCTGTTTATTTCTCTCAGTCTCAGTGTGCACTTTTATAGTTTTATTTTGTTAACTAAATGTGTATTACCAGTGTAAGAGCCCTTATGCTTTATTCATATGTCTGTTGTAGTTCCACTGTTAGACACCGGGTGGAGTGTGGGTTTAATGGATATAAGTAGCCAGAGAGGAAGTGAGGGCAGGTGTAATGAGGGAAGCAAACAATTTTTGACCGTGTCATTTTTTGGATCCACGCGTCAGATAACCCTACAACACCTCTATAGCCAAGTGACAAGATGGTCCTTTGTCGCTTCAACCAGCATTTGCTTAAAACCTGTTAACTTCAAAGTTACTGCTAGTTTTAAGTTGTAAATAGAATGTAATTAACTTGACAGACTATACATCATTAAAAAGGTCTAAGACTCATGCTTACATTTTTGAGTTTATGATCATTATAAGATCTCTTCCTTCCACTGGAGAAAATATAGTCCCTGACCGTTACTCCATTAGATGGCGGCAAAGACTGTCTTAAAGGGGTGGTTCCGTGGTTTTTTTCTAGGCTTGGTTGTGTTTATGGGGCGCAGTATTACAGTCTTAATGGGGCGCAGTCTTAATACTTCTTTTTTTTTAAAACGCCGTATTTTTCTTATATTTTACCTTTATTCCACACCACTGTCTCCACTGTCCTCCACTGAACGGTTCGTTTGCTTCCTGCTTCTATGAAGCTCATCCCTCCGAAAAACGCAATGGTCTTAGATTGGTTAGATGGCCAAATATAGTTTGTAGTTCTGCAACAGCTCTCTCTCTTTCGTAATGACTGCGACGTGGCCTCGCCCACTTTGTTGCGTGTTCGCAGGGGCAGTGTTTATGTTAATAGCAAGGGTTTATGATGTCACCAACCCGGGAAGAAGCTTGTTGTAGTCCAAACCGGCCGTTTTTGTAGGCAATAAACTGCCATAACTTTACAAGACAATATCTCCATTTGCATTTAACTTTCAGCGCTGTAACTTTGCAGATACTGTTTATGCTCAAGCAGCAACATTACACACTAACTAAAGTTTAAAAAGTGAAATCGCATGCAACCACCCCTTTAATGAGTGAGTCACTCAATAGCGAAGACTTTTATATGGAAAGGACTTTTATATTGAACTTCTTGTGAACACAGAACAACTGACAAATGCTTGGACTAGCGCTGTCAGGCACGGGAAAACCCATAACTGTTTAAAGGGGTCATGCATGGGGTTTAAAGGGATAATTTTTTTATACTGTTGTCTGAGGTCAACTTATTGCGTTTGCATGGTTTTTACATTCAAAAATATCATAATGAATAAGTAATAGGCTATTTTCTGCCCTGGGGCCCGTTCTTCGTACGTTGCTTATTACATCTGAGATGATTTGACAGATCCCAGATCTTTTAATCGTGATAACTGATCTCTGGCTAATTTGGTTCTTCAAACGAATTTGCGGATTGGATTAAAATATCTGGATTAAATGATCTAAGATCACTGCGCGTTCTTGTGTTCCCTGAAGAGGGCAGATGCATCGATACTCGAAACCACGATCAGCAATGCAGCGATTGGCTGGCGTCAAGACAGCATCGTAATGACATCATGGCTGCGTTCAGCCCCGACAAAACGTTGCAAAACGTTTTTTAAACGGAAACGGTGCTGCGTTGAACACCCTGTTCTGTTGACGCAAGAGTTGTAACTATGGCAGCCGAGAAGGCCCTTCTTTGTGTTCTTTTTGAGGAATTATACATATATATATAACTCTTACGACAATCATGTCTTCTAATATCTTCAATTGTTGCGTATACTGAGCTGTTGTAAACATCTTTACTTATTGTGTGAGTCTCTTTAATACCGCGTGGTTTATATACATGTTGCTGCTGATTGGGCTGACTTTGATGGGCGTGCCGCACTGGAGACTTGGATTGGATTGGATAAGATTTGCATATTTAATGAGCTTCTGCTCCCCCTGTCAGTGACAGCGTGTGGCAAACGGCAACCGGAATGAATCGCCCAGCGATTCCAAACCTGTAATAATAAAATTATTTGTGCATTTATTAGGGCTGTCAATAGATTACAATTTTATTTTACATTTGGCAGTTTAAACAGTGACGGGATGCACGCAAATAAGCAACAGAGTCCGTTAAAGATGACAAAGTAGTATGTCCCAAAGCTTGCATAGTCTTTTGCTACACACTCAAAAGTATGTACTTTTTCTTCACAAAAAGAGTACATACTTTTAGGAAGTAGTATAAGTAGGCGAATTGGGACGCAGCATTGTTCTCTCTTGCGCTGGCGCTCTCTCGCGGCACTAAAAAATGCTCGGTTAAAAATAACCCAAGTTGGGTTGAAAATGGACTAACCCAGCAATTGGGTTGTTTTTGTCACGTCACAAACAATGGGAACTGGTGCGAGCACTCAAGTGCAGGGAAAAGGTATTTATTTACAAAAAGAAACATAAACACAAAACAAAACCCACAATGGGGCAAAACACAATCCAAATAACAAATAGAACTTAAACATACCAAAAGGGGAAATCACAGGAAACCAGGAGACAAGACAATGATCTCACAAAGACTGAACACACAAAAGGAACTTATAAAGGGCAAGAAATAAGGAGGGAACAGGTGGGAGAAATCAAACACTAATCAGATAACAAGGGGGAGGGATCAGACAGAGACAAGCAATTAGCTCAAAATAACAAAACACCACATGTGCTCAATGAGACAGGACAGATATGTGACAGTTTTAACCCAGCGATTGGGTTGTTTTAACCCATTCAACCCAACTTGGGTTATTTTTAACCCAGCATATTTTAGAGTTTGCGTTCGCTTCGTTTTGTCAAATACGGCGCCTCATACAGCCATTGTAAGTCCACAAGACCGAAAGTGCATATGAAGTGTGCCATTTGGGACAGGGCCTAAGACGTAGCCTAAGAGAAGTGTCCTACAAATACAGTAGGCCTGTAAAAGGTTGTGTAATTGATTTTAGTTTTTTTTTGCAATAACATGCATAACATATCCCTACAACCTGACAGATGACAATGAAATGGGTGTTCATACGTCTTTTACAGACTTTGTAAGCAAATAGTAGCACATTTTACCTCTATTTACCTAACTATTTACCTCAGAGCTGGTATAAGTTTGACCTGAAAGTGTATTTGTTATTACTAAAAAAATATCGAAAGGATCTTTTTCTTCTGAAGCCCATCTGTTATTGTGGATGTACTGATATATGTTGTAAATGCTGTAAGGTTTTCTATTAGTAAAAATGAATTTTACTAGCACTTATTTCCTTTGCTCAGACATTCTGCAACAAGGCTCGGGACTCAGGAGAGATACTTCACTTTCATCTCAGGAAAGGCTGACAGAACAATACCATATTGAAGAGATTCCCAGGAGGCGCTCTGCTGTACTTTCTGCTGTTCCTATAGTGTGTATGGTTTACTTTAGTGGACAAAAATAAGCATTCAATATTCCTTCACTTGGATGCAGGCTATTTTGGAGTAGCCTACAATTTACTTACTATGGTAAATTAATATGGGAATCATTCAGTAGGCTACTATGGTTTATGTCAATACACATAGATTTATGGTGCGTTAGACAGCTATTTGTCACATTAACCAAGACTGCTGGATACATGGTAACACGCGCTGCTGTGATCACAAACATTCAAAACCAACACTGGCTAGAGAATGTAAAGCTTCACACACACTAAAGCACTGCTATTTGCTTGCCAATTCAACATTTTACACCACAGCATGAAAGGGTTCAACTTTCTCTAACATTAAAGTCACCATGAAATCAAAATTGACAGTAAAATTGCAGTATTTATTAGACATGATTTACCTTGGCACAATATTATTTTTAAATGCATGTTCCCTCATAATATTTAATCAACTTCCCCTCCCTCTTGCAACAAAATCTCTTCTCTGATGATGTGTTTACTGGCCTGAGGGCGGGACAACCTGTCACTCACATGTGATCGACCAATAGCAAACCACAACCGTCCAATCAATTACCCCTGGACAAAATTAAGTCCCACCCTACATTTATTCTAGATAATATCAAATGAGTGTCAGTATAGGATAAATCAGATCCCTTCCCAAATCAGAGCAAGGCTTTAAGTTAGTTGAATTCATGTTTATGTGCAATGCAAGTCCTTAGTCTCTTGCCACAGTGCAGTCAGGGACGGGTCTCTTTAAAGATGTGAATGACGCTGTCATATGCAGGTGGTGGAGTCTGTCTGGGTAGAAATCCTCTTAGACTGCCCTTCCCCAGCCAGAAAGACTCTGCTGGTTCCATACTAAATGGATCTGTGATGTTGGGAATTAATGCGGCTTGGTTATCATCCTCTGTTTCCTCACTAGTCTTGTTAGTCTTTTTTGCTGGTGGCCGAAAAGTGGAGTTCTGAAAGCTGGGGCTTCTGCCCAGCAGCTCATTGGGGTCTACTGAAGTCTGTCTGTGGAGGTTTAACGTCGCTCTTCCCGCATATTCACTGTTCTTGTCAAAGCCGTGGCTCTTGTAGTGTCTGAGGTGGCAGCGTTGACTACGTGAGCCTTTAGATTCAGAAGACTGGTTTTGACCACTGGTGATCCTGACCGAAGCTCTCCGTCTTGACATCCACGTAAGGAGGAGGAAAATCAAGATCCCGATGAGCAGACCCATCAGTATCGACAAGCAGAATGCCAGGATGAGCTCCTCTGGATGGAAAGGTTATTAAAAGTCATTTTAAACAATTGAAAATTTACAGTAGCCTATTTTTATATTGAATATTTAACTGCATATTTTTTTTATAATTGCACACAGTTTAAATTGATTTAAAAGTATGAGCCAAATGCACACAAATTCTTACCAAAATCAATATGTTTAAATATTTCCCGAATCACATTTGTTTCATTTGAAGCCATAATAGTCAGCAGAAGCATGTCAACATGCAGCCAAACTCTCAATCCAAGCCCACAAGGACTGTTCAATGTATTTCTCAGGGAATCTGGCACTTCTTCTTTGTTTGCATAAAGGGAAACATTGTCGTCATTCTTCCTGCCTCTTTACTTGTAAAATTAGCAAGTGCTCGGCTTATCAGTTCGGGACAGAACTCCAGGGGAACAGTGCTGTTTCCTCTTGCATCATTTCCTTCGTTTCAGTGGATACAATACAATGGCTTCTTCACTCCATTATATTATAATAGACCAACTTACACCTTTTTGTAGACCTTTCAGCACTTTAAATTTCCTTTTTTTGCAGTAGATTTGTTTTAAGATAGAGTGAGGATAAAAGGAAAATATAAAAGGAAAATAAACCCAGAACAATAGATTCATCAAGTTAGTTTTGATTTGACACAGTTCCCATACGAAAATGAAAACGCCCAGGTGATAAGTTCTCAGTTGTCAGAAGGGATTTCCTTAGTTCCTTAGTATCTGTGCCTTTTGGCATGTCACTGTATGTTTCATGATCATAGAACCAAATAATACTACTCTTACACACACCCACCTTAAAGTATAACTACAACCCCAAATCAGAAAAAGTTGGGACAGTATGGAAAACGCAAATAAAATAAAAAAGAAGTGATTTCTAAATTTACTTTGACTTGTATTTCATTGCAGACAATATGAACAAAAAATATTTCATGTTTTGTCTGGTCAACTTCATGTCATTTGTAAATATGCATCCTTTCCTGTCATTCAGACCTGCAACACATTTAAAAAAAAGTTGGGACAGTAAAGCATTTACCACTTTGTAATGTTGCCATTCCTTTTCACAACACTTAAAAGACATTTAGGGACTGAAGACACCAAGTGATGAAGTGTTTCAGGTGTAATTTTGTCCCATTCTTCCTGCAAACAAGTCTTAAGGTGGGCAACAGTACGGGGTCTTCGTTGTCGCATTTTGCGCTTCAAAATGCGCCACACATTCTCTATTGGAGACAGGTCGGGACTGCATGGCAGGCCAGTCAAGTACCCGTACCCTCTTCCTCCGCAGCCAGGACTTTGTAATGTGTGCAGAATGTGGTTTTGCATTGTCTTGTTGAAATATGCATGGACGTCCCTGGAAAAGATGTCTTCTTGAAGGCAGCATATTATGCTCCAAAATCTCTATGTACTTTTCAGCATTAATGGTGCCTTCACAGAAGTGCAAGTTACCTTTGCCAAGGGCACTGACACAACCCTATACCATGACAGACCCTGGCTTTTGGACTTGTTGCTGGTAACAGTCTGGATGATCCTTTTCTTCTTTGGTCCGGAGCACACGGCGTCCATTCCTCCCAAAAAATACCTGAAATACTGATTCATCTGACCACAGTACACGTTTCCACTGTGTGATCGTCCATCCCAGATGCCTCCGAGCCCAGAGAAGTTGACGGCGCTTCTGGACACTGTTAACATAGGGCTTCCTTTCGGTACAGTACAGTTTTAACTGGCATTTGTGGATGTAACTACATATTGTGGTACTTGACAAAGGTTTGCCAAAGTAGTCCTGAGCCCACGTGGTGATATCGCTTATAGATGAATGACGATTCTTGATGCAGTGCCGCCTGAGGGATCGGAGATCACAGTTGTTCAGCTTAGGCTTGTCCTTTACGCACTGAAATTCCTCCAGATTCCTTGAATCTTTTAATTATGTTATGCACTGTTGAATGTGAAATATCCAAATCTCTTCCTATCTTTCTTTGAGGAACATTGTTTTTAAACATTTCAATAATTTTCTCACGTATTTGTTGGCAAACTGGCGATCCTCGGCCCATCTTTGCTCCTAAAGGATTAGACCTTTCTTGGATGCTGCTTTTGTACCAAATCATAATTACAATCACCTGTTGACATCACCTGTTTCAAATCACATAATTATTTAACCATTTTACCTCATTACTAGCCCTAAATTGCTCCTGTCCCAACTTTTTTTTGAAATGTGTTGCAGGTCTGAATGACAGGAAAGGATACATATTTACAAATGACATGAAGTTGACCAGACAAAACATGAAATATTTTGTGTTCATATTGTCTACAATGAAATACAAGTCAAAGTAAATTTAGAAATCACTTCTTTTGTTTGTTTTTTTCGTTTTCCATACTGTCCCAACTTTTTCTGATTTGGGGTTGTATAATGCTTGCTAAAAGGGTCTAGAAATGCAAGTCCTCTCAGAAGTAACAGGAAGATGATATGCATTCAACCAAATTCACAGTCACTGTCACCTCCTGGTGTACTGGCTTTTACAAGTATTACAGTGAAGAAGAAGTTTATCCTAAAACAATAGCAGGGCATCCGTGCTCTGAGTTTATTACAAAAACAGGAATGGCCAGCAGATGTCATTATTGAACCATGTTTTTTGAAGGAGATACTAATGAACTACACACTGTCTGTCTGTCTGTCTGTCTGTCTGCCTGCCTGCCTGCCTGTCTGTCTGTCTGTCTGTCTATCTATCTATCTATCTGTCTGTCTGTCTGTCTGCCTGCCTGCCTGCCTGTCTGTCTGTCTGTCTGTCTATCTATCTATCTATCTGTCTGTCTGTCTGTCTGTCTGCCTGCCGGCCTGCCCGCCCGTCCGTCCGTCCGTCCGTCTGTCCGTCCGTCCATCCGTCCATCCATCCATCTATCTATATCCTTCTGTCTGTCTATCTATTTATCTGTCTGTCTGTCCGTCCATCCATCCATCCATCCATCCATCCATCCATCCATCCATCCATCCATCTATCTATATCCTTCTGTCTGTCTATCTATTTATCTGTCTGTCTGTCCGTCCATCCATCCGTCCGTCCATCCATCCGTCCGTCCGTCCGTCCGTCCTTCCATCCATCTATCTATCTATATCCTTTTGTCTATCTATCTATCTATCTATCTATCTATCTATCTATCTATCTATCTATCTATCTATCTATCTATCTATCTATCTATCTATCTATCTATCTATCTATCTATCTATCTATCTATCTATCTATCTATCTATCTATCTATCTATCTATCTATCTATCTATCTATCTATCTATCTATCTATCTATCTATCTATCTATCTATCTATCTATCTATCTATCTATCTATCTATCTATCTATCTATCTATCTATCTATCTATCTATCTAATCCTCTGCTCTGCGTTGTTTAATGTGTAAACGTCCCCTTATTGTTTCCTTTAACACCGAAAGGTGGCGGTAAAGGTCACATGAAGTAACGCGGCCTTGCAACATTGTTTAAAGGTTTCCAAAGCAACCAGTCTAACAGAGTTTCACCATCATCATCACACGAGACACAAGAGTCCTGCGGGGAAGGAAGCGTCATCTGCTCACGGTAATACACGCATTACATACATACTACCATACACATGAAACAAATAGATTCGGATGAAATAGAACGGGTGTTCTTGGCGATTTGTGCAATAGATTTCCTGTATAATCGTCGAGCATGCATTTAGACTTCAGACAAGCTGTTTGTGCAGATATTTATCTTGTGTTGCTGAGTTTCTGTTATCTTCACTTAGTTAATTGCAGAGCTTTGGCTGATAAAAATGCATGCACGTCCATGATGCGTTTCATGTGCAATAAACATGCAAGTCGAAAAGTTATCCCTGGTGGGCAAAGACTTTGGATTATGAATGAGCTCTTATGACTAAACTCTTTTCCATATATTCTAATATCAATCAATCAATAAGTCCATAGATTCCCACATGAAAAAATACTATAGTATATTATAGTATATTATAGTAAAATTACAGTAAAATTACTCTAGTAAATACTATAGTGTTTTTGAACCATACTATAGTAAAGATACTACAGTAAATTGTAGTATATTGTAGTATATTACAGTATTTACTACACTTTGTTAATTTACTGTAGTATATTTACTATAGTATGATTCAAAAACACTAGTATTTACTAGAGTAATTTTACTATAACATACTATAGTATTTTTTAATGTGGGTTATTATTATTAATACTATTATAAAACTGACAATAAATAAATAACAGCAATTTATGTGAGATAAAAGGGACCTGGCCTGTGTGCAAACATATGCATGTACAGCATAAGTCATGACTACAGTGTGCATACATACATAGAAACACAATGACATTTATTGCACTGTAGAAAGGGGAAATGTGCAGTTTTTCTACCAGATCTTAAAAAATTACTTATTTGATTTAGTCATAATTATTATTATTATTTTTTTTGTCACACTAGTTAGTTTATATGTTATCTCATCTAAATCTTTTTACAGTGTTCTGTTTGACACCCATGCTGTTACTCTTTCTTCTTGGTTCACTGACTAGATAGAAGAGGACTTCTGATTGGCCGACTACCCGGTCGGGCACCTAAATGAAACCTGCTTTTCTATTGGATCATATCGAGTTCCTGGAGTTTCTGCATCAGAGAGAGAGAGAGAGAGAGAGAGAGAGCAAGAGGAGGAAAGAGAGTTGTAGGAGGGGCGGATGGGGATGCCCCCTTAAGAAAGTATTGCAGTATCTTCTGTCTACCGTGCCGACTGCATGAGTGATCCAGTGTCAGAGGAGCACAGGACTGTAGAGAGGGACCATGGCTTCCCTAAGCCCTTTCGGACGGTCCACCAAGGACATTATGAATGTGATGCAAAGGCTGCAAGGTAGGTGATACTGTATTTCTGTTCTCCCAGCTTCCACGGCGTCCTCTGGCTCTATGAGTCAGGAGGAATTTTGCTGATTCAGTGCCTTCACACCAATAGTTTGCCAGATGCCTCTTGTTGCACAAATGCACCATATTTGATAGCATAGGAACTGACCCACTCGAGAAATCAATATTGATGCTTTACATAATGGCTATGCGTGTCCATCCATTTATTTTTAAACTAATGTTGTCATCAAATACAGCTTATGGCAGTGTTGCAAAAAGAGATGTTTGTGTATTTGAACTGTCCCGAGGGAATCATGCACTTTCATTAGAATGGCTTACGGATGCCTTGCTTTATCAGCTGAGGGTTCAAATGGACTGGTTTTGTGCTGCAGTGCTTGAGGTAAGGATAGGTTTTCTTCACCTTTTAACTAGATACAGAGGATCTATTTGTGTCGTGATGCTTTCTTTGTATCTTTGTACATAATTGTGTCTGCTTGGTGCTGACTTAAATTGGTAATTTAATTAAAATCACATAGATGGCATGTAATCTAACTGCAAAGAACTATTGTTAAATTGCCCTAGTAATGGCTTTTTAAAAACAATTTTTTTAACAAAGACAATTAGATTTGTGTTTAATATAAGTTTGGCCCATGAAGGTCATCTTTGTTACTTACAGGAAGTTGTCCTTGACAAAAGGCCCTTTTCTTAAACTTGTGTTGCTGCCATAGAGAGAATAGAGTTGTTTGACCTTTCTTGCTTGAATGATTCTTTATGATAAGATTGTTTTAGTCTGGAGTGCTATGTCATGTCATATCAAATGCATTCAAGGCACAATCTCTGCCGATATTGTACCTGCCAACATTATGAGTATGGCTTTTTAGATGGCAGGAAATGTTTAAATGTTTTTGCAATACATTTTGGAGGAAGACAAAATATAAAACCACCCAAAAGAAAAACAGGAGCGATGATTGCTGTCCTGGGAGTGAGTGATGACGTTGGGATGCAGGGGCTCATGCTGGTAGGAAAATGTTTCCATATTCCACCTGTTTTGCTGGGCAGCTTCATTATTCTCCATCACCAAATCCACATGTTTAAAGGGATAGTTCACCCAGAAATGAAAATGTGGTCAAGTTAAAGCTATAAAAAGCTCAAAAAGTAAAAGCACAAGCACAAGCACATAACAAAAAATGAAACTGAAAATATCATACTTTCAAAATATTACTCAATAATACAATACTATATATGGAAAATAATACTAAAAGTACACTGTTCAAGTGTCTCAGTGTTTTTCCATACAATCCATACAATTCAATACAATTGGTTCCATTTTTTTTCTTCCACAGTAAAAAGAAAGTCAAGCAGATTTTTAATGTCATAAAAGTGCATAATTGATGACAGAATACATTTTTTTTTTGTGTGGAGTATCCCTTAAATTAAAGGTGCAGTAAGTGATTTCTGAGAAACACTGTTGATATTTGAAACCAACCCAAACAAAAACACCCCTCCATTCATTGCTCCGCCCCCAAAAAACACAAACATACAATGCAAGAGTGGATGTCTCTTTATCATAACTGAAGCGAAGCAAAATAATGCTTTGCGAAAATTACAAAGAAGAACAAAAAATTAACATACAGTACACAAGAGTATATACAAGCAACAGTTGGTTGTTAGTCGCCAGCAAATCCAGACAAACAATGTCTCTCAAAACTGAAAAGTTACTTACATACAGAGCAGAAAAAACGCAACCTCTGTGTCCGTTTTCATGCCTTCCCGCTTAGGTCTCTCCAGCGCTGGAAAGTTTTTCTAATATTAACACGGGTCCTAAAGCTCTTGCTTGATCATAACCCTTTTTTCCCAATGATATACCTCTGAGCTTTTCTCTTTTGTAATGTCTCTCAGCCATCTCTCTTTCTACAGTCTTCAAATCTTCCTCTTGCTCACTCTCTCTCCTCCCCCATCATGAGTGGACACACCCCTGCTGCTGATTGGCTCACTCTCTCTCCTCCCCCATCATGAGTGGACACACCCCTGCTGCTGATTGGCTCACTCTCTCTCCTCCCCCATCATGAGTGTACACGCCCCTGCTGCTGAATGGCTCACTCTCTCCCCTCCACATCATGAGTGGACACGCCCCCTACAGCTGATTGGTTCACTCTCTCTCCTCCACATCATGAGTGGACATGTCCCTACCGCTGATTGGCTCACTCTCCTCCTCCATCATGAGTGGACATGTCCCCTACAGCTGATTGGTTCACTCTCTCTCCTCCACATCATGAGTGGACATGTTCCTACCGCTGATTGGCTCACTCTCCTCCTCCATCATGAGTGGACACGCCCCCTACAGCTGATTGGCTCACTCTCTCTCCCCCATCATGACCACGCCCTCTATAGCTGATTGGTTCACTCTCTCTGCTCCCCCATCATGAGTGGACACGCCCCCTACAGCTGATGTGTTCACTCTCTCTCCTCCCTCATCATGATTGGACAGGCCCTCTATAGCTGATTGGTTCACTCTCTCTGCTCCCCCATCATGAGTGGACACGCCCTCTATAGCTGATTGGTTCACTCTCTCTGCTCCCCCATCATGACCACGCCCTCTATAGCTGATTGGTTCACTCTCTCTGCTCCCCTATCATGAGTGGACATGCACCCTACAGCCAATTGGCTCACTCTCTCTCTCCTCCCCCATCATGAGTGGACACGCCCTCTATAGCTGATTGGTTCACTCTCTCTGCTCCCCCATCATGAGTGGATATGCACCCTACCGCTGATTGGCTCACCCTCTCTCCTCCCCCATCATGAGTGGACACGCCCCCTACAGCTGATTGGCTCACTCTCTCTCCTCTCCCATCATCAGTGTACACACCCGCTACAGTTGATTGGTTCACTCTCTCTCCTCTCCCATCATGAGTGGGCACGCCCCTAACGCTGATTGGCTCACTCTCTCTCCTCCCCCATCATGAGTGTACACACCCGCTACAGTTGATTGGTTCACTCTCTCTCCTCTCCCATTATGAATGGGCACGCCCCTAACGCTGATTGGCTCACTCTCTCTCCTCCCCCATCATGAGTGTACACACCCGCTACAGTTGATTGGTTCACTCTCTCTCCTCTCCCATTATGAATGGGCACGCCCCTAACGCTGATTGGCTCACTCTCTCTCCTCCCCCATCATGAGTGGACACGCCTCTACTGCTTATTGGCTCACTCTCTCTTCTCCTCCATCATGAGTGGACACGCTCCTTATAGCTGATTGGCTCTCTCTCCTCCCCCATCATGAGTGGACACGCCCCCCTGCTGCTGATGTATAAGTGTTGTGTTGCTCGGCCCTTTCCACTCTCAATAGCATTTCTCAGAAATTACTGCACCTTTAAGCTTGCATCACTATTACTGTTGCTTGTACTTTGAACAAACCTAAAAAAGTAAAAAAATCTAGATTGTAATAAAACACCCAGACTGACCAATATGCTCAATGGCCATATATTGTTCAGTGGTTTTGTCTAAGAGCAGGACAGGGACTCTAGAAGAGTAGGTGGTGTGTGTCAGGTAGAACCTGACACCTCTTTGGAAGATGTCCTGTCCTTGGAAGATGGAACAGATCGAAACTTGGACTCTCTGGCGTTGTGTGCCCCTTCTTATTGACTGATGGCTGTTACTCAGTGTTGGCAGTGGACAGGGGCAAGTCTATAAAAATTACAAATTAGCTGTATTTAGTTCTGTTTGATGGCAACCCGCTGGCCGAGTACAGCGAGACTTTTGAGAGTGTTAATCCCGTGACTAAGTGAAAGCAGATGTTTCGCTGTGGGCTTTCATGGAAGAGTAATAACAGCATAAGGCTGGTAAAATTTTCTGCTCAGTAATTGATTTAAGAATGATTTCAACAGCTCTTATGACAATAAACAGACCAGAAGTATATGGAAAGAGCAATAATACAAGCATAAGTGTTGTTAAGATCTAACTCCTTTTAAACTTAATAACCAGGTCTTGTCCAGGCATGCTGGGTAACACAATAATAATCTACTAGCAGGTGACTGACTGTGACATGTGATTTATTCACCTGTCCAGATTTACGGATGTACTTACAAAAAAAAAAAAAAGGTTTCGTTTAGTTTTAGTTCTTTCATTTAAAATAAGTATGAAACTGTTTAAAACTAATTTTATAAAAAAAATGAATCAAATCATTTTGATTGGATGGTAAAAAGTGTCTGTATGGCAGGTGGTTGTATGGGAGGGGGATTTTTCCCCCTCAAAATAACAGTGATAAATAATGCATAAGACCAGTAAATATATTTTAAGAAAGTAAATAAAGTGGTTGACTTTAAGGTTTTATCCGTTTGCTATTTGAGGTTTTATTTTCACAGTAGCCTACTCAAACTCACAATCTTGTTCTGAACAACTCATAAAGTCCATGAAAAAACACTCTTCATGAATATTTAAAGATGCTCAGGGATGAAAGTGTGTGGCACCTATTCAAAGCCTCTAATGCATTTCCTATGTAACCTGTAGAGGATATTGTGCTACTTCCTTGTGGAGAATTTATGTTTATTGCTGATCACCATGGCAATGCCCACATGCTCATAGTCTTCAGGACGAAACATGAAGCGTGAATTAAGCTGAAAACAGGAACTTATTATTCAAACACTCCAGGAAGGAAGTTGCATATGCGTGATAACTGGCACTTCTGTTTTTACCGCCAAAATTTCAAGAGTCAGGCATGCATTTGCAGCTTTAGTGTAGGAAGTCTGAGTTTAGACTTAACCCACCCACATATAAACCCAGATTTACAACTGCATAGCAACGCCCTAGCAACCATCCAAAATACCCTAGCAACATGGCGATAAATGTTACACTGACATTAATTTACATGTATTAAGTACATGTATAATTTACATGTATTAAGAAAATGTAAAAATAATTTATTGTGCATGTTAAGGTTCTGATTTCTGTACATTTTCTTATGTGCAGTAGATTTGGCATTTGATGTTGGCAGAGCAGTTGCATTTTTGGCGAATTCAGTTGAATTAAGTTCAAGCATGTGGTCAAATGCAGTTTGCATTTGTGAAGTGAAGGCACATCAGAAGAGGTGTGTGCTAGTTACCATGGCACATCAACAGCGAATAAGGCGATGTGTGGTTTATATGACAGAAGGTCTGTGGTTACTGTTTTCAGAGTAACCTCTTTTGGTTTCCCTCGCAGTGGTGACTGGCGCATGCCTGTTTCGAGCGTGTGGTAAAAGCGCCATTCATTGGCACGAATGATTTTTATACAGCAGCCATTTCCTTTAGACTCATATCAGATGAAAACTCTCCAACGAAGAAAAAAAAACACAAGAAGTTTGTTGTCTTGAATTGAATTGAATTGTAAATCTGAGGGCGTTATATCAGTAACTGGTTAAATATATTGTTGGTCTGCAATGCTCGAATCTGATGCTCTCTCTAATCAAAGACAATGCCATCATCACATTGAACAAAATACTGTTATATATTGCAATTTAGATGTTGGCCATTTAATGCAGTAAGAGAATAAAAGGACACTAGAGGGCAGTATTCCAGTGTTCAATATTTTTTCTAAATATTTAAATTATTATAAATGTATCCTTGTTTATACATTGTTTATTTTTTTTTTACCTAATACATGAAATCAACATTGCATTTCTCCCTAACTGCACCAGTGATGTATTAAAGACACTCTCCATTCAGCAGATGACGGCAACATCTGACCCGTTGCCTATGATATCATCTGTCCCGAGTTTGTGTTGAACACACTCATTTAAATTTCAGATGCTCCACACACTTGTTTCTCTTATTTCTATGAGTAGACTGAAAGTGACTGTACGTCGGTTCATTAATACTTTAATTAACTGTAATTCTTAACACTAAGTGCAAGTGGATGACGCTGCGAACTAGAAGACCATTATTAATAAATAAAGCTTTCTACACTGTAAGCGTGCACATTGCACACTGTTTGATAGTGGGAATGATGTTTTTTTTTTCTTGAAAGAGTAAAGTAAGGGATTACTCTTCATTTTTCTGTAATTTAATTACAGTTACTTCTGATGTAAATGCATAAAATATTGTATTGACTATAGAACAATTCTATATAAAACAACAATGGATTAAAACATCAAAATGTAACATTCAACGATAGCCGAATATCTGTCTCCAGAACTATGAGACCATTACAAAGACTAATCATGGATTTATTACAGTGGCCATATCAAACACAGAACCATGTTTAGCCTGCATTTACACTGATCACTTAAAAGGGTGATGAACTGAGAAATCAACTTTCCCTTGAGCTTTTGACATATAAAAGGTCATGGTAATATAAAAATATCCTGTAAGTTTCAGAGCTGAAAACTTCCTTGTTAGTCAAAGAAAAGCTTTTATTGACATCAGGCTCAGAAAACGAGAGCTTTCAGAATATGCGGATCTCTTACGTAATAGGACCTAGACGCCGCCTTTACAGATAAATATGCTTCTGTAGCCCCGCCCACCGACTCGTGAGCTAAGGATCGTCCCTGCATAAGCTTCCTTCTGAACACACATGTGAGTAGGCTAAAACATGTTTTTTTATGTGTTAGTTTTGCAAATCTATTGATTACATACCTTAGCATGCTGTCACAGGGTGGAGAAGGTGTTATTGAATTGGTTTACTCGTGATCGGACTTGTAACGTTGAGCCAGGCGCGAGTGTGTGTGTCTCTGTGTCCGCGCGACGCGTGTGTGTGTCCGCGCGACGCTTGTGTGTTTGTCTGCGCGAGTGAGTGAGTGAGTGTGTGTGTGTGTGTGTGTGTGTGTGTATGCGCGAGTGAGTGAGTGAGTGAGTGTGTCAGTGTGTCTTCACCCGCGTGAGTGAGTGAGTGTGTGTGTGTGTGTGTGTGTGTGTGTCTGTGTGTGTGTCTGCGCGAGCGAGTGAGTGAGTGAGTGTGTCAGTGTGTCTTCGTCTGAGTGAGTGAGTGAGTGAGTTAGTGAGTGTGTGTGTGTGTTTGTGTGTGTGTCTGCGCAAGCGAGCGAGCGAGTGTGTGTCCGCGCGTCTTTGCGAGTGTGTGTGTGTGTGTGTGTGTGTGAGTGTGTGAGTGTGTGTGTGTGTGTCCGCGCGAGTGAGTGAGTGTCCATGTGAGTGAGTGAGTGAGTGAGTGTGTGTGTGTGTCCGCGAGAGTGTGTGTGTGTGTGTGTGTGTGTGTGTGATTTAATCATTGTGTTTGTATTATTTCCGCGATATTTTGCGAGTCCTCTGAGCATTTCCCCCAGACGATTCCTGGGACTGACGGTAGCTAAAGCTCATTAAATATGCAAATCTTATCCAATCCTAGCCGTGGGCGTTTACTTCCAAGTCTTCAGTGCGGCACGCCCATCAAAACCGATTGTTTCATCAGAGAGCCTCAAAACCATGGCAGAAAATAGCCTATTACTTATTCATTATGATGTTTTTGAATATAAAAACCACACAAACGTCATAAGTTGACCACAGACAACAGTATAAAAAAATTAAAAAAGCCAGTTCATGACACCTTTAAACGCCAACAAACACCAACATTTGAAGTTCGCTAGTGGGATTAAAAAGAAGTTTGTAGGTGTTTGTTGGATAAATTTGAATTAGCAATTAGGTAACTGGCTAGCGGAGCCAAACCGCGTTTGCCTTTGTTTACGTCCTTGCTACAGAATAAAAAGTAAAACACATCAACAAAGAATAAAACATACTTACAGGTTGTGGCCCATAAACAGCAGCTTCTTTTGCAGAACTGTCCAGCATTAGCATATAGTTACATCGTGTACTAAGACGGACGGAAAATGAAACGTTGCAATTTTCTAGACCGATATGGCTAAAATCAGTTAGAAAATCTCAACTTTTCATTTTCTGTCAGTCTTAGTACACGATGTAACTATACACATCCCAACATGTAAATAGGAAAATGTTGGCGTTATTTTATCACTTATTGAGCAGTAGGCTAGCTGGAGCCGTTTACCTCCAGTCTTTGTGCTAAGCTAGGCTAGCGGTGGGTGCTCCAGACAGAGTTATGGCACGCACGGAGATGAGAATGGTTTTTATGGACTTATCTAACTCTAGGGGATACGGTGAATAAGCTAAAGTCCCAAAAAGTCGGCATGTTCCTTTAAAATTATTCACGTTTTGTGAGCGTGTGTGTATGTATATGTGTGTGTTAGATATGTAAGTTGCCTTTTCTTGCCTTATTCTAGTTCGTACAATGCCAGGTCTTTTTAATCTGTTTCTAAGAACACTAAGCTTTATCCCTGTTAGATGAAACAAATTGTGACTCATTAGATGAGCATGTGATATCACTTTTTCCACTAATTTAATTATCTTCTAGGACTGAAACAGTTTAAGGTACATTCCTCTATCTTTAACACAAAAAGCTTTTTGAGATATAAATACCTGAGCTATGCTACGGTGAGTGAGTGGAAAATGGATTTTTCCTCTAAGTGGATTTGCGAAGGAACAATTATATTTTGTAAATGCACTTACATTTCAATGCACCAAGACATGAGATTAAATTAAGTAATTTAATAAAGGGTGTTTTATTAAACAGGACACAACACAAAGCAATGCATGCCTGGAAGATCAAGACTTAACATTGGGGATGTCCATTTCTGGTCATAAGATGGTCTTATAATTGCACAATTAAATATATATATATATCAGGACATAAATAAATATGTCGTGAGGTGGGTTGTGTTTGTGTGGACCTCATGCTGTGGCTGATGGTCAGGAATAATAGAGTGATGTCACTGGCTGCACTGTAGCAGGTGGCAGATGCTTTTGCTCTAGCTGTGACATAAATGATTCAATACTTTGAGTGCAGTTGGTTCCCAGTTGCCTTATAGCCATTTGCAAATAATGCATGTATTATTTAGTATGATTAAATTCATACCATGAATGATTTTTGCCATAGACACATACAGAATCAAAAATACTTAAAGGATTTAAAATATAGTAAAAATAGTAAAAATTTTGAAATTATGAAAATAATTATATTAATAACTTTGAATGATATTATAATAATAACCTTTATTAACTTTTTTAATAACTTTTCCATTGTAAATTTTTTTTTTAAAATGTAATTTATTTCTGTGATCAAAGCTGAATTTTCAGCATCATTACTCCAGTCTTAAGTGTCACCTTCAGAAATCATATCATATTCTAATTTGGTGATTTGCTGCTCAATAAACATTTATTATCATGTTATTATCAATATTACATGTTATTATTAATTTTATATACATAAAATATATGTAATATATAATCGATTTAACAGTACTAATATATATATATATATATATTATATATATATATATATATATATATATATATATATATATATATATATATATATATATATATATATATATATATATATATATAGTGTGTATATATATATATATATATATATATATATATATATATATATATATAATATTGTCAAATCGATTAATTGCATCTAACATAAAAGTTATAATTTAATTGAATAACTATTTGTGACCCTGGACCACAAAATCAATCATAAGTCGCACGGGTGTATTTGTCGCAATAGCCAACAATACATTGTATGGGTCAAACTTATCAATTTTTCTTATATGCCAAAAATTATTAGGATATTAAGTAAAGATCACGTTCCATGAAGATATTTTGTACATTTCCTACCATAAATATATAAAAAATGTATTATTTATTATTAGTAATATGCCTTGCTAAGGACTTAATTTGGATGACTTTAAAGGTGATTTTCTCAATATTTAGATTTTGTTGCACCCTCAGATTCCAGATTTTCAATTAGTTGTATCTCGGCCAAATATTGTCCTAACAAACCATACATCAATGGGAAGCTTGTTTATTCAGTTTTCAGATGATGTATACATCTCAATAAAATAAAAAAATAGCCTTATGACTGGTTTTGTGGTCCAGGGCCACATTTAATTACATTTATTGCTTAATTCTTGCATTAAGTTTAACGTATAAATGCATACATATACATGTTTTTCCTATAAATCTTTTTTTTCTTAAGAAAATATGAGCATTGTTAAGGTGTTTTTTTTTTTATTTGTACTTGGTGGTGGTTACAGAGGTATTCTGGGTGGTTGCCAGGGTGTTGCTAGGTGGTTGCTAAGTGATTGCTCAAGTAAACTTCACTTCGAGGTCTCTTTATTCCCTCTTCATTTTAAGTCTATGAACACATGACACATGATTTAAAGTATCATTCATGTCTGTTGCACAAATGCTGTAGGATTTTTTTTTTTAATATTTAGTGTTAGTAGTTTGTTCAAGCTAGATTAACAGTGATAGTTGCCTCATCAAACACTCCGATAATGTTAAATTAATAAATTGTGCACAATGAGACATCAGTCAATTCAATACATTTTGACATGTCATTGTAAGGCAAAAAAGTCCGTTTCTATGTGCTTTGCATTTTACACTTGAAAACTTATACACGCCCACAGTAATTGTGTTATGTACCAATAAGTCCCTTGTTGTACAGCATTCTGGACTGCAATGAATCTGATTATTTTCTAAGCCATTCCTGCATTAGGGTGTCTGCAGTGCTTGTAGTGGAAGCCCCGGTGGAGTTCAAGCTGTGAAGCACGAGTACTGACCCCCACCCACCCATATAAATCAGTATAACACCAGCTGCCCAGTGACATCACAGCCCCCCGCGTGCTGATTGGAGGATCAGTGCCATAGCCGGTCAGTATGGCTGCAGCTGTGGGATGCTGCTAGAACTAGAACAGACCTGAACGGAGCATCCACACCAGCACGACTCCCCAGCTCCGCCAACAACAGGAAGTTGCCTGGCTCATAAAAACTGCCCTCGATTAGCAGCCTATCCACAGCGGAGGAGAGAGAGAGAGAGAGGGGGAGACAACAGGAGGAGGGGGAGGTTCCATCCTCCAGCACTCAGTCGCACTGTGTTTTCACACGGAAAGCTCCTGCTTCCCGGAGGAAATAAAGGATAGCTGATCTGGTTTTCCTCCCTGAATGACAGGCACGCAATACCACACATGAAGGACACAAAGAAACGGAGGGAATGCAGGGCTCACAATGGCTCACTTTAAGGACTTAGCTGTGAAAAAGACCACGTCTCTGAATCTGGTGACGGGATTCTTTCAGTATCTCCGCGGTAAGTGGGACATCGATGTCTCCTCTCATCTGACTGGATATTTCAGGAGCCACTAGCTCAGATTGACATGTAGTCTGTGCTTCACTGAATGTAGGTGAAACAGATGTATGATCCAGATATGCAGTGACACGTCTCTGGGTCATATGGCTCACTAGACATTAATGGCCAGCTGAGGTCTTCCTCGTCTTCCTCCTCAGGAGAGGTAATCACCGTGTCGGCACGGGCCACGGCTGCACACGAGTGCTGATGTTAACCTCTTTACAGCTGCGCATGTTGGATTATAATGGCTGTGGTGTGCTTAAGGCTGCACCGGCATGCCATGTGTGTGCTACAGTACATGGATGCTTCTTAAACATGCCCTGTGCATTGCATTAGAACAAGCATGCAAACATAGGATGTTGTCTCTTGTGAATATCGTTGGTCCGTCTGAACCCATCATGCATAAATATGTCTGGTGGGTGTGTGTTGGCGACCTGAATGACCTTATCTGTATCTTGAAATGCTCTGCAAGACGTGTATATTGTGTTAAAAGATGTCACAAACTTCCATTACTGCTGTTTGCGAAGTTAAGCATCCCTAGTGCTATTGCTAATACTTAGGGGTTATCCTAGCAATGTTAATTAGTTACACTTTTTTCACCTTGCAGACGATAAAAAAATAACAGCAACACCTTGAACACTCTAGGTACCACTCAGAACATCTTTATAGCTGCATAGAAACCACATAGCAACACCCTTTAAACCACTCAGAACACCTTTGCTGCCACTTTCCTAAAACATCATAGCAATACCCTGACAACCATTCCAAACATCTTTATGGCTGCATAGGAATGCCTTGACAATCAGTTAGAACATATTTATGGATGCATAGCAGTGGCCTGGCAACCACTCAGAACTACTTTGCAAACGCATAGCAACACCCTGGCTACCGCTCAGATCATCCTACTGTAGCAACTTCATAGCAGTGCCCTGGCAACCACCCAGAACATCCTAGCAACCACTCAGAACATCTTTATGGCTGCATAGAAACTTTATAGCCACTTAGCAACACCCTGGCAACCACCCAGAACATCTTAACAACTCCATAGCAGTGTCCCGACAGCCGCTCAGAATGTCTTTATGGCTGCAACCACCAGAACACCTTTGCAGTCACTTTGCAATACCCTGGAAACCACACAGAACATCCTAACAACTGCTTGACAACACCCTGGCAACCGCTCAGAATATCTTTATGGCTGCAGGGCAATGGCCTGACAACAATGCAGAATACCTTTGCAACTACATAACCAAAGTCTGGCAGCCACCCAGAACACACTAATAACCACATAACAACTCCCTGGCAACCACCCAGAACATCCTAGCAACTGCATAGCAATGCCCTAGTAACATCCCATAACACCATAGCATTGTGGCGATGACTTTTGCACAGGCAAGCGCTGAATGAAGTCTACTTAAGAGCTTGTGATTTGCACATAAAAAGCATATCTTTGTTACCTTTTTTTAAATATGCATTTATGTTGTTAAAGCTGCTGTCCATAACTTTTTTTGTGTTCAAGATTTACAAAAACTATATAATGAGAATGTACATGAATCCATTTTCCAAACCGTGTTTTTGTCTTACCCTGAATCATTATGGTACACTTATAATAAGTGTTTATATTGGGACTATTTCAGACCGGTCTGGTAGGAACCGCTGCGGAGGAGCACAGTCCCTGCGTGACTCGCCATAGACGTAAACAGAGAGAAGTAGCTCCGGCTGCAGTGTTCTTCCGCAAGATGCATGCAGTTCTGTTTATTAACCGCTAAAGCGCAAAAAGTTACGGACTTCAGCTTTAATGTTGAGTATATACTACATACTATGGGCCAGATTTACAGCTTGCGCCAGTGCAAACCCTCCTTTGGCATTAAAAAACTACTGTCTACTGTAAAACTGCTGTAAAAATTAGAACTGAAAAGGCATGGACAGGATTATATTTACAGCTTACCTTATTAGCATAAGCATTTGTTGGAGTTTCCCTTTAAAACGCAACATTTATGGGAGGAGAGTATTTAAATTAATCATACATGGTGATTTTACAAAGGTTTGCGCTAGTCAATTTACTGGTGTTGGCGCCATTATTTACCGCCCAAAAAAGCATGTCTTAAACCAGACACTAATTTGCGCTGCTCTTGGTTGATTGTGTTAGTCATTATGGAGTGAATAGAGTGACTAACACTCTCTCGCTAATTTGCCCTGTTAAGTAAATCTGGCCCTAGATCTAATAATGGGAAAATTGCCCCATGTTTCTAATATCATGCAAATGTTTTTGCCCATGCCACATGTGGACGCTCAGCTCTCCTGTGCTGGTGAATATCTCATCTCTCGCTTTTAACGCAGGCTTAGTAAAACTGTACAATATTCAATATTAAATCCTCTTGGATGCATTTATTTCTCACAAATATAAAAAAACCCCAAGGTGAGTCATGATGGCTGTGAGCAGAATGAAGAAGACAGGAAACAGTTTTGAGCAGTAAAAACGATCTGATCACTGACGTGGTTATTGTGTTTCTCTCTTCTGCAGATGAACAGGAGTCGGTGCAGAAAAGAACTTTTACAAAGTGGATTAATTCACACTTGGCTAAGGTAAGATGTTTTGGAATCTTTTTCATCTGAATGACACATCGTTTTGTTCGTAGTGTTATTTAAACTGGATTACAATACAACAGTGACTCCAAACAGTAATGGGGCACTTTTAAAAATGCTTGTATGTTATTGCATTAGATAACAAAATATGTCTTTTGTGCTGAATTGCGGCACAAACTTTCGCTTCAATTTTTCGGGGCCATTTTTGCAGCGAGTTTTAATCCTGGTGTGACAATGATTTTGAGTAGATCTGTGAATTTTTTTTGCAGATTGACAAACAAAATCTTCATTTTGACTTAATTTATGCTACCGTTCAAGAGTTAGTGGTAAGATTATAGAAATAAATGAATACTTTTATTCTACAAGGATGCATTCAATTGATTAAAAGATTTCGGGCTGAAGACTTTGCCATAACAGGAATAAATTACATTTTAAAATATATTCATATAGAAAACGGTTATTGTAAATTGTAATTATGTTTCACAATATTATTGTTTTTACTGTATTTTTCATCAAAATTTAGTGTATTGTACACTCGTGCAATTCGTTTTTGTGAAATGTTTTGCTTGAAAACTGCTTTTGCTATCTTTCTTTAAAATAAACGACACTTGTCTTATTTCATTGTTTCATACAATGATATTTAGACAGTTATCTTTTTAACTGTAGCTTAAAGGTGCAGTGTGTGAGTTTTAGCTGCATCTAGCGGTGAGGTTGTGAATTGCATCACCCACCGCTCACCCTTCCTTTTGGAAGCACGTAGAGAAGATACGGTGGCCGACACAGAACAAAGATGTCGTCGTCTAAAACAGCAGAGTGTGTCTAGCGCTCTGTAGAGAAGTTTGTCCGTTTAGGGCTACTGTAGAAACATGGCGGTGCTAAATGGCGACTTCACTGTAAGGGGACCTGCGGTGTGTGTAGATAGAAATTGCTCATTCTAAGGTAATAAAAACATAACGGTTCATTATGGAAGGTCTTTATACACCACTGAAAACAGCATTTCTGTCAATAGACCCTCAGAAATAATACACACTGCACCTTTAAGAATCTTATTTGTGTGCAACTATATGTTATGATAGACAACCAACCACTGATAATGCTGGACAGTTGATGTTGATGTTATTCTGAGGAAAGGGAACACACCAGCGTCTTAAGCAGTGATGGCTGTGTTACTGTTCTCCTGTCTTCCTGACCCATCATCCGTGAACAGCGAATGGTCCATGTAATTAGTTTTGTAGCCTAATGTCATAATGACTCTAAAGGGCAAATGTCTGTATAACTGAGTAAAGCTCAGATGATTAAAGGCTGATCGTGGTCCGGACAGTAAACAGTGAGTGAGGGGGCGTAATGCTCTAATACTCTAATAAAAAGCATGAAGGGCGCTGTTTGTGCTGTGTGCTTTGAGGATGAATGCTGTGTTGTGATGGCGTCCAACTGCCATGGCCAAGACGAGTGGGTGATCTTGTGTTAGTAGGCTGACTCTGAGCATTACAGAACCTCAAAACAGGTTCTGAATTTATTAAATGGTGACATATTTGATTATTATGCATATTTGGAAGACCAATACAGCCATACTTATGATTAAATTGATATATATTTATATACTATATGATATATGATATACTATGATATACTATATTTATTAAATTGACATAATTATATCACCTAAAACCTAAAAGTCAAAATTATGATATGAAACATAAAACTGACATTGCAATATTTTGTTTTTCTATTCTATTAATATTTCTATTAATATTGCAATAATAAAAAAACATAATTATGACATAAAATAATTTTTTTTCATAATGATATCACCTAAAATTCAAAATGATGATATAAAAAAAATCATAATTATATTACATGAAAGACTGACATTTTGTTATAATTAATTGATTTATATAATTTACTACACACGCACAAAATTACTACAAATATATGTCCACTTTTAGGAAGGATTCTGGGTTTTTTGGAACTGTCTAATGGAGCATCTTCAAAATCTATTGTGACACCAGAACTTGACCTCTTTTCGCAAATCAAATACTCTTTGTTGACATGTTGTGTCTCTTGCTAAAGAAGGACAGAGACATTCTGTCAGACCATCTGTTGTATTGTTACATTCAACATTGTTGAGATATTTCCCCTGAACGCAACTTACGTCATGTGGAAATGTGGATTGAATCCATGCTTGTAGAGACAAGTGTGTTTTGGGAAGTCTTGGACACTGTAGGTATGTGCAGATGGTCATCGAAAGGGGCTGGAACAATTCTCAGTGGGAAGAAGCATGCTTCGCTCCTAAGGTCTTTGACATGTGTGCCCGGTGATTTCAGATGGTGTGTTTAAGAATCAACAGAGCATTAGCAAGATCCTTTCAGATATTATCAAGCAAGCCATGGTCAGCATTATATGGGTGGATTTTACATTTTGAGAAAGTTGTTCATTTCTGATTATGTCAGATAACTAATTTATTTTAAGTTAACATGAAATGCATTTTCCACCCAATTTACTGCCATAATGTGAATTATTTTAGGGGCCATTTACACGACACCGGTTTCAACTAAAAACGGAAACTTTTTATCCACTTTTGCCATCTATTTACACGACAATAGTGTTTTGGGGGTCTGAAAACATAAACTTTTAAAAACGGGTTTTAAAGTGCAAGTTTTTGAAAATGATACCGTTATCATCTCCATATAAACTGCAAAAACATGAAACGGTAAACATTGTGAAATGGTAACATCATGCGCATGTGTATTACGTGTTTAGTCATCGCCAACTACTGGCCTGGCATGAATAACACAACGATTTTAATAGTTTTTGTGGACCCATGTGAACGTACACAAAACTTTTCAAAAACGCAAAGGAAAACTTTTCAGTTTTTAGTAAATTTTTTGTTGCGTAAACATATCCTTAGAGTGAAATTGGATTTCTTTAGGGAATTGATTGGCAATTCAAAATGTTGAAAAATAAGAGCAATTTGTGAAATTTAAAGACAAACGCTTCTCTATTTGAAATAAATAAATTTGGTCAATTTTGATTTGATGTCGACTTTAAGCGATAATAAATTAAATTGTGATAAATCATAATACATTGAAATATTTTAATATATTAGGTTATAATCATGTCTTGAGAAATATTAAGGAGGACCATGTTCCATATTAATTTGACATTTCTACAATTGTCAATTTTTTTATAATCAATTTCTTACTATACAAAATCAGCAAAATCAACTTTTTTAAGTTTATCCTAGGGAATGCGTGATATTATCGGCACGTCATCGGATATGAAATGAAAAAATTATGCCGATATGATAACGTGTTTATATGTGCCTGCAATAACTCACGTGTGCAAGGAGCAGTGTTGGGGGTAACGTATTACAAGTAACTTGAGTTACGTAATAATATTACTTTTTCAAGTAACTAGTAAAGTAACGGATTACTTTTCAAATTTACAACAAAATATCTGAGTTACTTTTTCAAAAAAGTAACACAAGTTACTTTTTCGCATTAATTTGACTGACAGCTCTCCTGCCCCCATGGTGAGAAAAATAAGTGCAGAGGTGTGTGTGTGAACATGAGGGTTATTGTAGTTCTAGACTAAATGTGAGCATTTATTTATCTCACTTGCACAATAAAGATTCTGTACTCCTCAAAATGAATAAAATCAGTCAAATGCAAAATCAGAGTACTATGCAAACCTCCAATAATTAAATGTTAAATAAAACAACTATTTTTATGCATTTAATCTACCTTTATATTTAATTTACCAATGTCTTGCTGCTGACCTTTGATGATGAAAATTACTAGATTTTTGGTTTTTATTGGTAAAACTTTTTTCTCCTGCATCCTATTCTACAATTATCCAGATTGGCAGCAGAGCTGCGCCCTCTACTGTTCATGCGTGAATTTGCATTTTTACCTGGGGCTTATTATTTCAATTTTGGTATGAAGAGGTCTTTACCGTTGCACAAAAATATAACTTTTTTGTTATAAACAAAAACAAGCCCAGCCCAGGTGAGAAAAAGTAACGCAAAAGTAACGTAACGCATTACTTTTTTTACAAAGTAACTAAGTAACTCAATTAGTTACTTTTTAAGGGAGTAACGCAATATTGTAATGCATTACTTTTCAAAGTAACTTTCCCCAACACTGGCAAGGAGTGCTATAGTGATAAGATCATGTCAGCAGTGTGAAACAAGAATGTTTTCACTTTCACAAAAATAATCCAAGGATTTTTTTTATTTGAAGCTAAAGACAGCATCAACTGATGTCATGCCACCCCCACTTCATGTGCACATACTCCTTATTATAAAAATAACTTTATTAACATTTATTTATCATTAACAAGTATCGGTATCGGCCTTGTCCCTAGTTTCTCCCCTACTGACAAAAATAACAAAACAGATGAATAAACTATTTTAGTTTTAGTTTTTTTAAAGGAGACATTACTAATTTAATGGATGATGATGTCAGTAAACTTTTTTATGAGGGATATTTATATAATTTGTATTATGTCAGCCTAAAAATATGCATATACAAAACTAAAGACATAAGACTAGCATTTATTTCAAAATGCTATTTTTTTTTTTTAACCAATACAGTGAAGAGAAATTATAAAAAAGATGGTTTGGACAGGCCAGAAAAAAAGACATCCTCATGAAGAGATATAAAGAAAAAGCATTTGTAAATACAAGGAAGTTACTGTCTTTTAGTTGATGTGGAAACAGAAATGGCTTTAACTGCACGTAGTAAATGATGACATCGGCAATCCATTGTTACATAGTCACATGGCTTTGTATAATGACCCACATGCAGATCGTAGAAACTAAAGCGGAGCTGTTGTAAGATGTTGTGAGTGTTGTTACCCCTCCCTCTCGCCTCATTATGCGTGATTAGTTGCTTTGGTGACGTGGCACTTTGCAGCACACAAAGAGAGGATAATCTGACACAAATGGTGGGTTTAAGTATTCCAGTCAGTGCAGATTGGTCTGAGGAGCCTTTTGTTCCACACAATCTGCTACACAACAGTTTAAAGCACGCCTATGAAAAGTTTGGAGAATCCCAGTAATGTGTGCAGCATTGGGTCCACTGCAGTGAGGCAGTGTCCGCACAGAAAGCACACGCTCAGTGCATACTAACTTGAGCTGCAGAATATGCTAAGTAATGCTTTATGCCTGCAATACTTACAGATTCACATTGCTGTCTGTGCGTGTGTGTCTGCTTTCTGCCCTGTCTGTCCAGCTATTTTATTTTGTAATGTTTTACTGTTATGCATTTGTTCAACAAAAATAAATCTCGATGTACATTTCTTGCTTCCCTTTTATTTTCTCATTAGTCAGCAGGACCGAAGCAAATGTTTTGCACATTATATGTACTTATGAGGCTGTTTTCATGATGGAAAGTTTTGCTATTTTTGTTTGACCTCTGACACATCTGTTATCTTTTCCTATTGTGTCCATTTCCTTTAATATTTTAAAGCAGATTTGCACTTTTTAGATTTTCAATCTAAACTCCAACCTGTCTGAATCATGTCATAGTCCTTACACATGGCACAGTAGCAGTATGATGATGCAGTAATTAGATAGTAATACTATAGTACATTGGTACACTACCGTTCAGAAGTTTGGGGTTGGTAAATTAAAAAAAAAAATGTTTTTGAAAGAAGCCTCTTCTGCTCTAGCCTGACGTCGTCATACTCAATTCTAGTCAGAATTTGAGTCTGATACTGCTCCGTTGGGCTGTGATTATGGGGCGTGTTTCAACCGAGCCAGGAAAGACCTCAATTGGATAGACCTACAACCAATCAGAGCAACGGAGCGACGTTGTCAAATGTCAACAGAACTCAACTGCACTGTGTTGCCAAGTCCGCGGGTTGTTTATCATGTCCGCGGGTTGAAGCGACCCCAATTATGTGATATACAGACCCAGGAATGTGAATTTTAGCAGGCAGCCCTGCCAAAATAATATACATTTTACCCCCCAAATGGCATTTTTTTCCCGGAGAACCCCCCCGGAAAGCTATTGGGCTTGTTTTTGGCTAGTTTTGAGTAGCAATTGGGCGGGTTTTGTTGTAAAAACTTGGCAACCCTGTCTGCACGCACGCTGGAATAAGTTACGTTAGAAGAAAAAGATGAGTGTAAAAGATCATTGCCGGTGGTTTAAAAAAAGAATTTAAGGATACACAGAGTACCTACCAACACGATCATCATTTCTGAGAGAAATAGTAGGTGAATGCATATACGAACAAGTTTGTTTAGGATTAGAACAAATTCAACCCAAGCGCCTTTGAGGACGTGGATGATTACGTTACTGTTTATCATCTGTCCATCATCGTCTAAAGCCCGCCCTGCCAATTTCATTGGTCCGAACAGTTTCTGTTCGGGCATAATTACTCCTCTATGGAGAAAGTCCAGACCGAACTGCCCGAGCACAATTGTTGAGGGCAGGGCTAAGTTCGGCTGGCATCCAGGCTACTTCTGCTCACCAGGGCCCAGATTTGCTAACAGCTTGCGCCAGCGCAAACCCACTTTTGCCGTCAAAAACTACTGTCAGGATTTACATTTCACAATGTTACCGTTTCATGTTTTTGTAGTTTACATGGAGATGATAACGGTATCATTTTCAAAAACTCGCACTTCATGTTTTCAGGCCCCCAAAACACTATTGTCGTGTAAATGGATGGCAAAAGTGGATAAAAAGTTTCCGTTTTTAGTTGAAACTGGTGTCGTGTAAATGGCCCCTAAAATAATTCACATTATGGCAGTAAATTGGGTAGCAATTAGATAACTTAAAAGAAATTAGTTATCTGACAGAGAAGTGCAAATCTGACACGCAATGTAAAATTAGCGCTAAAAAGGCATGGTCAGAGTTATTTTTGTGGCTGATTTTATTGCATGTGTTTGTATGAGTTTCCCTTTCAGACGCAAATTTATGGGAGGAGAGTATTTAAATGAATCATGCAAGGTGATTTACTAAGGTTTACGCTAGTCAATTTACTGGTGTTTGTGCCATTATTTAACTCCCCAAAAAGCGTGTCTTAAACCAGACGCTAATTTGTGCTGCTCTTGGTAGATTGCGTTAGTCATTATGGAAATGATCCGGCTGCGTCTGTGTTCTTTAATTTGTATGTCATCAGTAGATCACATGCAGAACTTTCAAATCTCATCTGCACTTTTATATATTACGCTCTCATGTTAATCTTCCCTGTTTAGTAAATCTGGCCCCAAGACTGCATTTGTGTGATAAAAAAATACAGTAAAACAGTAATATTGTTAAAAATCTGTACACTTAAAAGCAACTGTTTTCTATTTGAATATATTTTCTAATTTAATTTAATCTGTGTGTTGTAAAGCTGAATTTTCAGCATCATTACTCCAGTCTTCAGGGTCACATGATCCTTCAGAAATCCTAATATACTATATTGCCAAAAGTTTTGGGACATCACTTTCTTTATATGTAGAGTTTAATATGGAGTTGGCCCACCCTTTGCAGCTTTAACAGCTTCAACTCTTGGAACGTGTTAGGAGTGTGTTTATGGGATTTTTATATTTTTATTTTTACATTTTTATAGAAGCGCATTTGTGAGGTCAGGCACTAATGTTGGATGAGAAGGCCTGGCATGCAGTCTCCGCTCTAATCCATCCCAAAGGTGTTCTATCGGGTTGAGGTGAGGACTCTGTGCAGGCCAGTCAAGTTCCTCCACACCAAACTCGCTCATCCATGTCTTTATGGACCTTGCTTTGTGCACCGGTGTCAGGTCATGTTGGAACAGGAAGGGGCCATCCCCAAACTGTTCCCACAAAGTTGGGAGCATGAAATTGTCCAAAATGTCTCGGTAGGCGGAAGCATTAAGAGTTCCTTTCACTGGAACTAAGGGGCCAAGTCCAGCCCCTGAAAAACAACCCCACACCATAATCTCCCCTCCATCAAACTTTACACCTGTCACAATGCAGTCAGGCAAGTACCGTTCTCCTGGCCATCGGATTGATTCGTCTTTCCAGAGAACACGTCTCCACTGCTCTAGAGTCCAGTGGCAGCGTGCTTTACACCACTGCATCCGACGCTTTGCATTGCACTTGGATGCAGCTGCTCGGCCATGGAAACCCATTCCATGAAGCTCTCTACACACTGTTCTTGAGCTAATCTGAAGGCCGCACAAAGTTTGGAGGTCTGTAGCTATTGACTCTGCAGAAAGTTGGCGACTTCTGCACACTGTGCACCTCAGCATGCGCTGACCCCGCTCTGTGATTTTACGTGGCCTTCCACTTCGTGGCTGAGTTGCTGTTGTTCCCAATTGCTTCCACTTTGTTATAATACCACTAACAGTTGACTGTGGAATATTTAGTAGTGAGGAAATTTCACGAATGGACTTATTACACAGGTGGCAACCTATCACAGTACCACGCTTGAATTCACTGAGCTCCTGAGAGAGACCCATTCTTTCACAAATGTTTGTAGAAGCGTCTGCATGCCTAGGTGCTTGATTTTATACACTTGTGGCCATGGAAGTGATTGGAACACCTGGATTCCATGATTTATAGGGGGGTCCCAATACTTTTGGCAATATAGTGTATGCGGATTTGCTGCTCAAGAATCATTTCTTATTATTAACAATTTTGTGCTGCTTCATATTGGTGTTGAATTTGTGAGGCATTTTTTTCTGGATACTTTGATGAATAGAAAGTTCAAATGAAAAGCTTTAATTTGAAATAAAAATATTTTGTAACATTATAAATGTTTTTACTGTCACCTTTTAGTGTGTCTTTCCTGAGTAAACGTATCCTGAAATATCACCATATTCATATAAAACTGTATTTATATTGCCCTTTTCTCAGCGATTCATTTCACTCAAAATCCTAGCTAGCCATCACCATGAAACATACATTTGCATTTGCTTTTAAAATAAAGTGTATTTGTGTGTGTGTGTGTGTTTTAGTTTCATATGCCTGCACAGCTTGTAGTTTCAGTTTTTGTGCGTGATCACAAGTTCGAATGCATGACAATTCTGGTTAAAGCGTGAACAAGGAGTGTGTATCAGAATTCATGTAGAGATAAAGACCTCTCATAAACTGACACTTTACCTACTCATGTTTGAACATCTAAATATGAACCTAACACTTCTTCAATTGATCTGAGCTGCTATCCACATTCGTTTTATAGCTCTACACTATCAATAGTTCATTCAATTGCATCTATTTTTATTTCTTCTAAGGAATTTCAAGAGAAACATCTGTGAAAACTGAGAATTTGTTATGCGTTGTGAATCCTGAGCTACTGTATGAAATAGCATCTTCTGAGCAATACTCTTTAGTTCCTCTGGGAATGAAGAGGGAATGACCTAAAAGCATTCATATGTATTTATTCAGCAGATGATCTAAACCTACTTATAAAGTAGAATAAGAGTAAAGTAGAATGAGAACAAAAAGTTTAAGAAAATGTAGCAAAAACACAGTTGCCCATTTGTTTTCAAAGAGTTCATTAAGTTTATTCATTCCTCTTCTTTTTGTCCTTTTTCAGCACAAACCTCCATATGAAGTCAACGACCTCTTTGAGGACATCAAGGATGGGGTGAAACTGCTGGCTCTGTTAGAGGTGCTGTCTGGACAGAGATTAGTAAGTGTTGCTATGATGCAATATCTGCAGATTATCCCTTTGTGAAACCTCTGCATTGAGCACAGGAGCAGCTGGCGAGTGTCAGCCTTCAATGTCTGTTTAATGCCAAGATGATAGGCTCATTTCTGCTCCTGATAAACCTCCCTTATTTCCCTGCCAGCCATGCGAACAGGGCCGCCAAATCAAAAGGATCCACTGGGTGTCCAACATCGGCACAGCTCTTAAGTTCCTGGAGGGAAGGAAGGTAGGTGACCTTATGAACACTGGTTATCTCATTTAACTGCTCATCTGTCTTAATTAAATGCTGATATTCCTCCCAGCTGAGTCATTCCTGTTCTGCAGTTCAAACTCTCTCTTTTAAAAATGAATTTGCTTGTGCGTTCATTTAAGGAAGTATTTCTATAAAATAATATACCAGATATGCTCTGGTCAAGATCAGGCAATGACAAGAATTGATCAGGTAGATCACACGCAGAAAAGATAGTGAGGAGTTGTTTATGAAATGATTTGTGTAATTTTATCAATCACGATAAATGTTTTAGAGTGACACTAACCAACCAACACCACAAAACATCACAGAATCCAATATTGCATTTTTGTGTTTTACCAATTACAAACTTATTTTATATTTAATTTATATTTTTATTTTAAATATTTTCCTTTTTGATGTTGGTAACATCCGCTCAAAACAAAATAGTGAAATGGTTTAAAATGTAATCCCATTTTCAGTTCCTTGTGATATAAGAAAAACTAAAATTATTTCAATCTTTAAATTTTTTTCATATTTTATCCAAAATATACCCTACTGTTCAAAAGTTTGGGGTCTGTAATATAAAAAAAAAAAAAATTGCAAAAAGTCTGCATTTATTTGATTAAAAATACACTAAAAACAGTAATATTGTGAAATATTATTAGAATTTAAAATAACCGTTCTATGTGTTCAATTTTAATATGTTTTAAAATGTAATTTATTCCTGTAATCAAAGCATCATTACTCATTACATTAGTCTTAAGTGTCACATGAGCCTTCAGAAATCATTCAAATATGATGATTTGATGCTCAAGAAACATTTATGATAATTATAAATGTTCAAAACAGTTGTGCTCTTTAATATTTTTGTGGAAACCGTGCTAAATTTTTTTCATGATTCCTTTTTGATGATTAAAAAGTTCAAAAGAACAGCATTTATTTGAAATAGTCCCTATTCCTCAGTCATATCTGGGGCCAGTTGCATAAACTAAGCCATTATGTTAAGACAGTGTCTTAAGATCTAGTATGAGCCACTAGCAGTTAGGCAAGTGGCATTCAGTCTTACTTTTCGTATCAAATTAGGCCAGTCTATGTTTTTATGTAACTGATTAAAAACAAATATGAACAGTCTTAAAGAAAAAAATGTATGTCTAACTTGTAAGACTAGTCTTAACGGTTTATGCAACCGGCCCCTGATCATTGAATATGTCCATATGTCCCAGTCCGGTATTTGTCTTCATACTGTTTTCTTAACTGTGTCCTCTCTCTTGCCATGTCTCGTCTCAGTCTGTGTACCGAGGGTCTCCGGTCAGTACTTCTCCTAGTCACAGTTCTCACAAACACCTGCTCTTGTTACGCATATCTGCATTTGATGATGCGTACCGTATGCAGTGAGCACCTTCATTATTTTCCGATCTCTGCTGTAGGTGCAACTGGCTGAAAGAGCTGCAATTATTTTTAAAAAAGCTTGTTTTTTCTACAGCATCTCTTATAATGTCCATGACTGGCTGACCATGAGCAAATTGCAGTTTTGTCTATTCACTCACATGTTCCTTATATTCTTGGTGCATTCATATTGGCTTATTCCTCAAGAAGTGAATAAGTCTGGCTGCTTGATTTTATTAAAGCCAACAATATCAAAATGGACCCTATTTGCCTTCTTAATGCACGTCCCTAGTTTTATTCTGCACGATTTATCAGCAGGCTTGTTTGCCTGACCTCAGATCTGTGGATTATATGTAAATGTCGCATTGATATCTTTAAATTATTTAGTCAGAGTTTCTAACCTGATAAATATTTATTTTACAGATCAAACTAGTCAATATAAATGCCACTGACATCGCTGATGGACGCCCATCCATTGTCTTGGGGCTGATATGGACCATTATCCTCTATTTCCAGGTAATGTTTGCCAATTATGATCGTAGGATCTGGAAAATTGTCATATGTCTATATATATCTGTATTTTAAGGGTCTGTCTTTGCAAACCTTTGCAGATTGAGGAGTTGACCAGTAATCTTCCAGCCCTTCAGGCTTTATCCAGCAGTGCATCTTCGGTGGACAGCATGGCCAGCTCAGAGACGGGCAGCCCACCAATGAAACGCAAGGTGGTAACCAAGTTTCAGGGCAACGCCAAAAAAGCCCTGCTCAGATGGGTCCAAAACACAGCGACCAAGTATGTCATATTTCAGAATAAATACAAAGCAAATTGACCATTTGTAATGAATATGTCAACCAACAAGAACTGTGTATAAAAATAGGCCTAATTGTAAATAAGACCCCTAATAAGTCATTGTTTCTTCTTGGAAGGCGTCTTGGGATTGAAATTAAAGACTTCGGTCCTAGTTGGCGCAGCGGTGTGGCCTTCCATTCTGTTATTTATGCCATTCGACCAGAGCTCGTGGACATGGACGTCGTGAGAAAAAGAAGTAATCGTGAGAACCTGGAAGAGGCGTTCAGTGTTGCGGAAAATGAGCTGGGAATACCACGTTTACTAGATCCTGAAGGTACTGATACAACTTATTTTCCTCCAGAATCTCTCCAAGTTCCCTTGAGATAGACAATGTCCACTTACAACATCGCACCATGGTTTTTCAACATGGTTCTATGGAAATGCCATGTTTTTGAGACAATGTATAATGGTAATTTAAGTCAATTTTTTTAATTACTGTACCTTGGTGTATCATGGGGTAAAATGAGAATCATTCATTACTATGATATATACAGGGTTATTATAGTTAACTTAAACTAAAACCATAAAAAAACATTTTTGCTTCTTGAAATGTTATATACAGTACCTGTCAAATTTGGAAACATTACGTTTTTTTATGTTTCTCAAAAAATAGTCTGTTAATATCAATTTATTTGATCTAAAATACAGTAAAAACAGTAATACTGTAAAATAGTATTACAATTTAAATGAACTGGTTTCTGTTGTAATATATTTTAAAATGTAATTTATTCCTGTAATGCAAAGCTGAATTTTCAGCATCATTACTCCAGTCTTCAGTGTCACATGATCCTTCAGAACTCATTCTAATATGCTGATTTGCTGCTCAAGAAACATTATTAATGTTAAAGGATTAGTTCACTTTTAAATAAACTTTTGCTGATAATTTTCTCACCCCCATTTCATCCAAGATGTCCATGTCTTTCTTTCTGCAGTCGAAAAGAAATTAAGGTTTTTGATGAAAACATTCCAGGATTTTTCTCCATATAATGGACTTCAATGGGCTCCAAACGGTTCAAGGTTTAAATGTTTCAGTACAGCTTCAAAGGGCTTTAAACGATACCAAATGATACCAGACGATGGATAAGGGTCTTATCTAGCGAAACGATCAGTTTCTGCGAGAAACCGAGCAGTATTTATGCTGTTATTTTACCTCTTATCAGATGAACGTGATCATCTCTGAGCTCAGCCATAACTTCCGCTGAGTGAGGTCAAAATACGAGCGTGGTCATAGATATATCGATCGTAGATGCCTCATTCTAATGATCCGTTCAAGCGCTAATGAGACATCTACGTATACATCTATGACCACGCTCGTATTTTGACCACACTTAGCGGAAGTTATGGCGGAGCTCAGACATGATAAGAGGTAAAATAATAGCATAAATACTGCTCGGTTTCTTGGAGAAACTGATCGTTTCGCTAGATAAGACCCTTATCCATCGTCTGGTATCGTTTAAAGCCCTTTGAAGCTGTACTGAAACTGTCATTTGGACCTTGAACTGTTTGGAGCCCATTGAAGTCCATTATATGGAGAAACATCCTCGAATGTTTTCATCAAAAGCCTTAATTTCTTTTTGACTTTAGAAAGAAAGACATCTTGGATGACATGGGGGTGAGTAAATTGTCAGCAAAAGTTTATTTAAAAGTGAACTAATCCTTTAAACACATTAGTGCAGCGTAATATTTTTTTGTGGAAACTGTGATTTTTTAAAAATGAATTTAATGTGATGTACTAAAAATACTAAAACAAAAATGGAAAATAAAAATGTATTAACAACATTATGTACACTAATAAAAAAAAAGAAAAAAAAGACCAAAACAACTAAATTATAAAAAATGTAACTAAAAGTAAAACAAAAAAATAAATAAAAACGAATTCAAAATATTTCAAAGTACTATAATAGTTCTTCAATGATATTAAAATGACACTGTAAATATATAAAATGACTGTTGTATACCATGAATGTACCGCCAATACTAGTTTTGTGTGGCTAATAATGTAGATTCAGTCAATAATCTGTTGTGCTGTTGCAGAGCCACTCATTTGTTTTGAGTTTGATGTGAATAGACAGACACTGCATAATTATACTGGGGATCCGCCATCATCAGGACTCATTACAGACAGACGCTGTTATAGTTTCTTATATAGGTCATGCATGACATCAGCCCTGATCAGATGCAGAGTAGCATGACATCATGAGGTGATCTGGTAGAATCCCTTTGAAGAGGCTATAAAAAGCCTAATTTGGCTCTTTCAGGTCAGTGGATCATCTAATATGACATGAATGAAGTCTATGGAACACCTGATGATTCACTTTGGGGGTTCTCCAGTAAAAATCGCGTTTGGGGGACTAACAGTCGTGTGCCCAGTCTATTCTCTGCTATATGCGTCAACCTAAAACGTAAAATTTTCACAACGTTGAAGTAGCCTATTAAAATCATTCAGATATTGCGTACCCTTGCGATATGCATATTGCGATATGTACATTTGCGATATTTCGATATATTGCGCAGCCCTACCTGGTGCTAAATATCACATAATTGGGGTCGCTTCAACCCGCGGCAACAGTGTTAAAGTATCCCAATTCAGCTGGAAAACCGCAGACTTGGCAACACTGATGTTATGATACCTGTAAAATAAAATAAGGATTAAAAGGGATTTAAGGGAATAAAGAGAAAATAAATAAATAAATAAGACCGGTAAAATAAGTTCTAGTCTAAGTGTAACTGAGGTAATACATTTAGGCTAAACTCTTTGCAAAGAGTATTTTATTTAAAATATGCACACATTCACTATTCACCAATATGTCAAAAATGCAAAACGTGTCTTATAACACATTTGAATAAAATATGGCGAAATCCCATAAATATATGAACGGTTTACATCACTGTATTATTACTGTGGGCTGTTGAATACATCTATCGTAAAAAAAATATTAAATAGGCCTATTTTAGCTATTTATATAGCTCACCACGCACCCCAAAATTGAGAAGAGTAATTTTTATTGTTATAATAATGATTTTAGAAATGTCTAAACATGAATAAAAAAAAAAAAACATTAAGTAGCCATATAGTGGCTGTAGGTAAGAATCAATGTTTTTTTTATTTTTAAAAGTGTTTGTTTTCCAGTAGATGGCAGCAATCCTTCACTAAACCAAAGCACATCTCCATGAATGAAAATGAGAAATGTAGATGTTTGGATTTTTTTAAGTTCACTTGGAATTTATATACTGAATTTAAGTTGTTTCTACAATAATTTGGACAGTATATAAAATCTGAATGTTCATATTGGATAGATTCCTCAAATGTTTTTTTCAGACATTATCTTTTGTGGACATGTTAATTTTTTGTTCCATTACCCTGCCACATAGTTTTAATGGAAATGCATGGTTGCATCATATTCATCTCGCAATGTACTGATGTTACTGATAAGTGTCAATACACTTTGTCAATACGCCTAGTGAATTTTCGTCCATTTCCACCACTGTATATATAAATACACACACATGCATGTATATATTTAAGATTTCTTTTTTTATATTTATATATGAAATATTTATATTTCTACATAATATAAATTGTATAAATATATATACAGTATATACGTGCAAATATTTCTGAAATATGTATGTGTGTCTATTCAAATATACATAATATTTATATACAATACATACAGATATATTATGTAAACACAAACTTGGGATGCAATTAATTGCGATTAATCATTTGACAGCCCTAATTATTAAAGAAAATTTTCCTGTGATGGCAAAGCTGAATTTCAGCAGCATTACTCCACTCTTCAGTGTCACATGATCCTTCAGAAATCATTCAAAATGAATAATGAATGAATACTTTAGAAAGTTAAAAAGAACAGCATCTATTTGAAATAGACATCTTTTGTAACATTATAAATGTCTTTACTGTCACTTTCGATCAATTTAATACATCCTTAGGGAATAAAATAACACAATTCTTTCAAATTCTTTAAAATCTTACTGACCCCAATCTTTTGAACGGTAATGTATATATTTTGTCTTTTTATATTTTTTCATCATCTTATGTACATTGGCACTATTTTTGAGTTTGGCAAGCTGCAAATCCTCTAACAATACCAATCTACATCACAAATGTACATTTGATGTGCCAGTAAAGCACAGTAGAACTGAAACTAGGTGCATGCATGCATAGATAAATGATTATCACAATGGTAATACCGCAACCATTTCCCCTTGAGGGGTTCAAATCTCTCACTTTGTGTTTGTTTTTCTTGCAGATGTGGATGTGGACAAGCCTGATGAGAAATCCATAATGACATATGTAGCTCAGTTCCTGAAGCACTACCCAGATCCCCACCAGTCCGAGACAGATGGACACCAAGAGGAGGTACGATTTAGTGCTTATGCTAAAAATACTCTAGCCGCTTGCTGTTGTTATTTAATGCAGTCACTGCTGTAGTGCTTGCTCATTAGTCACTAACCATTTACTGTCCATCACAATGTGGAATCCATTCAAGGAGTATTTTACTCTAGCATCACACCCATAATGCATTGCTCAGTGTGCTCACTCTGTCTCTCTGTCTGTGTCACTCACCCGTGCGCATTTGTAGCTGGTTCGTTCCATTCCTACATTCGCTCTCTCTATCCCAGCTCTACAGGTAAGAGCCGATTTCGTCTCACCTGCATGAGGTTCATTTAATGTATGGGGCATTCTCAAGAAATGATGCCATATGTGATTTTAAAATACTGGAAACGTAATTACAACCCTACCACAAAGTTATTAAATTGCAAGAGTTTAAATACTAATAATGTAAAATATATTCACGAGTTCACACTTGCATCAAATTAAATAAAGTAAAGATTATGCGTATTTGGCGTGCTATCAAGGGGAGGGCTCCGGGCTCTGAATTTTGGCCCGAACCCAGAGTATCCCCCCCGTGATAGAGGTAGTCTAGAACTAGACTGCATTGTATTATGGATTGTGTTGACGTCTAATAAGAGTTTATTTAAAAGTGAGGAGATGGGGTGGTGGAGGGATGCTAAAAACTGTCAACGAAAAGGAGGTAAATCTGCAGTATATATTCACCTCTTATCGTTGATTCAATTGATTAACTTAATGTGCTCCACTCGTGTTTAATTAGGTTTAATTATCTGAACGTGCTCCTCCTGAAATTTGTTAATAAAACATCAGTATTATAAATCCCAGTATTATAACTTTGCATGTGAAAAAAATCACATTACAGTATGCAATCCCCCTACAAAAAATGTGCAAAAACACGTGGTCCCATGTGAAACACATACTTTGCTCATGGGAGACTGGTTTTGGGTCAGTTCCCATGTGAAATCCACGTGATCACGTGCGGAAAACATGGAAAATTCATTAGTTTTTCTGTAAAGGTTATTAATCACACATTATAACTAGGAATAAAATAAATAATGATATGCCTCTCAAAAACCCTCTTACAAAATTTCAGTGCACAAAAAGTCTAATAATGCCCTTAGCACCATCTTTTACTTTCAGTATTCTGGTGCTTTTTCTGTAAAATACTGAAATGATATATATATACTGTATATATGAGCAATATCACACGAGTATACCGAATGACTGGCTGAGATGAAGCGATGGAGGCCTGGGGCTCGCATCTGCGAATGTTTATATATTAGTCACATATTTGAGGTCTAAATAACTACATTATTGCCTAAAACACTCTCAAAACTACATTCAGTGACACAAAAACAGGAGTATTTGTAAAATTATGGAGGTTTGCTCATCCGTCATGACACTTGCTGCGAGAAATGTTGCAAGCGGAGTGATACAAACTGCACGGCTCTCAGCTCTTCGAGAACCAGAAATAACTGCTGTGCATGTAATGTGTGTTTGTGTATATATATATATATATATATATATATATATATATATATATATATATATATATATATATATATATATATATATATATATATATATATATATATATATATATATATATATATATATATATATATATATATATATATATATATATATATATATATATATATATATTATATATATATATATATATATATATATATATATTATATATATATATATATAATATATATATATTATATATATATATATATAATATATATATATATATATATATATATATATATATATATATATATATATATATATATATATATATATATATGTATTCACACGTTTACCTCATATTTCTTTAGATAGAATAGAACCATAATTTCTTAATGACTCGTAGAAAGACGATTCTCTGCCGATGCATTAGTCAATGTTGCGTGATAATAATTCCCACCTCACTGTGACCTTAAACGTCTCATAATACATCTATGCGTTATTATATATAATATCTGCATACGGTCACAATAGAGTGAGTTTTGAGCAGAAACGTTGTATTAATCTCATACCATCACTCTGAAATAGATTAATGGTGCGCACTGACTTTCTGAAAAGCTCTGCATGGATTGAGGCCATATTTCATATGGATTTAATTTTTCCATAACATTGTTAAAATGGTAGGCTTGACTATTTATAGATCAAAATATTATTTTTATAGAAGGAAATGACTATATTGGACTGAAAGTGCTTGAACAGTGAATATATATATATTTTTATTAATTAAAAGACTTTCTATATAATCTTACATGAACAAATAGAACACTAAACAGAATTAAATTGCCAAATATGTTTAGTATCATGTTAATTATATGAATAGGAGACATGTAACACACTAATGTCAGCGTTTCCTGAGAATGGCCTTTCTGCGGTGGATACTCTCTGCTTGTTTCCTCTCTCTCTCTCTCTGGCTTTTATCTTGCTAATGTCTTGACTATGTTGTGTTTGCATCTCTTGATGTGCCTTTGCTCTCCTGGACAGTATGATCCACAAGATATTGAGCTAATGCTTGAGGTATGTGGTTATTAATAAATAGGGTCATAACAGCTCTGTATTGTGTGTAACAAAATACTAAATAGTTGAAGATCTTCACTCTTCTTTGGGATTGCACACTACTGTGTTACTTGCTGTGGGGTCCTTTTTATAAGGTTTCTTGCTGAATACCTGCTAAACGAGTGATAAATCGCTGTTTCTTTCTGTCTGATGTGCACAGAAAGAGGAACGCAAGGTGCTGAGGGAGGTGAAGATCTGGCTGGATCAGCTTGAAAGAGATATTCTGCGAGCACAGGGATCTGAAGAGAGTCTCACTGACAAATATCAGGTAAAGCTGACAATTTTCCATCTACGATCTTTAGAATTAAACAGGCTGTTTTTGCTGCATTTAGAACCTCTACATGTAAATAAGCTCTATAATGATTGGCTTAATATAACGATTAGCTCTATAATGATTGCATTTGTGAGTTTGCTGTCAATTCAGATGAATTTAGTGCTGCCCCATCTTTCTTTTTTTGTCTGAAGGCCTTTAAGAGCTTCCGTGTGCAGTTCGAGATGAGAAAGAAACAGATCGAGTCTCTCCTGCAGCCGGTACACAGAGACGGCAAACTGTCAGTGGATCAGGCCGTGGTCAAGCAGTCCTGGGATCATGTGTCTGTCAGGGTACGTGCTTCGCCTAATGTAATTAAAGAGTTTGTTCGCCCAAAATGTTTTATTCTGTCATCATTTACTCAACTCCGGTTGTTTCTTTTTTCAATGGAAGGCAAAAGGAGATGTTTAGCATTATGTTCGTGCCACTTTTTATACAATGAAAATGAATCGGGACAGAAACTCTTGTACACCAAAAATGACAGAAAAAGCCCCATAAAAGTAGTCAGAAGTTGTACACTAGCTTTGTGTGAGGAACAGACTGATTCACTTACAATTTCCCCATCAACGCATCAGCTCTTATTATCTCAGCTCTTGTTGTTGCATGTGTCACATAACTAATCATTTAAAATGATTAGGTATGGTTAAATATGTGTATACACAAATGCTTTTTTTGATGGCTATGATGAAGAGAAAATTAGCACACATTTCAACATCTCAAGATAAAAATATCTTAAATAGCTCAAGAATCACTTAAATATCACTAATAATATAAAATCACAGCCTTCGCTAAAATAAATATTTAAAAGTGAATATATTTATATAATGGGTAAATATGTTATAATCTTACTGGGCCTGTTAAAACTGATACGTTAACGCAACGTTGACAAAATATTCCACATAATTAACGCAGCATTTGTTTTTTCCTGTCATCCTTTGACTGCACTACAGAATATGATCATGCTGTCTTTCGTTCAAGTACTTTTTAAACTATTTAAGCGTGATAAGATGCAAAAAAAGAACTCAAATCTGTACTGGCGCGCTGTATGTGATGCGTTTCTCTGTGAACAAACACGGAATGCGCGTAGAGAAAGCCGTTTTCGACAGCACGGCAGCACCGCATTGAGTCGAATTCCCGTTTGTCGTTTATGCTCGTAAGCACAGTCTTAAATTAGTTAAAAAGTGTTAAATGAACTTAAGGAGTTGTGGGAAAATAGGGTACGTGTCCGATCCGGGTCATGTGCGGCAGGTCTTAAAGTGACAGCAGCCTAATAAACCTGCTGCTGTCTGTCATTAAGGATAATCAAAGAACAAAAGAAAAAATCACTCACCTAGTTTTTTAGCTTTAATAATGATTCATCTATATTCACTTTTTAATTTATGTGGTGAAGACTGTGCCAGAAATAATTCAAGAAATTATTCAACTTCTGTATATTTACCTTTTAGACCTTCCTGAAAATAATAAAGCACTGTTTACAAGGTTACATGGGTCAAAATCTATGAATACAATAACTTTTTTGGGCATTTTAGTAGGGTAGGTACAAATCTGAACTGTCCTGCCTAGAAAACAAACTTTAGTGTTGAACCCTGATATATTATCATGGCTGATTTCAACCGAGCGGCATTAGTACAGTACAGTACGATTCAGGACCGTAAATCATGATCCAGCTTATGTTTCCACCGCCAACAGTACCCTTTAGTATCGGACTACTGTGCTAGGTATCCCAACGGAAGGGTGCCAAAAAAGTGATATGGTATGGTTCGGAATTAGGGTACCTAGGGTACTTCTGACAATGGAAACGGCAAAAATTGCGTACCATACTGAATTTTACTGAACCGTACCGTAGTAAATGTGACATTTATTACAATAGGTTTATGTGAAGATATGTTTTAAGTTCACTTAAATTAAAAGTTGTTATATTTTTAAAAACATATTAAATGTTAGAAATTATAGCTTTCAATTATACTGTAATGTTAAATGGCTATAATTAATGCCTAAAACTGAGAAAAAATCTATTTAATAGAGACATCAGTATTGGTATCAGCGATTCTGGCCTTCATCCATAGTGCTTAGTAAAAACATGCCATTATTACAAATATTTAAAATATACTGTCTTTATGTTGTTTCTACATTATTTTGGAGATTCAATGTGAAAGTATTAAAACATAACAATATATTAAAAACTTTAAACATTAGACAATATTAATCATGATTCATTAGTTTTAGTTCATTCTCATATAGTCTTTTAAATGTTTGTTAATATTTTTATAGAGCTCAGTTAATTTCTAAAGGTAAATGAATGCTTTAACGTAAGCTAAAGATTGTACATATTAACTGTTATATTTTATTGTACATAAATTCACTATTGCGTTGATTATGTCTGAAAAATAGTTTTTGTTGCTGCTGTGAGAATAAATGAGTGTGCACTTGTCTAGTTGTCATTAGCTGGAATGAAGTGTGAATTGGAGCGTAGACCATGGATACAGTTCCTTCATTACTGAGGAAAGAGGACAGACACACAGAGGCCGTTTTGTTTAAAGGAACAGAGAAGTCCATAGAGTGGAAACAGCAATCTGGCCAGACACTTGACAGCTTGAAAGGTCCTCGCAAACAGTGAGCGGCATTAAAAAACAGATCGCTCCTTTTGATATTTGCGATGCATTTTTGTGGTTTGTGCAGCTCTTAGACTGGCACATCCATCTGGACAAGTCTTTGCCGGGCCCTCTGGGAGTGATCGGAGCCTGGCTGCATCGGGCAGAACTTTCCCTGAGAGAGGACGTACCGATTCAACAGGCCCACGAAGAGACGGCCAACATCATCCACAGAAAACTGGAACAGCACAAGGTAGGTGCAAGAACTTTTCTTTCTTGAGGGACTTTCTCTGATCACAGTGCTCCTAAAATAAGAAATGGTGTGATTTCTGTACAGGAGGTGATGAAGAATTTGGAGGGGCACAGACAGACATTTCAACAGATTCACAGAGACCGATCAGTAAATGGCGTCCCGGTTCCACCAGAGCAGCTTCAGGACATGGCAGAAAGGTCAACTCTGATGACATTAGGTTTCACTGTTTATAGGCAACATGCAACAGCATTTGCAATGCATTTAATATCCTATTATGCAATATATTTTTTGAGTGAAAGTGTGAGACTTTCATTGTGATTTGAAGTATTAAACTGAAAGGATGACAAACAGACAAAACAATCTCATAAACTTATAACGAAAGAGGGAACTTAGCAATATTTAGAGCCCAGAACATCAAATAGACTTTGACTTGAGCCGCCTAGTAACCACCCTGAACAACTACCTAGAACACCCCTAGCAACCACATTGCACACATGCTCACACCCTTCAGAACATGTGGAACAACTCTGCAACCACATAGCAACATCCTAGCAACCACATGGGCTCGACAATGCGTGCATTCCACGTGCATTTGCGACTAAAAATAGATGTGTACGAACTGTGAAAAGTTTTTTTGGAGCACGTGTGCAAATAAAAATCTAAAATTTTCTTAAATGTAAGCTCATAAAGTCTTCAATACCTTAAATGGTATAACAAGCGTCTTAATGATAATTTAAGGAGTCTTATATTTTGGGGATGAAAAACATAAATCACGATACTGCCTAAAAATATTTTATTGTAATATGTTATAGTTAACAAAAACTAAAACCATAAAATTAATTTTTCATTACTTGAAATAAATAAATGTTAAACTGACATAAAATAAAATATAAAACATGTATTACAAACTTATATTATATTATATTAATTTATTATATTAATGTATTATATTAATTATATTATATTATATTATATTATATTATATTATATTATATTATATTATATTATATTATATTATATTATATTATATTATATTATATTATATTATATTATATTATATTATATTAATTATATTATATTATATTATATTATTAATTATATTATATGTACCACATATTACCGTAGTAACCACAAAGCAATGTGCACACAACCACTCAGAACATGTAGAACAACTTTGCAGCCATAGAAACGTCCTAGCAACCATGTAGTACTCCTAGTAACCACATAGCAACATGCTCACAATCACTCAACATGTGGAACAACTCTGCAACCACATAGCAATGCCATAGCAACCACATAGTACCCCTAGTAACCACATAGCAATGTGCAAACAGCCACCCAGAACATGTGGAACAACTCTGCAGTCATGCAACGCCCTAGCAACCTTATAGTACCCCTAGTAACCACATAACACTGTGCTCACAACCACTCAGAACATGTGGAACAACTCTGCAACCACATAGAAATACCCTAGCAACCACATAGTACCCCTAGCAACCACATAGCAATGTGCAAACAACCACTCAGAGCATGTGGAACAACTCTGCAGTCATAGCAACGCCCTAGCAACTACATAGGACTCCTAAACCACATAGCAATGTGCAAACAGCCACTCAGAACATGTGGAACAACTCTGCAGTCATAGCAACGCCCTAGCAACCACATAATAGTACCCCTAGTAACCACGTAACACTGTGCTCACAACAACTCAGAACATGTGGAACAACTCTGCAACCACATAGCAATGCCCTAGCAACCACTTAGTACCCCTAGTAACCACATAGCAATGTGCAAACAACCACTCAGAACATGTGGAACAACTCTGCAGTCATAGAAACGCCCTAGCAACTACATTGTACACCTAGTAACCACATAGCAATGTGCTCACAACCACTCAGAGCAGGTGGAACAACTCTGCAGTCATAGCAACGCCCTAACAACCACATAGGACTCCTAAATTACATAGCAATGTGCTCACAACCACTCAGAACATGTGGAATTCCGCAACCACATAACAATGCCCTAGCAACTACATAGCAATGTGCAAACAATTGGTTACATTCACATAAATTAAAGTGAAGAATGTTATCACATTTTAAGGATAACAAACTAATAATGAATGATGTACAATAAGACCAGCAACATTTATTAATAAATAATTTTTTGTTTCATGTTGAGTTTAAATACTAAGGTCTTAAATCCCATCGATTACTGCTATATTTACTGCTATTTCATGTCTTCACAGGCTTAATTTTGTGTCCACATCATCTCACGTCCATCTGATTAAATTTGAATTCTGGGAGATGAAGTATCGCCTCATGGCTTTTCTTATGCTGGCGGAGTCAAAGCTCAAATCGTGGATCATTAAATACGGCCGACGGGACTCAGTGGAGCTTCTTCTGCAAAATTATATTGTACGTCCTCCAGCGTACTTAATAAACTCTTTTAAATCTGCTTTATAAAAAAAGATTCTGCTGACATATCACGTCCTCATCTACACACAGGCGTTCATTGAAGGCCACAAGTTCTTTGAGCAATATGAAACCACGTTTCGGACTCTGAAACAAGCTGCAGACACCTATTTGAAATCTGGGACTTCAGGTAAGACGCATCTCACTTTCATCAATTTTCCCCTGAGGCCGGAGATTCATGCAGCTTTTTATAATCATTCCCTGGCAGCAATTCTGAACTCTGGCAGCCAAAATGAGCCTCTTGCTTTGTGATCAGGCAGCCTCATTCTGTCAAGCGTCCTTGAAACCATCATTACAGTGCTGAAACAAGTGCTCTGGACTAATAATTATATCTCACTCAAAATTACACTTGACTCTCATTTGCCACAAATGAATGTTCAGGTCATATTTCACTGCAAAATCATGAGAAAAAAAATATTATTTTGCATAATGAAAACAAAGCCTATTTTAGACCCATTACAGTTTTCTTGCAATGCCACATTATTTTCAGTATAAGCATAAGAGGCTTATTTTAAACAAAAAAATCTTACTGATCCCAAACTTTTGAGCTTTATATGTTGTGTGTGTGTGTGTGTAATGTATACCGTAGTGGCCAAAGGGATGTGCAGAGGGGATATTTATTTTTAATGATCCTACATATTTTATTAAACCATCTAAATATGAGGGAAATATATTACTATACTTAGTATATTAAATATACTTTAAATATGAGGGAAGAACAAAGCACTAAACTTCGTGAGGTATTTATCTAAGAGCTTTATCTACAGCTACAGGTTTTATTTTATTTTACAAACAAATGCATAGAAAAACAAAACGCTCACTGGAAAAAGCACACACTGACTACAACAGAATCAGAACAGTTATTAATATTTTGATGGTTATCTCTCATTTTCATAATTTGATAGCCTGGCCAAAAATTATGTCTGCACATTTTAGCATGTTTAATTGCGCTATCACAAATAAAACATTGACTGCAAGCACAACTAAGCAATAGCAATTACAAAATCTTTAACAAACATTTAATAATTTTTGAATAAAGGAAGATGATGTCAATTTTCCTAGGCTGGACATCACTTTTGGCTACTACTGTATATATATATACACTCACCTAAAGGATTATTTGGAACACCTGTTCAATTTCTCATTAATGCAATTATCTAATCAACCAATCACATGGCAGTTGCTTCAATGCATTTAGGGGTGTGGTCCTGGTCAAGACAATCTCCTGAACTCCAAACTGAATGTCAGAATGGGAAATAAAGGTGATTTAAGCAATTTTGAGCGTGGCATGGTTGTTGGTGCCAGACGGGCCGGTCTGAGTATTTCACAATCTGCTCAGTTACTGGGATTTTCACGCACAACCATTTCTAGGGTTTACAAAGAATGGTGTGAAAAGGGAAAAACATCCAGTATGCGGCAGTCCTGTGGGCGAAAATGCCTTGTTGATGCTAGAGGTCAGAGGAGAATGAGCTGACTGATTCAAGCTGATAGAAGAGCAACTTTGACTGAAATAACCACTCGTTACAACCGAGGTATGCAGCAAAGCATTTGTGAAGCCACAACACGCAACCTTGAGGCGGATGGGCTACAACAGCAGAAGACCCCACCGCGTACCACTCATCTCCACTACAAATAGGAAAAAGAGGCTACAATTTGCACAAGCTCACCAAAATTGGACAGTTGAAGACTGGAAAAATGTTGCTGAAGACTGGAAAAATGTTGCCTGGTCTGATGAGTCTCGATTTCTGTTGAGACATTCAGATGGCAGAGACAGAATTTGGCGTAAACAGAATGAGAACATGGATCCATCATGCCTTGTTACCACTGTGCAGGCTGGTGATGGTGTTGTAATGGTGTGGGGGATGTTTTCTTGGCACACTTTAGGCCCCTTAGTGCCAATTGGGCATTGTTTCAATGCCACGGCCTACCTGAGCATTGTTTCTGACCATGTCCATCCCTTTATGACCACCATGTACCCATCCTCTGATGTCACAAAGCTTGAATCATTTCAAATTGGTTTCTTGAACATGACAATGAGTTCACTGTACTAAAATGGCCCCCACAGTCACCAGATCTCAACCCAATAGAGCATCTTTGGGATGTGGTGAAACGGGAGCTTCGTGCCCTGGATGTGCATCCCACAAATCTCCATCAACTGCAAGATGCTATCCTATCAATATGGGCCAACATTTCTAAAGAATGCTTTCAGCACCTTGTTGAATCAATGCCACGTAGAATTAAGGCAGTTCTGAAGGCGAAAGGGGGTCAAACACAGTATTAGTATGGTGTTCCTAATAATCGTTTAGGTTAGTGTATATACACAATACATATTATCATCCAAAATAAAAGTCTGTGTTTACATATATATATATATATATATATATATATATATATATATATATATATATATATATATATATATATATATATATATATATATATATATATATATATATATATATTTATATATATTTATATATATATATATATATATATATATATATATATATATACAGTATATACATACACGTGTGTCTATTTATATATACATAATTATACACAGTACACACACATATACTATGTAAACACAAACTTTTATTTTGGATGCGATTTGACAGCACTAATATATATATATATATATTTTGCATTACAGTAATGATAATATTACTATTAATATTATTTTTGCATTATGATATTGTTAAATGTTAAAAAAACAAACAATTTAAATATATTTATGCAAAATATAATTTCTTATTGTTATTCTTTTGAAAATGGCAAGAAACATGACCTGGATATGTTTGTGACAGTTTCAAAAACAGATTCACTTGAATACGAAGGTACCATGTAAGGTGTAGTAATGTGGCTTAACTATTTCATACTGTAGGGTGTAAAATCATCATGAGAGGTGAGTTTAGAGGAACCAGAGTACTCCGTAACATAGTGACTCTTTAGATAATGTGCTTGCTCTAGCTTGACTGTGCACAAGTGTTTAACCTCGCATTACAGTGATTTCACTTCTAATAACAACTACTAGCAGTTCTCTTACATTAGCTGATGCTCTAGTCTGCCAAAGTGCACACCTTCTTGACTCTAGGGATTGTTTTGCACTTCTTGTGTACCTCAAAATCAGATTCAGAAATGCAATTGTTTTAAGTTACTTTATTATTGATCAAGTTTTATTCATAATGTGATTTTCATTCAGCTGAAGAGGTAGAAGGGGTGAATAAGTTCCTGAGCGATGCAACAGCGCAATGGAAGAACCTGTCAGTGGAGGTGCGCAGCGTCCGCAGCATGCTGGAGGAAGTGATCTGCAACTGGGAGAAGTACAGCAGCACAGTGGCCAGTCTGCAAGCCTGGCTGGAGGACGCAGAGAAGATGCTCAACCAGTCAGAGAGCGACAAACGGGTGTGTTGTCAAAGTTTGTGACTTTCAGATGAAATTACGTTGGGATAAACGTCAAACAGCTATTGCGTATTTAAACAGTGTGAATTCTTCTTTAGGAGTTTTTCCGCAATCTTCCACACTGGATTCAGCAACACATGGACATGAACGATGCTGGAAACTTCCTGATTGAGACCTGCGATGAGCCCGTGTCCCGAGAACTCAAACAGCAGTTGCTCCTTCTCAACGGCAGATGGAGAGAGCTGTTCGTCAAAGTCAAACAAGTAAGACAAGTGGCGTCACATTTAAGGTTTTCTTATCATAAAGGGCTCATATTCTACACTGCACATCAAGCATTTTTTAAATATGCTTAGAGTCATGATTTCTTAGACCAAAACATTTTTTCATGACCGTTTTCCTGACAGTCATTACTATTGCTTCTGCACCCTTTAAGAAATAATGTAGATGTTCATGTTGGTGTAAACATAATTCTGATGACATTTTTTTCTTAGTATGCAAGAGCAGATGAAGTGGACAAACTGAGGAAGGATTATGACGATGGGATTGAAGCTTTAAAGGTGTTTATTGACACAGCCAATGAGAGGATGAACACTCCAGTTCAAGTCTCGTTTCTGAACATACGGACATATCTACAAGACGTTGAGGTAATCAGAGTTCACAAAGCTTGCTACCTGGCTCTCTGAAATACTTGATTCTGATAGGGCGATTGCAGCATAAACCCCTTTAGAATGATAATATCCCTCAAATTTGCGACATTGACCAGCTGACAGTACATTGATTTATGTACAACAGTGCTGTTCAAAAATTTGGGGTTGGTAAAGACTTTTCAATGTTTTTCAAAGAAAGCTCTTATGCTCATCAAGGCTGCATTTATTTAATCAATAATTCAGTAAAAGAGTAATATTGTGAAATATGATTACAGTTTAAAATAACAAAGTTAAAGTTTTTTAGTTTTAGTATATTTTATTTAAATCTGTGATGGCAAAGCTGCATTTTCAGCATCATTACTCTAGTCTTCAGTGTCACATGATCATTCTAATATCAAGAAACCTTTATTATTATTATCAATGTTAAAAAAATAGTTGTGCTGTTTAATGTCTTAATGGAAACTGTGATTCTCTGATAAATAGAAAATTCACAAGAACAGCATTAATTTGAAATAGATTTTTTTGTCTAACAGTCTAATATTGAAAAAATGTTATGCAGTTTATATTACAAAGAATAATGGTGTTTACTGCAGTGTCATTGGTGCTAGAGATCATATACATATCAACTCATTTCTCGTAGGACATCAAGCACAAAGTGCCATCCATGGAGGCGGCGTACAAGACGGCCACACGCAACGCGCAGCAGCTGACCAAAGACATCACAGAAGAGGAGATTGCACAGATGCTGTCTACCATGGCAACCATCAAGGATGAGCTCAGCAAGGTGCCTGCCCTGTATATTCCCCAATGAACTGCCACATTAGACCATAATCATACCGTCTCACATTATACCTCAATGTCTGGTTCAGATAAGAGAGAGAATTCTGCCCCTGCTGAGGGACTCCCAGGCCATGCTGCCTCCATTAGAAGAGATGGAGAAACATATCACTGGGTTCTACCAGTCGCTGGAGAAGGCGAGCCGCATCACTTCCTCCCGGGATTCCGAAGCTCCAGGAGACTTCAAGCAGAAGTGTCAGGTGACTAAAGGACAATGGGTTGCATCTTATAGGGTTATGAGACAGTTTGCACCACGGTAAAGGCCTGTTCGCACTTTAAAAATTAATTACAAGATTTTAAACATAAGGAATATATAATTCAATACTGAAAATAATAATAATGTTACTTTGATGTTAGCTGAAATCAAATCAAATCTAAAAAACGTAGCCTTTTCATTTCTCATTTAGTTCAGCTTGATGTACTAAAATAACTAAAACGGAAATAAAAATAAATGAAAACAATATAGAAATTAAAAAACGAATTAAAATGACAAAAACACATAAAAAATACAAAATTACTATAAAATTAAAATGGAAAATATAAAAATATAATTCATTATATGAATAAACACAGTATATTAATAAATTATATATATTAATAAAAATAGTAGTATCTCAATTAAACTAAAATAACTTTGGTTAAAACTGTTCGTGTAATTAAAAATGAAATATTTTGCCCAACATTGACTCTCAAGTCAAACAATTTATTCAGGAGTTTTTAGAGAATGAAGAATTTTGTCCATTAAATAGTTTTGGTTCTAAAATTGTGGATATTTTGTGCCTCCAAATTGGTTGTGGACAGGCTTTAAGATTTTTAGGGTGGGTTGCACCAATAAGGATTAAATTAAACACAGTTTAGGTCTAATCTAGGATTTGTTGATCTAGGCTTTATTTTAAATGGAGTTGTGTTACACCACTTATTTTTAAACCCAGATTAACAAATTGGGGATTAGAATTGAACCTGCGATTAAAACCTTAATTTACAATACATTTTTGCCGCCATGATGGATTCGCCATTGAGAGCAACAATATTAATATTCAATTTCCTTCTTTATTGATCACCAGAAACTCTCTCTCTCTCTCTCTCTCTCTCTCTCTCTCTCTCTCTCTGAAATAAGGAGCTCTTGCCGATAAAGGAAATAAACTTGTAAAATGTCAGCTGTCTTTATAAAGCACTACGTAGAGAGACCATTACTGATCAAGCCGGCAATGAAAACATTGCGGCAGCGCATGCAGATTTCATAGCATGGAATATTTATAGTATCAATTAATGGAGTATATTGTGGCAGCAACAGGATTAAAGTTGATCTATTTTAAATATAAATTAAATCTAGGACCATAATGATGGTTTAAATGTAAACCTGAAGCCTAAACAAGGTTTAAAGTTTGGTGCAACACAATTATTAGATAAATCTTGATTTAATCTTGATTTAAGATTCCTTGTTGGTGCAAGCCACCCTTAAATACTTAATATATTAAAATGTATTTGCCATTAATTCTGTCTCTGTCTGTATTTTCTCTGTTTATACAATTAACAGGAGCTGGTAACCTATCAGCAGAGCTGTAAAAAGTGTCTGTCAGTGATTGATAAAAACCATCAGGTCATTCTGAAATCATTGGAAACCAGTAAGAACCTAAAACACCTGGACACGTCACTGCTAGAGAGGAGGATCACCGAGCTTCAGGCCTCTTCACAGGTGGGAACTGCACAGATGGAAGAAGAACATCATGTCTTTCAGCGTTTTTTGTATTGATTTTTACAATATAAATCACATTTAACAATCCCCCAAACCGAAGAACATCATGTCTTACACACAAGAATGAGTATTGATTGAATGACTAAATCTGAGCATAGTTTGAGATCTCTTTTATTGCAGCCTTTTACTCTGAATGAAAATCTGAGGATCACATGAATTAAGCAAAAATCATACATTTGATCTAATTTCTGTCCCTGCGAAACAGTTGATGTTTCCACTGTGTCTACATGCGTGTTTTGTATGTTTTATCTCAAAAAGGGCATGGTAAAAGAAACCACAGAATGGAAGAGACACGTGGAGGCGAACAGCAGCCTGATGAAGAGATTCGAAGAGTCTCGTGTGGAGCTGGAGAAGGTTCTGAAAATAGCTCGCAGCTCCATGACTGAGAGAGGAAACCCAGAGGACCTTCTGAAAAAGCACACGGTGAGAACTCAAACCCAACAGTCTATTCTAGTGCTTGGCAAATAGGCCGAAAGCAGAGTTTGAACTTAATTTGGTCTCTAGAAGGAAATGAGCAGAGAGATTTTAAAGCTGACATGATTTCATAATGTTTCTATTGAATGTCCTGCAGGAGTTCTTTGGGCAGCTGGATCAGAGAATCCTCAATGCTTTTCTCAAAGCCTGTGATGAACTCACAGATATTTTACCAGAGCAAGAACAGCAGAATCTGCAGGAAACAGTCAGGAAACTGCACAAACAGTGGAAGGTTAGAGAGCGCTTCCATCTTCTCACAGTCTCACCTTACTATCTATCAATCTATCAATCTATCAATCTATCTATCTATCAATCAATCTATCTATCTATCTATCTATCTATCTATCTATCTATCTATCTATCTATCTATCTATCTATCTATCTATCTATCTATCTATCTATCTATCTATCTATCTATCTATCTATCTATCTATCTATCTATCTATCTATCTATCTATCTATCTATCTATCTATCTATCTATCTATCTATCTATCTATCTATCTATCTATCTATCTATCTATCTATCTATCTATCTATCTATCTATCTATCTATCTATCTATCCTTCTGTCTGTCTGTCTATCTATTGTCGTATCATTCTGTCTGTCTGTCTGTCTGTCTGTCTGTCTATTTATTGTCCTATCGTTCTGTCTGTCTATCTATTGTCCTATCGTTCTGTCTGTCTGTCTGTCTGTCTGTCTGTCTATCTATTTTCCTATCATTTTATCTGTCTGTCTGTCTGTCTGGCTATCTATTTTCCTATCATTCTATCTGTCTGTCTGTCTGTCTATCTATTGTCCTATCGTTCTTTCTGTCTGTCTGTCTGTCTATCTATTTTCCTATCATTCTATCCGTCTGTCTGTCTATCTATTGTCCTATCATTCTGTCTATCTATTGTCCTATCAGTCTGTCTGTCTGTCTGTCTGTCTATCTATTTTCCTATCATTCTATCCGTCTGTCTGTCTATCTATCGTCCTATCATTCTGTCTGTCTATCTATTGTCCTATCGTTCTGTCTGTCTATCTATTGTCTATTGTCCTATCGTTCTGTCTATCTATCTATTTTCCTATCGTTCTGTCTATCTATCTATTGTCCTATCGTTCTGTCTGTCTGTCTGTCTGTCTGTCTATCTATTGTCCTATCGTTCTGTCTGTCTGTCTGTCTATTGTCCTATCGTTCTGTCTGTCTATCTATTTTCCTATCATTCTATCCATCTGTCTGTCTATCTATTGTACTATCATTCTGTCTGTCTATCTATTGTCCTATCATTCTGTCTGTCTATCTTTTGTCCTATCATTCTGTCTGTCTATCTATTGTCCTATCGTTCTGTCTGTCTATCTATCGTCCTATCATTCTGTCTGTCTATCTTTTGTCCTATCATTCTGTCTGTCTATCTATTGTCCTATCGTTCTGTCTGTCTATCTATCTATCGTCCTATCATTCTGTCTATCTGTCTGTCTGTCTATCCTATCGTTCTGTCTGTCTGTCTGTCTATCTATTGTCCTATCGTTCTGTCTGTCTGTCTATCTATTGTCCTATCGTTCTGTCTGTCTATCTATCTATTGTCCTATCATTCTGTCTGTCTGTCTATCTATTGTCCTATCGTTCTGTCTGTCTTGTCTGTCATCTATACTGAACTCTGCTTTTATTAAACCTTTTTTATAAACCGAACAGTTACATAATATTTTCATAATGATAATATTAATAATACATATAGCTACATCCATCAATAATAATTAATAAATAAACCTGACAGCAATAAGTAGTAATGCAACAGGTGTTGACATTAGAATCTGATTTAAACATAAAACATTTTTTAAATAAGAAAATATATAAATAAATAAAATAAAATATACAGTGCAGTTATATATATATATATATATATATATATATATATATATATATATATATATATATATATATATATATATAACATAGAGAAAATAACTTTTATATTTAATTATATAAATATTGATAATATGGTTGCTATTATGGGCTTTTCACACCTGAAGGGGTTAACCAATGACCATATTTAACCCATAATTATTATTGTTGTGCTTTTCTTGTTCAAATGAATGCTAACCCTCTTTCAAATTGTAAAACATTCTAAATGGCTTTAATTTGGACCAATACGTGTTTTTAAGTGGTCAGATGGGGCTATAAATCATAGCTTGAAAGTATAAGAAAATAACTTCTGTATTGTTGTATACGTTGTATTGAATTCGACCCACAACATGAAAATGCATGTTTTCTGCAGGATGTCCAAACAGAGATTCCCTACCACCTGCTGCACCTGAAGGTGGAACTGGAGAAGAGTCGTCTGATGACATCACTGCAGGAGTGTCAGACTGAACTGGCCCGTGAGAACCGCAGTCTGCCCAGCATGGGCAGCGAGAGGTTAATCAAAGAGCACAGGGTGAGAGCGGCCTGCATTAAACCTTCTTTAAGTACTGTTTTTTTCCTTCGAAATAGGGAACGCTTACGTTGGATATTTTTTATATAGATGTTTTTTAAGGAAAAGGGTCCTCATGCTCTTTGTGAGAAGCGGTTACAGCATATGGAGGAACTTAGCTTGAAGCTTCCAGAGAGTGAACAAGCCCGCCAAACTTTGGAGAACTCTAGGGCGGCGTTTGCAGAGGTCAAAGAGGACATCGACGGCACACATCAGAAACTAATGCAGCACCCTGATAAGTGGAAGGAGTTTAATACCAGGTGAACCTTTGGTCTTCTCTATTGAATACTATTAATTGGTTTAAAAGACAATTAATATTCAGTAATATTATCGATTTAACAGCATTGACACTCTCGGACGTGTAGCAAATTAGTTTAAAAGGGAAATACTGTATGAATAATTAATCATAACTTCTTATAATTAATTATTCATGTTTGGATCAGTTAATATAATTAACTTGATGTGGCTGAATTAATATTACAATCAATTAATCTGTTTGTCCAGCGATCACTCAGTATTGGTCATCTATCAACATCTATCAACAAAAAATGACTCTTTCTTAGCGTGTAGTTGTGATCACATCCTTTAAGGGACTTTGTCTGCAAGCAGTGAATCAACAGAATCAATACTTGTGTGTAGACATGTGCCAGTATCCGGTAATATGATATACCGCAATAATGAACATGCACAATATTGTTATCGTGGGCACTTCAAAAAAACGTGAATAATTATTTATTTCGAATTATTCCGATTTTTAGAATGCATATTAAGAATACTTTACCCATCAACCGTTTAAAATGAACAACACGTCAAAGAGAAACGCGCACTGATGTAAACAAACTATGCATGAGCCGAGCACATGGCGGAACGAGTGAAGGACATGCCCTGAATGAAACACACATTCACTCTCTGACAGCAGAGGGCGCTGACGGAACCATAGATATGTATACGTAGATGCCCCATTAGCGACTGTTTCTATGGGCCGCTATACGTTTGCCGTCCGCCATTTTCGAACGTGATAACGCACTTCGTCGCGAATATCGTCGCAAACGCACTTTTGTGAACATTCAAATCTTGGATATCTTTGTTTTGTTTTTTTTTGTTTTTTTTATACTGTGAGTGACGACAGCATCTGAAGTGTTGACCGTTTTAAAATGGCGGCGCGTCGACGTGCCTGGAGCGGTCGAATGAGGCATCTACGTTTACTAGATATTGTTTGAATATGTTCTGATTGTTGTTCAGTCACACACTTAACAATAAGGCTCTATTATTTAACATTAGTTTATTAATTAACAAACTGACAATGAAAAATACTTCTAAAGCATTTATTAATCTTAGTTAAATGTAAATTTCAGCAAAATAATAACATATTATTAAAATCAAAAGTTGTAACTGTATTATAACACTAACAGGTGCTTTTTTTTAAACTAACATATCAAAGAATATAACTGTAAAAATGTAGCTATTCGCTCTTTGTTAATGTTAATGCATTAACTAGTGAGACCTTATTGTAAAGTGTTACCTATTGTTCTTTATAATTCTTTAGCACTTTAATCTGTTTTAAATATTTGTTTACTTTATACAGTTTTGTGTATTGCTTTATTGTATTTAAAATGTTTGGTTCTTTTTGTTATAAGAACGTTTTTAAACCGGTTATAGTATGACAACACTTTTTTTGCAACGAATTTCAATATCGTGATAATACCGTATACCGTGATAAAAGCTTCAGCAATTAACCGCAACATGAAAATTTGATACCGGCACATGCATAAAAGTTTTAGTCACAAACACATAACTAATCTAAAAAAACATTACACACAACTCACACATACATGTACTGAGCATTACGTGATTTGTGTCATGTGCAGGTGCGATGGATTGCGTACAAACCAATAGGGTGTCGGAATGGTATATGTATATACTTCTCATCCAACCCCAATCAAATTCACTCTATCCTGATGGCGCAATTTTTCTGGATAGTTTTTTTTTTTTTTTTTTTTGAACGATGACAAGCCGGAATGAAAACAAGCTGAAATGAAATAGGAGTAACAAGGCTATTTTTAAAATTTAAGGAGTAGAAAGTACAGATAATTGCGTGAAAATGTAAGGAGTAGAAGTAATAAGTCGGTTGAAAAATACTCCAGTAAAGTATAGATACCCAAAATTTCTACTTAAGTAAAGTAACGAAGCACTTCATTTGTACATCATTACTTGACACCTCTGTACATAAAGGCTTTAAGTAAAGTGTTACCGAACTTTGCAACATTGATAAAGTTATTGACCTGAATTGAAAAACACATTGAACTAAATTGAGCTGAATAACAGCAATATTATCTTCTGTAGAGCTTACAACAATATTATCTTCTGTAGGGCTTACAACAATATTATCTTCTGTAGAGCTATCTTACAGTTTCGTATTTGATGAAATTTACAACATTAGGACTTTAAGACTTTGCAACAATCTGTATTGTATTGTATTGTACAAAGCACTATTTAACTAATTTTAATAAATGTAATTTAAGCGTATAAATAAAACGTGACTTGACTATTGTACTGTCTATTTTTATAAAGTGCTGTATGATATAAATGAATTTTAATTCATACTATATTAATTCTATAATTCATTTGTATCGTTAATCATTAATAATGACTTTTTTTGTGTTTGCAGGTTCTCTGAACTCTCTGCTTGGGTTACGTCGAAGGAAAGTCAACTCAGACTTCTGCGAAACAGAGCTGGAGACCCCAGCAAGTTCGGACAGGTCAAATCCACAATCGAGGTGAGTAATAAAGATGGAAAAGAAATGGAAGTGTAAAGATAAGTGTGTCAGCTGTGTGAAATTTTGACCAATTGTCCCTTCATGAATGGCAGAGTCTGAGAAACGATGCTGAACTGCAGGAGGGGAATGTGAGCTGGTTGAGGACGCGATTGGCCGCTCTGATAGAGGTTTGCACAGAGAGTGAAGCCCAGAGGCAGGGATCCGCCCTCAGAAAACTCTCCACTGACTTCAAGGGTCTCCTCACGTCTCTTTCTGAGGTAATAGATACTCATTTTAAGAGCCATAGATCAAAATAATCTGCCATGTAAGAAAAAAATCTTCGTAAATCAGCTGTTAGGTGCTTTGGATGACAAAATTATGTGTTTTCTAAAGTGTTTTGCAGCACTTGTGCCTGGTTAGGCTTTTATCAAGAACCTAATAACAACCAACAAACTATCTAAAATTTGAATCACAGAGAGAAATAAAATAAAAAAATAAAAAAAAATTAATAGAAATAGTGCTACTGTGCCTTTAAGACGTCTGTTTGAAAAAAAAAACTCCCGTTTTCCATGTTATGATGCCTTTAAATATTTCAATAATAATAGATGTTTGTATGTGTGTGCTGTAATAGTCAGAGAAGGTCGTGCTGGCGGTGAGCGACTGTGTGCAGTTCAGAGAGGAGGTGAAAACTACACTGGATGAGTTGACACAGGGTCAGCAGGAGCTGCAGTCAGAGATCGGCAAGATTTTGGACTCTGAGTCTGTCAGAGAAGCTCAACAACTGCTGATGCTTTATCAGGTACCACTCTCACTGAATGAATCACAGCCCTGATATAATGAAGCGGAAACTCATATTTATATCTAACATTCATGTGCTTTCCTAATGCGCAGCAACAACTGAAGCGTCTCCGGCAGAAGAGGAAGGAAATGCAAGAGCAGATAAACCGTGGAAAGCAGCTCCAGATGGAGGAGAGCCTGGAGGAGAGCTTACAGGAAGATCTGAACAAACTAGAGACCACCTTGAGCAAAATGAATCAAACCACAGAGTCACAGGAAAAGAACCTGGAGGTGAGCATGTTCAAGTCAAATAAAATAAAATAATATAAAACCTATATATTTTACATTATAATATTGGTAGCACTTTATTTGACAGTCCAGTTCCCAATATACATACTAGGGATGCAACAATACAGTTAGTCCACGGTTCAATACATACCTCGGTTTTTTAACCACGGTTTTCGGTTCGGTTCGGTTCTGATGGCTTGTCACATTAGTTTTTTACTATTCTATTCTTTGGCGACAGGAACAGCAAGAGGTCAAGGAGAAAAAAATAGTATTTTTTTTATTGCAATACTCTTTCTTTATTTTACTTAAAAGACTTGAAAAACCTTACTTAAACTTAAAACTTTACTTTAAAAAACCCTTGTACACATTCCTAGTGTATTGTATAATATAAAATAAATATATATATATATAAAGATTTACACTGGCAGCTCAGAGCTGTACAGCAGCATTTAAGTATGAAATAGAATGAATAAATGTAAAAATAAAACATTACATAGACTTCACTATAAAATATACATTGATTCTTAGTAAAGCTGTTAAAGTTTTTCAGTCATGAGCAGTGAGGGATTTTCTCTTTGTCTTTTGTTGTTTCATTAACATTAAAGGGATAGTTCACTCATAAATTTTAATTCTGTCATCGATTATTCACTCTCACGTTGTTTTAAACCTGAATAAAGTTCTTTCTTCTGTTGAACATAAAATATATTTTGAAAAATGTTGGAAACCAAACAGTTGCTGGTCCCTATTGTAGGAAATAATAATATGGAAGTCAATGGCTACCATGAACTGTCTGGTATTCAGTTGTCTGTGTTCAACAGAAAAAACTAATACAGGTTTGGAACAACATTAAAGTGAGTAAATAATGACATCATTTTAGAGGTGAACTGTCCCTTTAAGGACAGCATGTTCACTAGGCTGCGCTGCTCTCAATTTAAGACCTGCACGCATCTAATATACAGACACACGCTGATTTTACTTTCACTTTAGACATAACCGACTGTGTTTATGTTAACCTTGTGTGTATTTGACAGTATTACCGTAGTAAGACTACTTAGTCCAGTAATCACGTGTTTCACAGGCTTTTAGAGCGCACGCTCAGAAAAGCGCATGTTAAAACAGTGCGAAATGTTTAACCGGCAAGGCTAAAACGCTTGTAAATAATGAACTTTTGTGATTGTCAATAACTATAGTGTTCTGTGAGTATAACTCTACCTCTAACGTGTGATGTGAATGTATGTTGCGTTGTTCAGTATTGGGATGGAGGCAAATGATAGAATGTGTAGAAAATAATTAATTCAAGGCAAAATAAAAAAAAATGCAATTCACAAGTGCGTATTGAACCGTGAATGCCGTACCGAGCGGTTCAATATTATATTGAGAATTGTGGCATCCCTAGTACATACTATGTACTTATTATAGTAATTACAATAACTGGGTAATAAATAGGTACTAACCCTAAACCTAACCTTAACCCAGTGCACGTACTGTAAAATAAAGGGATTTTTATATTATATATATATATATATATATATATATATATATATATATATATATAATATGTATTAGGGCTGTCAAGGGATTCAAATGTTTAATCTAATTAATTACACAATGTGCCGATTAATTAATCGAATGAATCGCAAATTAATCACACATAAAATTTGGCTGAAAAATTACTCCCAAAAGAACATTTTAAGTCGTCAAATAGACATTACAAAAAGTAGCTTCAGAAAGAAATATTTTTGAGTGAACTATACCTTTAATGTTTGTTTTTATTAATATGGAAAAAATTAATTATTTTTAATGAAATTATCCTGCGGTAAATGTCTAATAAATGTCTAATTGAGCAAGTCATTGAGTCATTCATTCATTTGATGTCTAAAACAACATGTTCATTATTGTGGTATATCGTATTACCGTATACCGGCACATGTCTACACACAAGTATTGATTCTGTTGATTCACTGCTTGCAGACAAAGTCCCTTTTTTTTGTCTAAAACAACACAATATTAACTTACTTATTTATTTTATTGGTAACACTTTACAACTTTACAACACTTTGTTGGGGTAACGCATTACAAGTAAAGTGAGTTATCTAATCAGATTACTCAATTCAAGTAACGAGTAAAGTAATGCATTACTTTTACATTTACAACAAAACATCTCTACTTTTTCAAATTAGCAATGAAATTTACTTTTTTATGTTCAATATATTTTAAAGAATAACGGTGTTAAAGACCAATTTTACACAAACTATTTCCCACTGATTATTCTGTTTAATTTGGAAATCATATTACATTCAAAGTTAAATGTGTTGTGAATGCAGTAGCATGTTGGCTTTTGTGATCGAACAGATAAAATATTTTCTGGTTTTGAAACAATGTTGATGAATGTCTCTCTGTGTTGTCAGGTGACCCTAGCTGCTTGGCAGGAGTTTGACAGTCAGCAGGCAGCAGTGAGGGAGTTTGTGGGTAAGGTGCGATCAGTCACGGAGAGAGAGATGAACTTCAGCAGTCCAGACAGTCTCAGCACAGAGCTGGAGCAGGCCAAGGTGAGAACAACACCTGATCTCCACGGGCTCAGTGTAATGAATCACCTTTAATTAAACATGAGCATCTTTATTTTGAACACAAAAGAGCTGCTAGAGCTTTTACAATGCAAATCCTCGTTAGAAAATGCTCTGGCAATAAAATTGATTATGCCTCAGCCAGTATGCACTCAACTGTAGCCTAATAAACTAAATTCTTTTTTTGTTTTAATTGTTTATTGTGATTATTCTATTTCACAAAAACAAAACACAGTGTCACATAAATGTTTTCTTCATCTGTTGCTGTCATTCCTGTAGGATCTCTTGAAACAGAGTGAAACAGAGACCAGACAGGTGGACACTCTTCTCAAGAGGGCCGTGGAGATCCAACTGGGCCCCAAAAATCAGTCTCTCCTCCAGGATCAAGCACGTGCTCTGAGTGAGCAAGTGGACAAAGTTGAGACTGGACTCAAGCGAGAGTAATACCCTACTTTATTTTATATTTATTTTTATTTCATAGACAGATGCATTAAGAGTTATCTATAAATGTATAATGAAACTATAATATCATGATTACTGTCTTGATTTTTCAGTGTGAAGACTTTGGAGGGGATGAAAGATCAGTGGGGTTCTTTCGGGAGTGAGTTTGAAGCATTTTCCACATGGATAACAGAGAGAGAAAGAGAAATGGATGCATTGAAAAGCTCCAGCACACCGTTGGACCAGCAGATCTGTACCGTAAAGGTGCAATAATACATATATCTCTAAATAAATGAACAAAGTGTCTTTTAGAAATGCTTGAAATGACTGCATGGCTTCGGTATTTATTTAAAACCTTTGATACTTTTTTATAAAGAATAACTTATTTGAATTAAGTATATATTTTATTGCATATTTATGATGGGTAGACGGTCAGAGAAGGTCTGCAGGAGAGGTCAGAGGTCCTGTCCAATCTGGAGGAGAAGTCTCAAGCGCTGGTCCAGTTTGTGTCCTCTGGCGAGTCTGCACGAATCAAAGCCCGCCTGACACAGATTGGCAGATACTGGGAGGAGCTTAAGGAGAGTGTGGAACACCTGAATGGACAGTTGGAAGAGAGCTCCTGCCACCAGATGAAGTTTAATGACAATCTTCAAAAGGCATGTTTGAACATGTTTACTACAGTCTTATTAAAGTCGTATGTTGTCTAATGACATTTTATCCTTTTAAAAGGTACAATCAGAGGTTGAAGATATCCAGAAGAAACTTGACAGCCCTGTCACTTCCTGTGTGTCTTCATCTGAGACCTACAAAACTCTACAGAGTCACATGGTATGATGCCTGCATGTAATTGTAAACATTTCTGATTAAGGGTGTGTTCACACTTGTAGTTTGGTTCTCTTGGTTCTTTTGGTCCAGACCAAAAAAAAAAGAAAATTATACATTTAGTTCGGTTCACACTGTCACTTTTAACACTGAACCTAAAGATACGAAACTGTAATGTTTTCTGCAAGAAGACGGTGGTTTTGACACCTGTACCAAACTGTGATGGGCAAAGTAGCTCCTATGATGAGAAAAAACAGGTATGCTTGAGCATTTTGTCCTTTTTAGGGGTCGCATCTGGTGACATCACATCCTGATTTTGGTTTGCTTAGATGTCTTTAGTCTATGTTGGGTTCATATTTCAGTTGAATCAAACTAGTTTGTTTGAAATGGGAGGTATCTGTCTGCTTGTTTGGTGCGCACCATGGCACTTATTTGAATAAACCGCACTAACAGATCAATCGCACCAGAGGTCGTTTTACTCAAACCAAAATTGTCAAGTGTGAACACACCCTAATTTGCACCAATTCAGTCTGAATAAGTGATTTGTTTGGTTTTCAGGATATGCTCCAGTCCCTGGAAAAGCTGAAGGCCACCCTGCTGTCTCTGTGTGCTGGCGCCCGCAGGCTCAGCGAGAGGGAGAAGGCAGAGAAAGCCGTGGCAGCCCTACAGCAAAGTTACGAGCAGTGTTTAAAACAGGCCAAGGAGAAACAGAACCAAATGGAGAGCCTTCTGTCACATTGGCAAAAGTATGATTATTTTCACTGTTGGTATCTAATGTATTTGCTCTTAAATCCTAAAAAATCCCTTTGTATGAGTAGATATTCCTTATTTAGTTATTTATTAAAATCTTTTGCTCGTTTTGATTGTTTCAGGTATGAAAAGGATTGGTCTGCCTTGCAGTCATGTCTGGAGAGATGCGAATCCGTATCCAGCTCTGACACACAGTTCCTTCCGGTTGACAAACTAAAGATCGATGGGGAACTACTGGAATTGAAAGTAATAAACTAGAGATAGAACATGAAACAGCATCCGCAATGCATTGTACTTCAATAGCGTAACTTTTGTCTATGTGCAACAGAATATTTAGCAAGAAATACTGAAAAGCAGGGGTTCATTTTATTAATTGGGATTTATTTAAATTGTGAAATATAGGCTTATTAATGGTTAATGTTAGTTTTTTGTTTCTGCCCATGCTGCCTTGTTTGAAAAGCGAAGGCAGAAAAAGTTATAAGATCATATATTGATAAAGACTAGGGAAAATAAAAACATTTTTACGTTCAACTTTTTTTACTGTGTAATTGTAACGATGAGTGTGGAATGAGCAGACAAGGAAGCGGATCTAAGCGCAGGAACATTTACTGAGAAAACAATACAAACGTACAACGACTGACAAAACACAGGTGGAACACAAGCACTATAAATACAAGGTAACAAGGGGGCGTGACAGATAGGAAACACCTGGCGAACTAAATCAGCATGAAAAACTACAATGAACTACAAATCAAAAACACACAACAGGAAATTATGTAAAAGTCCACAAACACACAGGGAATATGTGACAGTAATGTTGCTGTTTGAGCATGAAATGAAGTCACTCCAAAGCTAGTTATTCTCTATATCAGTGCGCACTGTTTCTGAACTCCTTTCTGAATTTTTTTCTTGGAACAAACACGTAACAATATTCCTCATTTAAATAATTCCCGCCAAAGGCATACGGAAAATAAAAAGGGGAGGCCTGGTTGAGTTGCGCTAGTAGTGTGTTGAAACTCGCAGTTATGGAACATTCAAACCTATTTTAGTAGACCTAGTCTTAATATGGCCTCTTTATGAAAGTAATTAATGTCAATTTCAATTTGTTTCTAAAATGTCTTAAATATTGTTCTTTTAAAGCACCTACAGAGTGAACTTCAGTCTCTGGAGTCAGTTTACAACAGGCTGGTGGCCCAAACACCAACTCTTTACACCACTGCATCGGATGAAGGTGTGAAAACACTCAAAGAAGACCTTGAACAGCTCGAGAAAAGATGGAAGTGTCAGACCACAGCTATACCTAACAGGTCAGGCATAAGTACTGTATAAGTATTTGCTGGCTAAATTCTACACTTTTATTGTGTTTTACAGTATATTTTTCCTATGTTCTTTTATAATGGTTTCTTGCATTATGAATGTTAGAGTATGTCTAATATTGTACATCAAACTGTTTATTACAGAATCCAAGTTCTTCAGGAGCACCGTTCTCAGGTGGAACAGTTTGATCAGGCCCTACAGAAGTTCTTCAAATGGGGAGAGTCTTTCCTCTCATCTTTACATTCATTCTCTAACGTTGATATAACTGATCTTCAACCTTCCACCAATGATATCAAGGTACGTTCCATTATGAGAGCCTCCATTCAATGGAGAACAATATATTTTATCCTATTTATTGACATTCTCAAACTCAAATGATTTATTGAAAATGATTTATTGTTTTATGATCAATGTACACAAAAAAGTTTATTGTATTTAAAAAGAAGTGTTTAATGTGTTAAATTGAGAAACCTCGTAATTATATAATGAATAGAACAGAATATGTTATTTATTGGCAGTAAGAGAGATTGCAGGTTTTAAAGGTTGTAATGTTTTGTCCCACCAGAAGAGGAGAGATGACCTGCAGAAGCAAAGCACTGCAAGACAGAGTCTTCAAGAGCAAACAAAGGTCTTGTGTGACGTTTGTGAGCCTTCTGAGGTTCAGCACCTTCAGGGAAAGTGGGAAAACTCCTTGCAGCCGTACCTGGAGGCCCATCAGCTGGTTGATCTAAGAGATGAGAGTGTGGAGAAGCTAGAAGCCTTCCTACACACCCACAGTGTGGCGGCCGGCGTCCTTCAAGGCCTCAGACAGACTGTGGAGAGCGCTGGCAGTTGGGATAAAAGCCGCGTGGATGAGCTGCAGAGAGACCTGGAAGCCATTGTTCCTGATATCAGCCGCTTGGAAACGCTCGCCGTGAACCTGGACGGCAGCCTCTGTAAGGCTCATCTCCACCTGATCAATGGGAAGGAGACGCGCTCCTCATGCCGCTCATTGGCCGACTCCTTGAGTGTTGAGCTTGATGCTGTGAGGAACCTACTGGGCTCGAAGCAAAGCGAGGCTGAGGCTCTCGGTGCTCTTTGGAGCTCGTTCAGACAGCGTAAGGAGCAACTGCTCAAAACAGTGGAGGATATCGAAGAGAAGGCAGATCAACAGGGCCTGAAAGAGCCCAATGTACATACTTTACAGCAGAGGTATGGATTGTCCTTTTCAAAAGGGTTGTTTGTACATGTCTATGGCTGTGTTTATTGATATTCATCTTCTTTGTGATGTGTGTAGGCTTCGGTTCTTCAATCAGCTAGAAGATGAGCTCCAGTCCCACCAGCATGAGGAGCAGTGGCTCAGGGATAAAGGTCAACAGCTGGCTCACAGAGATGCTGAGTTGGGTGGTGAAGTACTGAGGGAAATCAGCCTGCTTCAGACCACCTGGGAAGACACCAAGAAACTCATCACTGAAAGGTGAGCTGCCAGGAAGGACCCATTGTACTGTTTTTGTTATATTTGATTGGTATTTGCCTATCAATCAATCAATCAATCAATCATGTCGGAACAATATTATGGACCTGTACAGAAAACAAGCAATTGCATTTAATGTTTAAATAATTAAAAACACAAGTCTTTAATGGGCACGTGGTGACTGATTTCTTAGTCACAACCGTTTCTGCATAATTTTGTTCCAGGCAAGAGCAGAGCAGTGCTTTGGTAGACCTCACGAAAGACTACCAGAGTCTGAAATCTTCAATAAACACGATATTGGAGAGCGCTGATGCTATAGCCGACATTAAAGCCGTCCTAAAAGACCAAGAGGACACACGGAGATCCTTGTTAAAGGTAAAACCTGCCAGTCTGCAGGCAGAATGCAAAATACCAGCTAGAAAGAGTTATAACTTTTACTATCCAAAGTAAACTTTAATGCTGGTCTTTAATTATATTTCCTTTCTGTAGCATGAAGCTGTAAAAGCAGAGATGGCCAGCAACCAGGATGTGCTAGAGCGATTCTCCAGTAAAGGAAAGAAGCTTTTAAGTGAATTAAACAAGATCCCCGATTGCGACACCCAGATTGTGAAGACCGAAATAGATGCCACAGTGGACCAATGGCTAGATGTGAGTTTGTCCAATGGCCAATTATTTAATCTTTCATTAAAAATAAATCTCATATAACAGAATCTAAGAGCCATTATTCTTCATAGGCTTCAGAGAAAATCGAGGACAATCTCGAAAGTCTCAAGAGGAGCTCTGCTTTGTGGGTGGAAATCTACCATATCAGTGGAGAAATTGAAAGCTGGTCCAACAGCTCGGTTATGGATCTTACAGATGGACTCAATAACTTCAACGATAGCCAGAAAACCGCAAATAAACTCTCGGAAGTCAAGGCACGTTCCAAACAGTGTACAGTTATAAAACCAGAGCAACAGTTGTGTAATATTTTATTCATTTTTATGTGTAGGTGGATGTTGGCCTAAAAGAAAAGAAGATTGATGCTTTACAAGAAAAAGTTTCAGAGCTGAAACAACTTGGTGGTGGCCACGATGTTCCTGCTAAACTGCAGGTAAGGGCAAGCTGACACTACACTGTAAGACTGTAATGTGCTCACACTACACAACTAGGTTTCTTGTCATATATCATTATCTTGTCATAGCAGCATGCATACTACACAATACAACGCTGACGAGGTGCACAAAGCAAACTACAAGACATTTGGTCAAGAGGCAGTCCCTCCATTTATATCATCTGCACTGAGTTTGGCTGGATTAGTTCCAACTTTTTGTTGCATTGCATGCACTACAAGATCACGTAACAATGATATCAAATAGGTTTGAAAATATTGCAGCGCCTGTGACTGCTCAAATCACGTTTCTGACCTGCGACCGCAACAGGCACCGATTTGGCCCTTGGAAATCTGTCTGTGACTCCAAAATCCAGCTAAAATTCGTGTAGTGTGAGCTTGCATTAAGTCTGATCTTCATTTGATCTCTGTTTGTTCTCCATTAGTTTCATTACCTGTACGCCATCTTCAAACCTTTGATTCTTTCCAGGTCATGGAGACGGACCTCCGAAGGAAAATTAGTAGCATCGAAGAGCTATGTGATCAAGCCAAGAGCAACCTCCAAGATTTCTGCTCTCAGAAGAAGCAGCTGGAAGATTTTCTCACCCGGATGTCTGAGTGGCTGATGAACGTTGAGAGATCTTTGGTGGATTCACCCTGTGAAACGGCTCCTGAAGAGATCTGCAGAGTAAAGGTACAAAAAGTGTGATTTCCTCTATTTTAAAGGAAACATGTCACGGTTAGCTAATCATTTCATATAGTTTTAAAAGCTCTAGGCAGGGGTCGAAAATAAGGACTGGCCAATTACCCAAGGCAAGATGCTTGGGACTTGTCTGACTATCACCAGACCAAGCTCAATTTAAGATTGAACATTGGTCTGGGGAGTCTGCTATGTATTTTCTACTGCACAAGTGGCGTGATCAACAGGCAACGACCCATCGCTTATCTATCCGTCATCGTGTAAAACCTGCCAATAGCGCGCCAGGTGGATAAGCCAGTCTGTGATTGGTTCCCACAGAAGTGTAACAGAAGCAGTAGTAATGAATGTACTGGTTTCCAGGGCGAAATCAAATCGCCGGCAGACCAGGTTGGGTTTACCCAGTCTAGCTTGGGACAGAAGTTGACAGAATTGATGGCATAAAACACAATCCTTTACAATCCTTGTAAACAGTCAGATGTGTGTCAGATTTGAGCATCAGGTCTTAAAGTGACAGCAGCCTAATAAACCTAATAATGTTAACAAAACGGCAAAAGACAAAAGGAAAATCACTCACAACTCTTGACTGAAAAACTTCTGTTGCTTTAATAAGGATTAATTTATATTTAAAGGGGACGTATTATGCCCCTATTCACAAGATGTAATATAAATCTCTGGTGTCTCCAGAATGTGTCTCTGAAGTTTCAGCTCAAAATACCCCCCAGACCATTTATTATACCATGTCAAATTTGCCCTTATTTGGGTGTGAGCAAAATGCGCCGTTTTTGTATGTGTCCCTTTAAATGCAAATGAGCTGCTGCTCCCCCCCTTTGATCCTTTACACGAGCTTCGGATACTCCATCAACGACAAAACAGGCGAATCTCCCCAAAATGTCAGAAATTACCAGTGGAGTCGCAAATCCAGCGTTGTACTTACCCTCGTTGGTGCAACAGTCATGCGTAAAAGGATTTGCGCAAATATATTTGTCTGGCTATCACCAGACCAAGCTCAATTTAAGATTGAACATTGGTCTGGGAAGTGTGCTATGTATTTTCTACTGCACAAGAGGCGTGATCAACGAGCATAAATTAAATGACTCCGTACGCAATTGGATAGTCCTTCAACCTATCAGAGCACAAGAGGCGTGCTCAACGGGCTTCTCTATCCGTCATCGTGTTAAACCCGCCAATAGCGCGCCAGGTGGATAAGTCAGTCTGTGATTGGTTCCCGCAAAAGTGTAACAGAAGCAGTAGAAATGAATGTACAGGTTTCCAGATTGAGTTGCAGGGCGAAATCAAATCGCCGGCAGATCAGGCTGGGTTTACCCAGTCTACAAATATATAACATTTTACCAACATTCTTCAGCACATTTCCTTCAAAAATGAATTCAACCTCAGTGTCCTCAGTGGCTCGGATGCCGGGAGTCTATAGAGACTTGTATGTACGTTGGTACATCCGACAACAGAACATTTGTCATGTTTTTTGGCGCAGACATTGTAATACTCTAGCTAACGTTAGCTGATACAGCGAGTAAACAGAAATGGCGGTCTCTGTGCTTCTCACTCAGGGGTGTGTCTATGCTAAAACGGTAGATCATCAACAGGGATGGGGCTTCCCTACTCTGGTAGGGGAAAATATGAAACCGCGTTATGAGAGATTGATAATGATTGATGAGGATTATAAAAAAAGTATTGGGTGGATTTTTACTATCATAGGCTGGTTGTTTACACACACTGTGGACATATGTGTCCAAACACCTTATAAAAGTGAATTCTCCTTTAATTTATAGAGTGAAGACTATCCAGTTATTTTACATTTGATTCATTTTATTCAATTTCTGTAGAATTTCTTACATGAATACTATTGTTAATCTTAAAGCACTGTTTATTTCACTTGTAACTTTGTTCGATTGTATTTATTTGTGCTATTACTTGTAATTTGTTAATTTGTTCTTATTTTCTTAGTTTACTTGTTTTTAAAAATGTTTATATGAGTTAGACTAGTAGTTTTTTCGAGAATTGTGACATTTCAATGGTATCTAAAATGTTGGAGTCATAACAGCCTTATTTATTAAAATACAAGGTTACATAGGTCAAGAATCAAACATTTTTTATGTATAAAATTCATAGGAAATCCAAAAGGAGCTTCAAAACCAGCAGGCTAGCATTGACTCAGCCCGGGAAAGCTTGAACACGCTTTGCAGAAAATACCCCTCAGAGGAACTAGCTGGTTTAGGTTCCTCTCTGACCGACCTCATCAAGAAATATGAAACGGTCAATCAGCTCTGTGTTAAGAAGCTTGGGTCCATGCAGCATGGCCTCCAGCAGCATTTCAATGGTGAGAATCACTGTATTCCTGAATTAAAATGATCTTTCCTTTGATTGAAGGACAGACATGGTGGTAAGATGACTTACTGTCCTCTTTGTCCTCTTCTCTTCCCAGATCTTGTGAAGGAGTTTCATACATGGCTCTCTGGACAGAAAGACATTGTGAGAGAATGTGCCGACCATTCTGGTGACATGAGTGTGGTGGAACGCAAACTGCAGAAATTGAAGGTACTTCATCTTTCGTAACACCTCATCTTAACTGTGGACTTAGAGTGTCAAGTAATCTTTCTGACCTCACTGAGAAGTAAAATGCTATGTAAAATGGCAAAATCGCAGCCATATTTAGTGATAAAAATACAGCTATTTTGAGTGGGATTGTGGACCAGCGTGGGCGTCCTTAAAAATAGATAGCAAGCATCTGTTAAAATGTCTTAAAACAACACTTTTGATGATTGTGACTGGTTAGAAAAAAACATGGAGGAGCTAACTGGAAAATATGTCATTTTTTATTTGAGCTGTAGTGTACTATTAGATTTTAAAATTATCTTTATAATGATTTTTATTGTATAATAGCAAGACAGATTTGTATGAATAGTTGTGCTTTTCCTGTGGAAAACTATTTTCTATGCAAATACATTTCATGAAATGTCATTTATTTCCGTGATGTAAAGCTGAATTTTGAGCATCACTACTCCAGTCTTCAGTGTCACATGATCCTTCAGAAATCATTCTAATATGCTGATTTGCTGCTAAACAAACATTTATTATTATGATCAATGTTGAAAACAGTTGTTGCTTCATATTTTTGTGGATACATTTTTCTTTCTTTAACAAAAATGATGTAAAAAACATCATTTATTTAAAATATTTACAACATTTAAAACATTATACATGTCTTTAATGTCACTTTGGATCCATTTAATGCAGCCTTCCTGAAAAAGCCTTCCTTTTTTTTAAATGGTAGTAAATGTCTCAGTTTCTCCTTCAATGAAAGTCTGTGGGATTTTTTTGCATGTTTTATCCATGGTACAAACAAAGTAGATGGCTTTTGTATGTTAAACACTTAACACTCATTGTGGAGTCGTTTGTCTGTCTTACAGGGAGCTCTGGAGCGGGTGGATGATGGAGACAGCCGTCTAACACTGGTGTGTACAGAAGGCGAGAAGCTTCTTCTACACCTCCCCAAAGCCAGCGCTGGCCAGGTTCAGCAGAACCTCTCCTCCATCCAGCAGGACTGGGACAGCTATGTGGAGCAGTGTAAACAGAACCAGCAGAACCTGGAAGACAGCGCCAGTCTGCTCAGCGGGTGAGAACTTAACAGCGGCTTCACATTGCAACTTGCTGGGTTAAATATTTGACTGGCAGATATATTTCCTGGATAAACGGCTTTGCTGTGGAAGCGAGGACGTAAGTTGGCGGGGGGTTATTTGGCACAAATGCTCTGAATTGAAATCTGTGCTGTGTCTTTCTAGCTTTGAGAGCTGTCTGCAGAGGTTGACACGCTGGCTGGAGCGCATGGATGTGAGGATGAGCACAGAGCTGCCCGAGGGGAGACACAGCGATCAGGAGAAAGTGACGCTGGAGCGTGTGGAAGAATTCCAACATGAAGTGCTTAAAGAGAGGTTAGAATATGTTAAACTGACAAATATCAAACTGTCTTCTGAATGGATATACATTACACATACATTATACATACATATATATTACTCTAAGTAATGTCCAAAACGTAGTATCTCAGGCACTTTTTGGGATTTTTCACCTCTTCATGACGGATCGCTTCCTGTATTTCTCAGTTGTAAGTCGTAAAAGCGTCTGCTAAATGAATAAATGTAATGTATTTCAGAAATGTACATATACAAATCACACAGTTAGCTAACAATGTATTAATTTAAAATAAAATGCAGAACTTTGAGGATTTGTAAAAGTCCGAAATACTTCATATATGTATAATACACACATGAGTGAATAAATAAATACATATTAATAATAACAAATTATTTATTTTATTTTCTTAATTTAAAAGTGTTTAGAATTTAAAAATTTAATTTAATTTTGCAGGGAAATATGACCTAACTGACATGTTTTTAGTTGGCTTTATGTTTTGTTTTGTTTTTTTGCATTGTGAAATGATTTTCATGATAATTAAACATATTTTTTATGGGAAATGTGTAAATGTGACCTGAGCATGTTTTTGTGATTATTTACAGGTCTAATATTGACATTTTATAATATATGATATAAAGAATTTTAAGGAATTTTTGCAATAATTTTTTTAAAATATAATACAAATATATACAATTATTTTATATTTACAATTATACAATCTCTTCTTCTGCAGGGACTCTTTTGAGAGTCTGTGCCAGGAGGCTCAGGCTCTGAGTGAGGGGGGTCACGGCAGTGGGGCGGAGCTGCGGGCGTCTGCACAGCTGCAGCTGCAGCATCAGGCACTTCTCAAGGCGGCGAGGGAGAGGCTGCGCGTATGTCAGCTCAGTCAGCAGGAGCAGCACAACTTCGAGGAGACGCTGCAGAGCACCTGGGGATGGCTCAGCGGTGTACAAGAGCGCCTCAATTCACTCAACAGCACCAGCGGGAATAAAGAGACCCTGGAGAAGAGACTGGGCCTGGTTCAGGTCAGAAAATAGAGTCATGCATCTATTTGTAATAGTGCTGACAAGCCCTTTTTTTGAAATTCCTCATGCAATATTTTTACCTTTCACAATTTTCTGCAATCAATTAAATTCAAAGTCTTTGTCAATCATTATTATATTATATATTAATGATATTAAAAATATAATATATATATATATATATAAAATAGAATAAAATAAAATAAAATAGAAATAAAATATATTATTATACTATTAATATAAATATAACCACCAAGCCTATTGTTTTATTTTATTTTATTACTAAACTATTGTCTTGTTAGTCAATAATGCACTTTTTTTTTTTTTTTAGGATTTTTAAAAATGATATATAATCGTTGATATTTTGATGATATTCTTTCAGGACATTTTGCTAATGAAGGGTGAAGGGGAAGTGAAGCTCAACATGACCGTAGGGAAGGGAGAACAGGTGCTGAAGAATTGCGGTAGGGATAAACAGGATGTTATCCGCTCTCAGCTCAAGAGTCTAAAGGATTCCTGGGCCAATATCCTCATGACTGCCATGAGCTGTCACAGGTGAGTGTTCATGTCTCCTCTTAAGAAACCCCATGGTAACTTTGCAGAATTATTAAATAATAATAATTTGCGATGCAGTCGTCTGGAGTGGACCGTAGCTCAGTGGGGCAGTTTTCTGGAGAGTAAAGCTCAGCTACAGCAGTGGATGGAGATGGTGGAGCAGGAGGCCGGAGTGGCTCTGCCGCAGCAGCCCGGGCTGAAAGAGAAAGCCTCACTGCTGGAACGCCTACGGGCCATCCAGGCTGATGTGGAGGTCCATTCGTCGGCATTGACCCGCCTGAATGAGAAAGCCACAGAACTCTATGAGAAAACAGGAGACCAGGCATTCGCAGAAGGCCCGAAATCTGAGTTTAACACCCAGTTTACCAACATCACAGCTGTCATTAAGGTGAAATATTTGTAATTTAAATATAAACATACAATTTAAACCACTTCCTGTAAGTCACTCAGATAAAATATGAATTGTAGAAGGGTTGTCTTTGAGGCAGAGATAATTGTTAGGATAAAAGATAATGAAACAATATTAATAATAATCTGAATTATTCACCAAAAGACCAAGAACATTTATTAAAAAATTTATAGTATAAGTTTTCTTTCTTCTGATATGTTTTATACTGTCTTGTGCTGTAGAGTAAGGTCCAACAGATGGAGGAGATCGTCAAAGAGCATGAGCAGTACGTGGAGTCGGTGCGTGACCTGAATGACTGGCTCACCTCGGCTAAAGAAGAGCTCCAGCGCTGGTCAGATATGTCTGGGGATGCAGCTTCTGTTCAGAGGAAACTCTCTAAAGTCAGGGTACGTTTATCTGTGTTTACTATAGACTTGGTCAGCATTACTGGGAATGCCCACAAAAACGTCATATCCGTGTGGCGTGGGGGAAAACAATCAATTCGAATGAACGCGCGTAGACCTTGTTAGATGTTTTATCTTTACTTTTTGTAATGATTACAATTGATTTTTGCTTGAAAAGTTGCTGTGTGGCGTTCTGCACCTCTAATAAGTTAAATCTGAAGTTTTATACTGCCGAGTAACAGAAGGAGCCATTCATCAATTCCGAAAGCCTGTGCACATATGCCCATTACAATTAAACATTTGCACTACATGATGATGTATTATTTATTGTAAAGATGAAGAAATAAGAGATTTTATTACTGCAATGGCAAAGGTTTGTTGAACAAAATCACCAATATAGTCATAAGTTATGACTCGAACTGTGTCAAAAGCAGTCAACTTGTCATTAAAGCAGTTTTCACGCATGCTCCCCCAAATATTACACATCACAATAGCCTACTTCATCTTTTGATGAAGACGGATGCTATAAAAAAGCAAAAAAACTTTGCTATTGTCAGTAATTTGAGAATAATATTGTGACATTGACATGCTTAACTAATTCATTCGTGCATGTCTGTATTAACAAGAAAAACGAATAAATAAACAGATAAAGCTACATGCATGCAAAACAACAGAAAACTGATGGATGTGTAAACTTTATCTAAACCTGATGTGTCATTGATGCCAAACAGCTCATCATATATAACTGGATTTTAGGCTTTTGACAAATATTTAAATTAACGTTTTACATTAGACTCTGTGCATTTCATGTCTATATTCTAGCCCAAACAAATACATAAACAAACGCCCTTTGCATTGCACACGGCATATTCAGAAAAACATTTCATAGCACAAGACAAGTTTTATGATCATGTCAAAATGTTAAATGTATGTAATACATGGCCTCTATTTAATTCAGGAACACAAATAAACATCTTCATCTAAAGACTAGGAGATTTATGAAGTAGACTAATAATATTTGTGGGAGCTGCATGCATTTTTGACTAGAAAATTACACCTCTGGCCATTGCGTTGGGTCGTTTTTTCAGTCACAGATACTGTACGAACAATCCGACCCTATACGACTCAGTTTTATCTATGTATCTTGCTTTGTTGAGCGGCAGAAGTGATTCTATATAGGCTATAGTGGGTTAATACCATGCATTTCCAGGGTTAGGGAATGGACTGTATTCTGTGAGCAGAAGAGACTCATTTTTTTTTACATTCGCCAAACTTTTGAACGCTTGTATAAAATAAGCTTTTGCAATGATAGATATTTTCAGCTGAGGTCTCCTATAAGAAATCTTGACATTATAGAACACCATACTGTAACCATGTTACCATGTCCAAAAAACATGGTAATACAATGATTTTTTTTGTAAGTAATATTTATAGTGTATTTCTTGAAAATTGTAAGATTTAAAATGGGTTATTCTTGTTCATTGTAAATAAAATTGACCCTAAAAGTGTGTAACACACCACACTGAAAACAATTTGGTGTATGATTTACATGGAATTTTGACTCAGAATCTGCTAGTAAATTTCATAAATAACTACAAAGAAAGCAAGTAACACATTGAATTAAACGTGACATTTTGTAGAAAGACTGAAATAGTATTCTCTTGTATAAAACATACTATAATAAAAAAAAAATTGTCATGTGCTCCGATATTTTATCATGCACGACAACAACCAGAAACCTTTACTAAGAAAGTAAACCGAGTCAGTTTTGATTTCATGTTAACTTTAATGTATTGTAATTCCATTTTAGGGGCTGTTAGACTCCAAGAAGCAAGGACGTGAGCGCCTGACCCGTGTGCAGAGCTGTGGTGCCGTCACACGGGACCACACTTCCACGGTGGGCTGTGAGGTTCTGGAGAGGGAGGAGTCCAACCTGCTCTCAGCCTGGGAACAGTGGGAGCGCGGAGCTAAACACGTGTGCTCTGGTCTGGAGGGTGTTCTGGCTCAGATGGCCAACTCCGAGCAGGAGTTCAACAGCTTAGCTACACAGCTGGAGCAGGACCTGCAGGAGTTCAGCAGCAAGCTGCAAGAGTGGCGCATCAAACTGCAGCAGGTGGAGGAAATGACCACTGGGGAAGAGGCTGTGCAGGGCTGGCAGATAGCGAAGGTAAAGCCTACAGAACAAAATAATTAAAGCTATATATACGTGTGTGTTCTTTTAACATAACTGTACTTAATGTTGTTATGACTCAGGACGCCCTGGAAGCACTGCTAAATGTGGAGCCCATGTCTGACAATGTGAAGTGTCAGCTGAATGACTTGTGCCGGTTCTCCAGAGATCTGGGCGCTCAATCTGAAAGAGTGTCCGCCCTCATTAAAGAATACAACAGGTAGGACAGCTCATGACAAACACTTCTAGGTGTTACATTGTTTTAATTTTAGCAGAAAGTCTAAGTACACAGAGACAGTTAACATTAGTTAGTGCATTAATTAACAAACTAATAATGAGCAATATATTTGGTTACACTTTATTTTAAGGTGTCATTGTTACAATGTAATTATAGATGCTTCACGACCAATTTCAAAGTTACGTGCGACTGCCGCTAGGGTGAAATGCAACAAACGTATGCGAATGTCGGTTATAGTATATAAGGCAGCTTTAGAGCTCTGTCACCAAACCAAGAATAAACCAGACCGAAGTGACAGAACCCTGACAGCATCAGAGATTCTGCAAATGGTAGACGTGCCATCTAAGACTGAGACTGCATGATATCAGTTTGGTTCAAATCCCTGCAGTGAAATCTTTTTCTTCAGCACTGTCGTTTACATCTTCTTCACTGTAGCCTCAGTCTCCAGGCGTCCCGGGAGTGTCAGGGAAAAGAGAAGCTCCTGGAGCAGCGCTTCCGTGCTGCTTTTCGAGACTTCCAGCAGTGGCTGGTCAATGCGAAAATCAATACAGCCAAATGTTTTGATGTGCCTCAGAACCTGGCGGAAGCATCGTCCAGCCTGCTGAAGATCCAGGTCTAATTCTATTGATTTTCCAATGAATTCCGGTCCAGTTTGGAGAGTTTTGCATTTATGAGAGTACATTTTTCTCATTGCAGGAGTTTCTAAGTGACCGTGAGCAAGGCCATGGCAAACTAAACACGGTGGCAGCCAGCGGAGAGCTACTGATGAGTATCACTGCCAAAGACAGAGTGGAGTCGGTCAGAGCCAAAATAAACACAACCAGAGAAGACTGGAAAACACTCATGACCAATCTGCATCAGAGAGAGACCGCCTTACAGGTGTCCTGCGCTATGAGAGATCATTTGATCATAAAAAATTCACACACATTTGTTAATCTGTTGACATCTGTTACTCTTGCTTTGGGCCAGTAAACTACCACTCAAAACTATGGGAGCATGTTTCCACCAGGGAATAAAAATTCTCAGAATTCTGACTTAATAATTCTTAACTCATAATAGTAAGTTTATATCTCACAATTTTGAGAACAAAGTCAGAATTGTGAGATAAAAAGTGCAAACAACCTTTTTTATTTTTTTATTCCGTGGCAGAAACAAGATTGCATGCAACATCTAAAAATCTAGTTACATTTATTATTCATGTTATTCAATATTTCTTGGAATCTCAAGGCGTACTTAAAAGGTTAGTTCACCCAGCAGTTTCTTCTGAACACAAAAGAAGATATTTTGAAGAATATGGGTTACTAAACATTTGATGGACACCTTTGACTTCCGTATTAGGGACAAAAAATACTATGGAAGTCAATGGGGTCCTTCAACTTTTTGGTTACCAACTTTCTTTAAAAAATCTTCTTTTGTGTTCAGCAGAAGAAAGAAACTCATACAGGTTTGGAACAACTTAAGGGTGAGGAAATGATGACAGAATTTTCATTTTTGGGTGAACTATGCCTTTAAGTATATCATTTAGCAAAAAACATTATAAATTCCTGATGTAGCTAATCAATCGTTCTCTCTTTAAATGTAGCTTCATTGACTATTTTGTTCCAGAATCTTCAGTCTCAGATGCGGGACTTTGAAACGAGCGTGGAGCCGCTCCAGGATTGGCTGAATGAAACCGAAGAAGGCGTACGGGAGAGCAGCAGTCGACTACATGACCTCACAGCCAAGAAACAGGAACTGCACAGGTTACAGGTGTAGTACAATGTAACCAATACCATCTTTATTCACAGCCATTAGCAGAAGAGCCATTCACAAGCATCATTCTAGCTGATCGGAATAGTTATGCTTCATGCCATTGCTGCTGAACATGAAATAGCATTCACAACTCATTTGACATATTTCTCTGTGAAATTGGAAATTCAATGAGAAAAATATGTGTACTTTACAATTTGTAAAAATATGTAGGGCAGGGATTTTATGCATCAGAAGTTGTTTCTAAGTCTATCCCCTGGTTTGACAGACAAGTCTTAAGCTATTCCCAGACTAAAATTCATGTTTGAGCTGTTGTTACTGAAAGCAACTTGCACTGGCATATCTTAAAATATGTTAGTTCCATTGTTTTGTCTCAAGATTCACACCAGTAATGTTTTTTTCTACGGCACGTTTATAAAAGCTACTTAAATGCTCTAAATGAACTAAGGCATAATCCTGGCTTAGTCTAAGCCTTTTCTGTGAAACCGGGCCTAAGGTAATAGCCATTTGGCGGTTGGTTGACGTTATGAAATAGCCTGCATGCCTTGGTGACATCATTCGAAAAGCAGAGTCGTTTCAGAGGCCAGGGCTGCGTTTCCCAAAAGCATCTTAAGCCTAAGTTGATCGTAAAAACGATTGTACGAGTGATCTTAATATTAAGGTCTGTTTCCCAAAAGCATCGTAACTTAAGTAGCACTTGAAAACGATCGTAGATCTACGAGTGCTCTGGAGTAATCGTTAAGCTCTAAGGTTATCGTAAGAAGACAGAGTTATGAGGTCACCTACAGGACAACCGGCAGATTACACCTTTAACTTTATTCAAGTGCATTGTGATAATACTATAAGGTTTTGATTGTACTTTATTGTACACTTGTTTTATTATTTTTTAATTTTAATATTCTCATTATTATCAATGTTGATAAAAAAAAAAACAGTTCTGCTGCTTATTATTTTTGTGTTTTTTTTTTTTTAATTTTATGAGGCCAGGTAACAAACAAAAAAAATTATAAATACACATCTGAATTAAATGAGGATATTTATTTCGTCTTTTTGAAAGGGATCTTTTCTTGTTTTTTTTTGTTCAGCCATTTTGTCAGTGCCTCAGCCTGTATGTAGTTGCTTTATATAGACGAGTTTTGATTGCTAATCCACATCAGATGACAATTATTAGGTGAAACGTTCAGAGGAAACGATTCCGTATAAGGTTATATTTCAGCACTTCGCAAATGGACAGCGACTCTTAAGTAGCACTTAGAGCGCGTTCTCGCACGTTCATGTTAAGTAAATTTTTGGGAAACGCACGTGGCATTGCTGCGAGTGATCGTAACTTCGCTCGTAGAACATGCTCTTTAGAGCTAAGATACATCGTTATTGGGAAACCCGGCCCAGGCAAGTTATTTTATTTTAATGAAAGATTATTAAGACAATTTGTGCCAGTGTTATTTTAGTATTATTTACGTATTAATATTTTAAATATTTTTTTGTCATTTTGGTACTTTAGTTAGTACAACAACATATATATTACGTTTTAAGTTTTCCTTTTAATATTAATATTTTATTTTAACAGAAATGTTTAGTTTTAGTTTTAACCCTTGTGCATCAGATTAAAAAAAGTTACACATTGGTCCATAGAGGACAAAAATGTCAAAGTCAAATAACAGTAAAAAAAATGTTTTATTAGGAGCACAGACTTAAGTTTGCTCTCATTTTAACAAAAAAGTTTAAAAAGTGAAACTAAAAAAAAAGTTATAGAGGTTTAAGTTTATGAAAATTATTTATGAATAATATGTTATATAAAATATATATTTTATGAAACATGTTGAACTCTAAAACTTCTAGAAAATCAAAGCCATTATATCTAAACAAGTTGTGTTCCAAATTTGAGGTTAAACTTAATTTGCTCTCAGTAAGATTTAGTTTGGACTTGTTTGCAGTTGTCGCAGTTGCAGTTCGCTCTCAAATATTACAAGCACGCACACACAATTTTTTTTATTACACACATACACACCACACTCTGACATCCATACTAACAAACCCACACAGTTACAGCTGCATAATTTATCAAATTGGCTCTATAATATGCAGAAGCGGAGAACAGGAAAAAAGTATTTGCTTTATAGGCCAAACCTTAGAAAATGGCAAATTTTGATCAAATAAATGCAGCCTTCGTGAACATAAAAACATCTTTCAAAAACACTTAAAAATCTTACTGACCCCAAACTTTTGGATGGAAGTGTAAAACTTTTAAACAAAATATTGTATATATTTATAAACGTATATAAAATTTTAAACAAATATCCTTAGCAGAACCCAGATGTTTCTCATAAAATTCTCATAAAACCAAATATCTGAGCTCTGTTGTCCATTTTAAATCTCTATACTCCTAGAGTTTGCCAAATGTCTATTTTTATTTCTCCTAAACATGAATAATCCTAAAACTTATCTTAAACTTATCTAAAACTTAACAAAAGAATACTGTGTGAACCTTCAAACTGTGTGAATCCCCCCAGTTTGTTTTATGTTGACTTTAATGTCAGATGTCTGTATAGATACTGATCAGTGCATTCGATCGAGTGTAGAAAACAGCTGCTTTCATGTCATGCTTTAATCTGCTTCTCTGTCATCGCTCATCCCCAGTTTTAACACCTGTCCTGTTCATGTGCTGCCATGTTGCTTTATTAATCATCTGACTAACCCAGGACTGTGTGCGATGCTGCTCTGTGCTAACGTGCCTGTGCTTTCACAGTCTCTGCTAGAGGAATTAGCCTCTAAGGAGTCTCAGCTGCACAGGTTGAGGGAGAAGGCCCAGCAGCTGTGGGACGGACACACGGCCGGAAAGGGCTTTGTGCACCGTGTCTCGCAGCTCTCAGCTCAGTACCTAGCTTTAAGCAACCTGACCAAGGTAACGTCCCATCTGTCTGCCCGATGGCTACCCGTCCCCAGTGCTGCAGAGGTCAACAGACTGTGTGAGGCACATAGGGCTGTGTCCAAAACCTTAAAAATACGGTTTTTATCATGTATCATGTATCAAATGAAGATTGGGAGCCATCAATCTATCTATCTGTCTATCTGTCAACTTTACTTTTTAAAATTTCAAAAATGATTTAAAATATAATTAATTTATATAGTTAGTTGGTTATTTACCTGTCTGTCTGTCTGTCTGTCTGTCTGTCTGTCTGTCTGTCTGTATATCTATCTATCTATCTATCTATCTATCTATCTATCTATCTATCTATCTATCTATCTATCTATCTATCTATCTATCTATCTATCTATCTATCTATCTATCTATCTATCTATCTATCTATCTGTCTGTCTGTCTGTCTGTCTGTCTGTCTGTCTGTCTGTCTGTCTGTCTGTCTGTCTGTCTGTCTGTCTGTCTGTATGTCTGTATGTCTGTCTGTCTATCTATTGTTCTGTCTGTCTGTCTGTCTGTCTGTCTGTCTGTCTGTCTGTCTGTCTATCTATTGTTCTGTCTGTATGTCTGTTTTCTGTCTGTCTGTCTGTCTGTCTGTCTATCTGTCTGTCTGTCTGTCTGTCTGTCTGTCTGTCTATCTGTCTATCTGTCTGTATGTCTGTCTGTCTATCTATTGTTCTGTCTGTATGTCTGTTTTCTGTCTGTCTGTCTGTCTGTCTGTCTGTCTGTCTGTCTGTCTGTCTGTCTATCTGTCTGTATGTCTGTCTGTCTGTCTATCTATTGTTCTGTCTGTATGTCTGTTTTCTGTCTGTCTGTCTATCAACTTTACATTTTTAAATTTAACAATTGATTTAAAAAAAATCTAATTTATGCATTTATTTCAACCAAGAAATAAGCATTGTGGTCATTTAAATGTTTGGATATCTAAATGATTTTGAATAATATTAAAACAAACAATTTTTCTTTATATGTACTTTCAAATGTTTGCTAAATCAGTGACCTTTGGTTTTGGACACAGCCCGTGTGTTTTTATTTTGGGTGGAGGACACATTTTATCTGGAAGCGTTGCATGGAGTAATTAAGCTCATAAACATTTCAGAAAGTATTGTTTTTGATGTTATATTCACATTGTATTTATGTGCTTAGTTAAGTACACAATTGTTGCACAAAAATGATGTATTTAGGGCAGTGTAAGTATATTTATTGGTGAACTACTAATAAAAAACAAAACAAATCATACAGAATAATCTTCCAGACCTGATAAGTATACAACATGACTAAAAAAGTGCTGTTGCTTTCCTTTTAACACATTGACTATTTCGAATAAGATGCTATCCCTACCAAATGATTAATTATTAACTGTATGTTATGATCACGTATGGATCGTGCACATAATATCCTAAGCAAATAATTCACTTTATCTTTGAAAACGGATTATTTATCAGATTATGTTGTGCTTGTCTGATAGGAAAAAGCTTCTAGAATCGACCGTATTGTGTCCGAGCACCAGCTGTTCTCACAGGGCCTGAAAGAGCTGCAGAACTGGGTGGCTGATACAAGTCACATGCTGCAAACCTACTGCACTCCCACCGCTGACAAAAACGTGCTGGACAGCAGGATGATCAAACTCGAGGTGAAGAACACAGCGGATAATATATATATATATATATATATATATATATATATATATATATATATATATATATATATATATATATATATATATATATATATATATATATATATATATATATATATATATATATATATATATATATATATATATATATATATATCTATCACCATAAATAACCATATTTACTTCCGAAATGATAACTGGATGCCACATAAATCAAACATTAAAATAGAGCGAAGTCATGCAACATTAATGTAGCATACTATTGTATGTTGTTGAATATTGCATACGGTTTCACATACTACTTTTGTAGTGGCCAATATAACAGTGTGCAGTATTCAGTAAGCACAGGACTACATTCTGAACAATTCATCTTAAGTATTTGACTTTTTCGACATTTGATTTCATGATTTATCATGTCGTTGACCTAATAAATGCATATATGTTACCCAGGCTTTACTGACGGCCCGTCAAGAGAAGGAAATACAGCTGAAAATGCTGCTAACAAGAGGAGAGACGGTTCAGAGGAACACCTCAGCTGAAGGTGTACCTCTGGTCCGCCAACAAATCGAGGACATCAAGGACTCCTGGGATGGACTGCTGTCAGCATCGATTCAATGCAAAAGGTCAACGTGGTCTTATTAAAATAAGTGCATTTTTTATAATAACAATAATTATACCATCCTTTCATTTGTGAACTTTATATCACTGGGTTACAAAAATAATCATGTATATACATTAGGGCTGTCATGCGATCACAAATTTTAATCTAATTAATTACATGATGTGGCGATTGAATCATCGAATTAATTGCAAATCAAACGCACATCAAATTTAGTTGAGAAATTACCCCCAAAAGATAATTTAAAGTCATTATTGCGTAAAGCATCAAATAGACATTACAAGAAGTAGCGTCAAGAAATATTTTGGGTGAATTATACCTTTAATGTTTTTTTTATTAATATGTAAATATGAAATTATTTTTTAATTAAATTATACTATAAATAAGAAAATAAAATTGCCAGTTGGTGGCCAGTTAAATGTTTTAATAATTAAGTCTCTGATTCATTCATTCATTCATTCATTCATTCAATTTGTTCAAACGCCTGATTTATTCAAGAGTGAAGTAAATGGTTTACTTCATGAATGGTCCATTGAATCATTGGTTCACCTGATTCGTTCAAAACACAGATGCTGTGTGTTGCTTGAAGACAAACAGTTCTGCTTTGTCTTCACATTTTCGTTAGCAAAACTGAGCAAAACAGACAATATTGTGTCTAAAATAACAAAATTTTAACTTCATATTTATTGAACTGAAAATCAGTAACGCATTTGCACTCATGCTATTCTGGACCGTATAGCTTAATCATATCATTATGTAAATATATGAGAAACATTTTTTTGCCCTATATTTTGGCTTTTAGGGACATTCTAACTGTATTCTATTGGCTCCATCACACACTGTTGTTACCCTGCATCATATATTTCATCAATCAACTGTATGAAATTGTTATCTAAATTACAAATGAAAAGAACACATGATCTTTTTTTTTTATTATTATTCTGAACCAAGCATATTCAAACCACCCAGCTTACAGGGAACATTCTCTGAACTTTGGCCAATGTTCTAGCAAGGTTCTCTCAAAGTAATGAACATTATTCCAAAAATGAGTATACTGTAGATTAGAGCGTTTGTTCAAAGCTATTTGGAAACATTATTAATTCATTGTTCATGGAAGTTTTTTTTCTAAAACTTATTTGTTTGATTTTCATCCAAAAAAATTAAAATGTTACCACTTGTGAATATGTAGAGAACATTAAAAGTAACGTTCCCATGTTTGCAAAATAAAAAATAAATAAAAAAAGTAATGTTACCTTCATGTTCGGATAATCATTTTTAGAAAAACATTTTAAGAACATTTAAAAAACTAGATGATTTAAACATTCAGAGAACATTTAGAAATAACGTTTTTCATCATTTAAAGGGAATTTTAGCACAACACATATTTTTGTTAGCTGGGCAAGAGGTCTGATTCATAATACTAACAAATGAATAATAACTGAAATCATTGAAAAATGGCTTCCCATTAGGTTTAAAACAAAAAACGAAGAAAACTGGCCCTATAAACCCTACAAAACCACACAGTATATAGCGAATTCTAGATTCCTATACAGACAAAATGGTTGTTAATAAAAAGAATGTTCTTTGCTGAAGTTGAATTAGGTAGTATATTAAATGGTGTTATGTTTGACTTTGAACAGTCAACTGGAGGGTGCTCTGTCACAGTGGACCAGTTACCAGGAGGACGTACGTCAGTTTGTGAGCTGGATGGAGACTGTGGAGGAGACTTTAAACTCTGCAGACAAACAGTGTTCTGAAATGAGAGACAAAACCACCAACCTGGGCAAAGCCAAAGTACGGTGTTATTGTCAATGAGTCTCTGAATAATTTTTAATTATATTCTAATAAATGTCAGTCCTTTCTTACAAAACATTCTCCTCATTTCAGTTGCTCTTAGAGGATGTTTTAAGTCACAGCAGCGTTCTGGATGTCATATCCATGAAGGGATCCAACATGGCCGAGCACTATGTCACCCAGCTAGAGATTCAAGACCTGCAAGAGCGCTATAACATTGTCAAAAACAAAGCCCAGGTATAATGAGTCCCTCATTCATCCTCATACAGAATATTTAGCATGTGTTTATGCACTAATTTTTCTGCCACAGTGTGCAGTTGCCAAAGCGGAGGAGCTGGTGTCGGCCCATCAGGAGTACCAGCGCAGTCTGCATGATTTTAAAGACTGGCTGGAGCAACAGCAGGAGAGACTGAGCTGCTACACACAGCTGGAGGGAGACGTCGAGACTCTAGAGGACACGCTACGCAAACTACAGGTCAGAAGATGTTATTGTGAGGCACGTTATTTCCTGAGCAAATTTGACAGCGGATTTGTTCATTTTATAAATAAGTTTGAAACATCTTGCAGGAGTTCTAATATATTTTCTGTTTTAATGAATAATGCTTTATATATTTAGTATTTCCCAAATAATTGAATATGCCGTTAACAAACACTATCATGCTTAAGATAAGTAGTGCATGTATATTAAAATATACATTTTATGCAACATTTTTATGACAATATATGAATACAATTTTAGACTGTCTAACTGTTTTAAATTACATTTACTAATGTAATGTAATGTATTAAGATTTACCAGTAAATATTAATAATTACAGACACACCGATATAGACATTTTGGTTGATTTGGATTATTCTTGTGTTTTTATTGTGAAGTCTGATATTATAATTTTTTTCTGTTACTTAAAACGTGCTCATAATAAAGTTCTAATCTAAATGGTTAGAATATGTCAATATCAGACATTAAAACCTTATGATATATGGTAGAAAGATGCCTAATTGCTTCTACAGACGTAGACAAAATATTATTTTATATTAAATATTATATTCAGAAACTGGTAGTGTTCGTAATTTAAATAAATTCTAAAAGTAAAATTCATTTTAAGTTTCAAGAACCATATGTTCTTCAGCAAAACAATAGTTATCAAAGGGAAAAAAGTATAATTTCAGTACATTGTGATAATATTTTTAGTAGTTTAATTAAGTTAGATTGTTTTAAAATATTAATATTAATAACAAATTTTGTTACTTATAATATATTTTATATTTACATAATTGTAATTATAAGTTTTTTTTTAATATAACAAGTTAGATTATGTTAATATATTCATCTTAATAATTAATTATATATTACTTTTATATATTTTTATGTATTTTATATTTAAATTTAAAAAAATCATGTATTTTTATTATATAATTTTAATTATATTTAAATAGTTTTAAGCCATCCTGTAGCATTTTGGAAGCCCACCTTGTGGACCCGGCCCCTTAGTTTTGAATGACTGGTTTAAAGAAATGCCATTATTGGCAAATACCGATGGGATTTACAATGTATTGTGCATCCATATTCATATTTACAGTTTTTTTTCTGCGGAATAGTTTGATTATTTGGGGTTTTAATATAAATATGCATTAGAGAAATAACTAATATCCATCTTCAGGAGCTGCAGGTGCATTGCACAGAAGGTCATGCCCTGCTCAACACACTGCTGGTGACCCGAGAGCAGGTGATTCCCTGGGGCGTCCCGCAGTTAGAGGACCGATGCCTGGAGACGGTCCAGCAGGAGTGGGGCTCGTATCAGGCCCGGCTGGGTGAGACCAGATCTCAGCTCAACAGCGCTCTGGCCAAACTCCGGCAGATTGAGCAGAAGTTCCAGAGGCTGGATAACTGGCTCAAGGGGATGGAAACTAAAGGACAGTTACGCTCCGGCCGTCGATCTGACAGAGCAACAAAAGAGGCACAGCTACATCTCCTGAAGGTTGGAACAGGAAACATTCACAAAAAAATGGTGTAGGATTTACTTAGTAATTGCTAGTACATTTCACAAATAGTCACAAAGAAATGACAATTAACGCATTGAATTAAATGTGAAATTTTGAAATAGAAAGACTTGAACTAGTGTTTTCTTGTCAAATGTACACCAGTAAACTTCAACAAATAATGTTTTACACCGTAGTAACCATAAATCTGGATTGGTACACCAAAGGTTATAGGTTCAAACCCAAGATGAGGTTGCTCTTAGAGAACTGTTCCAGTTGAATGTATGTATGGAGTCAGTGATATATTGTTGTAATTTGTTTCTTCAGGGTTGGCATGAGGAGGTGCTGGCCTATCAGGAGGAGATTGAGGGTCTCAGTGTCCTGGCCCAACAGGTTTTAGAAGAGATGCCCATAAGCAGCAGAGTCAGCACTAGAGCCACACAACTGACGTCACGCTATCATGCCCTGCTGCTACACCTGCTGGTACACTTTAAACACACATTTACCTAACTATCTAAATGAAGACATGCCATAAACCTTCTATAAAGTGATTGTAATCACCTCAGACTAATCCTAACCGTAAAAAAACATTTTCACAATTTTAGAATAAAACGAAAATACTGTATTTACTCTATTTATGAATAATTGTGTGAGATTTAGCTACATGTAGCTTAATTTGTACCCAAAGTGTAGATAAGTAAACCCACAAAAAAACAAGATGGCTGTCTAAATGGGGACATATCATATAATTAATTTGTTTTTAGATAAACCCATTTATAATTTTGTGAAAGACTAACCATAACTCAAACCTTACCGCTAAAAGACAACCTAAGGCATTATTATTATTATTTATTTACATTATTTAGCACTCTTTCCTTCAAGGATATCTTATCATAATGAAGTCAGATTTAGCAAATTTTTGGGGATATTTTGCCTTTTAAAGTAATGTGAAAAGCACACATACTGCACAAGGTTTACAATGCTGAATTGAACTATTCATTTGATATGTGTTTGCAGGACACTATCAAGCAGCTGAAGGAGGAAGTGTCCAGTATTGAAGAATCCCAGAGTGTCTTTAGCACCTTCTCTGATTGGTTGAGCACAGCACAAAAGAACTTCAGTAGTGTGACCACGACTACCATTGATGTGGTTGATCGTGTTTCCATGGAGAAGAAGATGAAAAAATTAGAGGTATGACAAATGTGATAGTGATGATCTTTGGTTATTAAGATAAAGCAGCTTTATACTTTATACTTTTTTTTTTATTATTAACGAAATGAATAATTTTATTGAATTATATTGATCAAAAGTGACAGTAAATACATGTATAATGTTACAAAAGATTTCTATTTTAAAATAAATGCTGTTATATTCCATTCATCAAAGAATCCTGAAAAAAAAATGATCACAGTTTTCACAAAAATATCAAGAATCTGTTTATTTAACAGCAAATCTACATATTAGAATGATTTCTGAAGGATCATGTTACACTGAAGACTGTAGTGATGCTGAAAATTCAGCTTTGCAACACAGGAATAAATTACACTTTTAAATACATTAAAACAGTTATTTTAACTATTACTGTCCTCACTGTATTCTTAATCAAATAAATGCAGCCTAAGCATAAGAGACTTCTTTCAAAAACATTACACAATCTCAGACCCTAAACGGTAGTGCATATCCACATATGAATGAGTTTTTTATGTCTCAGGCTCTGCAGGGTGATATGGAACTGGGTCACACCTTCCTGAAGACCATGCGTGAAAAGACTGATCGTGCCATGACGTTCCTGGAGGAACCTGAGGGAGAGCAGCTCAAGGAGGAAGTCGACACCCGACTCTCCCAGCTGGAGGCGTTGATCAGAGCTCTGCGGTCAGAGCTTAGTGCCACAGAGAAATCTATACAGCTCTCCAAAGACTTCCTGGACAAATACAAGACTCAATCACAATGGCTCACAGAGACAAAATCACTGCTGGCGTCCCCTGTGGAGCCAAAGGCTGAACTTTACCAAAAAAAGGCTCAGCTAGCCAAATATAAGGTGAGCAAAGATTTTTGATTGCATTTTTTGGGGGGGGGGTTTGTGAAAAATGAAGACAATTGTGGTGACTAAAACGTTTTGAGTTTGACCACTTCCAGAGGTAGTCGAAAACACATTCAGCTGAATTGCTTTTGTAGTGTAAACGCTCATGTGGTCTAATGCGCTCAAATAGCCACAAAAGACCGCCTACTCTCTGCCTACTGACCTAATGCGTAAAAATTATGGGAAATGCGCTAGCCAGACAGGATTTAAACTTTGTCGGCTGAAGACCCAGGTTTGGTTTGAAGTAGGGATGCACCGAATCCAGATTTTAAGGGTTCGGCCGAATACCGAATCCACTGGTTAAGATTCTGCCGAATCCGAAACCGAATACCGAATCCTACTTCAATCCTCAGTCCATTATCAGAGTAAACACATTAATGAAGTAAACAATGTCTAGAGCAGTGTAGGGATGCTCATATTGCAAAATATGCTATGCGGTATTAAAATACAGTCAGTAGGCTAGTACAAGCTCCTGACTGGTGGAAAGCAAATGAAAGGCGCTTCCCGAGGCTGGCCACTCTAGCGAGGCGTTATCTCTGTATCCCCGGGACATCAGTGCCATCTGAAGCCTTGTTTAATGCTTTTCGTAGTGTGGTTTTGGTCAAGTTTACTAAAGTAAACATTGTCTTGCATGTTCTTCTCGCCGCTGTTTCCTGATGGTTTAAAGAACAATTACCCCGAGTCGCCCTTTGTCGTTTTAAAGAACAGCACAACAGAGAGCGCAGGAGGCGCGCGCGCTGTCAGTCAGCGGAGGCTCGCGCTGCGGAGACAGACGAACGTCGGCTATAAACCAGGATTGAGAGGGTGTTTCTGCCGCGGGTTTAACTGTTAACAGACTGCGCTCCAGACTTACCCACATCACTTAGACATGTTGCTTTAAAAAAAATAAAAACCATACAAGGTGTGGATTGAGGTAGGCCTGCTATTTTTATTTGACAAAAAAGTATTCCGGTTCTTCAAAGCTTCAAACGGATTCAGTGTATTTTCATTTTGTCATCTTAATTTGGTAATTATTTAAGTGAAAAAATATTTAGTGTTGGCCTATTTGTTTTATTCTTTTTATTTATATTTTATCTGATCTATGCTGCTGTTTGCACGGTAAAATAAACCAGTGAAAAAGTGTCTTTTTAACGGATCACAGACACTCGTCAATCTGCCAATTCGATATTATAATCTTATCAGTTAATGGTTAATAATCAGATAACGAGCAGCGGTTGTCGTTGGGAATATTAACCGAATGAGCACCAGCAGTGTATTTTTTATTTAATTTCATTTTAATTAAGAATAGCAACATTATGCCAGGATGACTGTCCTTCCTACCTGAAGTTGCTGCATTTTGGCTGCTGTCTGTAGATTCCTTGCACAACTCGTATTCTTTCGGATGTTTCATATGCAAATGTTTTAACAGCGGCTATTGTTTAGGGTCCTTGCCACCACGAGACATTGCATTGCAAATTGAACATGTAGCTCGACTTGAATCGCCTTCTTTTGACTAAAAGTACTGCCAGACAACACGTTTTCTGTTCACAAGTTCCATTTTCACTTTCTCACAGCCGACTGGATTCGAACGGTCCACCTAGTAAACACCTTCCCATAATCAATGGCGGCATCATTACGTTCGACCAGCGGAGGCGCATAGTGCAAGCCTAGGGTTCGGTTCGGTGGAAAAAAATTCTAAGGTTCGGTAGAAACCGAACCCCGTCAAAAAACCCAATATTCGGCCGAATCCGAACCCGAATCCTGGATTCGGTGCATCCATAGTTTGAAGATGGAAAACATACCAAGCACAATGTTCTCTCACCATTCCAGATTTATAAGACGCATTCACCATGTTCGGTGTGGTCTTGTGTCTTTACTATGTCAAATGCTTCCTTTGTCCCCTTCTAGACAATCCAGCAGACCATCCAATCCCATGAGTCAGCTGTCAAATCGGTTATAGAGAAGGGAGATGCACTTCTTGAAACCATCCGGGACCCGTCTGTCAGCGAGAACATCGGCAAGCTGAAAGCAGACTATCAAGACTTATGCAGTGATGCCAAGGTACTGTCATGCGTAATGCAAGACCCTTTGAAAATGTGTGTCTCTGCTACCTGTCTTCCATGCATTTTGCTGGTCTGTTGTAGGTCCATGTTAAGAGTTTGATGGAGAGCGTGAGAGAGCATGAGGACTATAATGGTGAACTACAAGACGTAGAGAAATGGCTGTTACAGATGTCTAGCAGGCTGGTCACCTCTGATTCCATGCAAAGTGGTAATTTAGAGACGGCCACACAACAGCTAGCCAGACACAAGGTGTGTGCACTGTTATTATAGCTATTAATTATATCTTCCCGATATACAATGAACTATAGCTTTGCAGCAACTTGCAAGCCGTAAAACGACCTTAAAATAAATAACAATCCATGCAGAAGTCACATAAACAGTTTCCTTTTGTATCACCTGGCATATGTTTATGTTTAACTAAATATATTTAGTTTGCATTCTAATTCTGAATTGGCCTATTTCTTCTCAGGCAATAATGGAGGAAATAGCTGGTTTTGAGGAGCGTTTGACCAGCCTGAAGGACAAAGGGGATTGTCTCACCAGTAGCTGCACAGACCAAGTCCAGGTCAAGATCAGTCAGCAGATCCAGGCACACCAGCAGGGAACCAGAGACAGCTATTCGGCTATCTGTAGCACGGCTCAGCGTGTGAGCACCCTTGCTAATAAAGGATCTCATTATCAGAAGGGTCATCTTATTTATTTCATAGTCTAATGTCTAAAATTTGGCTCATCAGGTGTATCAGAGTCTTGATCGTGAGCTCCAGAAGTACGTCAGCCATCAGGATACCCTGCAGCAGTGTCAGACGTGGCTGTCCACTGTTAAAGAGGAGATCCAGCTGCAGGCGCAGACTCCTTATGGCCTTCAGGAGGCTCTGAAGCAGGTAGATGCCTCAGAGCAGGAGAGTGATTCTGTGCTAACTGTTATAAACCAGCTTAGAAGGTGTCTGAACAAATCTAGACAAATACTATATATATATATAAACTTTTTTCATGCGTTGTTAGACCTGTCAAGTGCCACCTGTCTAAGGTTCCAATTGTAAGGTGCCAATTTATAAACAATCTTTACAGGAAATATTTTATCTAACAGGAAATAGTTCACTGACAAAAGACATGAAACATATCAGGATATAATCAGGATTAATATATAGGCCTATTATAATTTAAATAAGCAATACTGTTTTTCTGTTATTTTGTCCAGCAACAAAAAAAAAACATTCATTTTAAAACGTATGTTTAAATTGCCTCCAAAAGTGTAACTTTGGACATTCAGTAAACTTGTTAAATAAAAATATTAAAATATATAATATATGTTTATATCATATATAGATTATAGTATCAGTTATATAATTACGTTTTTTTAGACACAGTATATATTAAAATATATATATATCTTTATTTTTAATTATGTTTTTCATTAAGGTAACTATACATTATATATTATTTACTGAATCAAAAAGGGGAATTGCATAGACATTGTTTACAGAACTTGTAAAGCTATTTTATTTATGTTGTTATTATTTTTTGTCCATTTATGTTTTAATGCTATTTAGTAACATTTTGACTACTTACTCCACAGGTGAAACACTTCAGGGCCCTACAGGAGCAGGCCAGTACATATCTTGACTTGGTTTGTTCAGTGTGTGATTTATCGGATGAGTCTGTAAGGGCTACAGCTGCCAAAATACAGCAAACCAAAACAATGGTGAGTTTGATCATGCAGACTTAACTAACACTGCTTTAGGATGTAAAATGAATCTAGTTAATAATAATATGTCAATTCTACAGATTGAGGAGAGGATGACCATTTCTCAAGAGCTGTCAGATAGCTGGAGGGAGATTAAAGAGCAAAAACAGGAGCTCTCAATACTTTTCCAGGACATGGAACAGCAATTGCAAAGTCTCTCCAGGAGACCTGCAGAGCTGGAGCCCAAGATTGCACAAAACATGCTTGATCAAGCAAAAGTAAATATATGTCTGATTTGATGCATGTAATAACATTTTGTTATGTATTTTTATATATTTTAAAATGTTATTTATATAATTTTAAAATAGAAAAATAGTATATTAATATACTCTATATATTGGCAAATGTATCAGCAGAGGTGGACAAAGGCTAAATGTTTCAAATGTGGAGCAAGTTAATCAATTTTGATGACAGATTATGACAACAGACATTTTTATAATAATGTTAGAATAATATGCACATATGGATTGTGCACAAAAGGAACAGGGAGATTTATTTATAACATAAAAGAGTCCAATTTCATTTCTCATGTTGTCTTTTTATGCTTGTCTTGTCCTCTGTGTTCATGTTGCCTGTAGGAATTTGGCCAGCAGCTTCAAAGCAGACAAAGTACTCTGACTAAGATGACAGAGCTTGTGAGTAAGCTGACAGAAGGGAAGGAGTCTCCTGAGCATACAGAGATTGGTCGACTGAGTCATGCATGGCTGGAACTGTGCCATCAGGCTAACCAACTGCAGTCTCAGAGAGAGGAAGATCTGCAGAGGACTAAAGAGTATCATGACTGTATCAGTGCCATGGAAGCCCTCTTTGAACAGGTGTCCAAGGAATGGGATAACCTGGCCAGGTAGACCTATTATTCAGGATTTAGTGTAAATGTATTCGTATGTCACTTTTAATTAATGCTAGATTGAAAGTGTAATTTGAGACTTACATTATTCTTTCATGATTTTGTAGAACTGATGCTGAGAGTTCGTCTAATCATTTGGAGGCTCTTCGGAAACTCTCAGTTGTTCTTAAAGAAAAGAAAAACACACTTGAGGACCTCAAAGAGCAGAAGCAAAAAGTAATGTACCACTTAAACCTGGATGACAAAGAGCTGGTGAAGGAGCAGATCGGCCACTTTGAGCAGCGATGGGCCCATCTAGAGAGCCTCATTGAGAGGAAGATCCAAGACTCTATTGTGACCCTTGAAGACATGGGCCAAGTTGAGGCCCGTTTGAGGGAAGCTCGCGAATGGGCTGAGGAGCAGCAGCCTGCCCTGTCTGAAGCCATGAAGATGAGTCCTCCACCTGAGCTAGCACAGAGTTTCCTCTTTGACCATCTCACCATATGCAGTGAACTGGAAGTCAAGCAGCTTCTGCTGGCCCAGGCTATGAGCGATGCAGATAGGGTTTTAGCACACCTTGGGCTAAATGAAAGGCAAAGACTGCAGCAACTCATCTCAGAAACTCAAGCAGAAGTGGAGTCCTTGAGCGTCACAGTGGCTCAACGTAGGAAACACCTAAGCAAAGCCTTCACTGAGAGAACCCAGTTCCTGTTGGCTGTGAATCAAGCCATCACCTGGGTCCAACAGAATGAGAAGAAAGCACAAGCAGAGGAGTACATAGCCCTTCTTCCCGATGACCTATCTAAGCAAGTGAGGACATGCAGGAACATCCAGAGTAGCTTGAGGGCCTACCAGAGTGAGCTGACCTCCCTGTGGTCCCAAGGTAGGGATCTGATGAAAGATGCCTCTGAAGAAGAGAAATCTGAGATGCTAAACAAGCTCCAAGAGTTGCAGAATACCTTTGAGATTGCCCTACAGAAGTGTAGCCAGAGGCTTCAGGAGCTGGAAAAAGTATTGGTGACCAGGAAATACTTCAAGGCAGATCTTGAGAAGATATGCCAGTGGTTGAAGCAAGCTGATATTGTGACCTTCCCAGAGATCAACCTCATGAATGGAGATGCAGAATTGAGCTCGCAACTTACAAAATACCAACAAATATTGGATCAAGCCATGGAATATGAGAACCTTCTGCTAACTGTGCAAAGAACGGGTCAAGAAATACTTCCCACTCTGAATGAAGTCGACCATTGCTACTTAGATGAGAAACTGATTGCTCTTCCTCAACAGTACAATAATATTTTGGCATTAGCCAAAGAGAAACAGGAGAAAATACAGCAAGCCATTCTTGCCCGACAGGAATATGCCTCCTTTATTGATGTCACCCATAAAGCACTAAAAGAACTTGAGGAACAGTTCTACAACTTGGGGACGCAGTCTGTCAGCCTTAAGACTGAGGAAGTTGTCAGTCTTCAGGCAGATTATAAAGCCCTTCTAGAGGAGTTGACCAATCTCGGACAAGCCGTCAGTGAGCTTAACCAAAAGAAAGAGGGATTTCGAAGCACTGGTCAACCTTGGAGACCTGAAGAAATGACCCAACTGGTTAGCCTTTACAACGGACTCAAAAGATTGATTGAGCAAAGGGTAGAACATCTCGACGACACTCTGGAATCTTTCGAGGACCATCAAGCCATGGCTATGCAAGTTGATTCTGAGCTGAAGGCCACCAAAGAGCAATTGGTGAAAGTCAATGCAGAGACGCAGTCAGCTGAGGAGAGATTGAAAAACTATCATTCCCTGGCCGCTAGTCTTCAAGGTGCCAGCTCTCACCTCACTCGACTCATGGAGCAGATGGATGACCTGGTATCCCACATCGATACCGCTGCACACGAGGCTTCAAAGCAGCGGGTGACCTCTTGGCAGGAAGAGCTTCAGTCCTTACAGTCGGCTGTTGGAGAACTAATTGTGGAGTGTGAGAACAGGTTTGTACAGAGTAAAGACTTTGAGACCGAAGTCAATCGGACCTTAACTTGGCTCCAGCAAATCAAAGATGAACTTGGCTCTGAGGTGGTGGTAGATGTCAAGATTGAGAAGGTCCAAGAGGAAATCCGGAAGCAACAGATAATGCAAGAGGAAGTGCAGTCGAGGCTGAGGATAGTGGCGGCTCTTAGCACCAGAGAGAAACAGAAGTACACCAGTGCCAATGAGCTTGTTCCCGCTCACGTGGACTCAAGTCTACAAGAGATGGCCAAGCTGGAGGCTGATGTTCAACGTGCCCTTAGTTCCAAACAGGCAAGTTCAAAATGGGATTCTGGTGTTCCTACCAGGCCTCTTAATAAGATAAGCCAGCAAGAGTTCCTTAGTCAACCAATGGTTCCCCTACACTCTTAAAAATAAAGGTTCTTTATTGGCATATATGATTCCACGAAGAACCTTAAATGTCCATGGAACCTTTGCATTGCACAAAAGTTTATTATAGTGGATGGATTTTAAGAAATGTTCCATGAATGGTTCTTGGGGGAACCCAAAATTGTCACCATTATAGTCCTCACGCTCTCTCACCTATGGCATATGAAACCTTTTGGAACCTTTATTTTTTAAGAGTGTAGCTTACTAACTACTGAATCAAAATGTTTCTCTTATAGATTACATTAGAGCAAGCTCTTGCCTTGTGCCAGAAGTATCACTCCAGAATGCAAACAGCATGTGAGTGGCTGGAGGATGCTGTGGGCTTCTTGCAGCAGGCCAGTCTCGGGGTGGACGTGGAGAACTACGAGGAGTGTTTGAGGCAACAAGAAGATATCATGGCCACTGAACAGGAGTTCCTGGGTGTTCTTGAGGAGCTGGAATCGTTGCCACCTCAACTTGAAAACCTGGTCAACCCTACAGCCAAAGAGCAGCTTCGACTTAGTGTGGAGTCTGCACAGCAGAGAGGTGTGGAGGTCAGAGACCAGCTGCAGTGCCACCAAGACATCTTAAACAGGTACAATTGGTACACAGCACAGTTTTCCAGAACATTTTGAGTATTTAGATATATTAAGGGTTTGTTATTGTAAATTGACCCAAGTTTGATGCTAATAAAGACTGCTATTGTAGTTTGTTGTAGGCCTGAATTATAATCAAATTAACAATGTGACCTTTTCAGCTGTGTTGCCCAGTGGAATTCATATCAGGAGGCCAGACAGACAGTTATTGAGCTGATGAATGAGTCAGAGAAGAAGCTAACAGAGTTTTCCACAGCCAAGGCTGCAACGGGCCTTGAAGCTGAAGAGAAACTCAGGAGTCATAAGGTGAGCTAAGTGTGCCATATTGACTCTCTTTCTTGAGAAAATAAACTTATTCAACTGTCTACATGATGATAAACCAATTGAAAATATCTTCCTCTTTGGCCTGCAGTCGTTAGTATCCATGGTGAACAGTTTCCAAGAAAAATTGACTGGTCTGGAAGAGCAAGCATCACAGTTAGAGCAGATTGGAAGTGACGCCAGTAAAGCCACCATAAGTCGATCCATGACCACAGTGTGGCAGCGCTGGACCAGGTTACGAAGTGTAGCACGAGGCCAAGAGAGGGTGCTGGAGGATACGGCCCACGAATGGAGAACTTTCAGGGAAAAGGTCAGTTTCACTGACTCTCCATTTGATATTATGTTGTTATAATGCTATAACATTTAAATTGAAAATCAAATGGTTTGAATATATGTAAATATATATATATATATATATATATATATATATATATATATATATATATATATATATATATATATATATATAAAACATTTAACGGTACAAGCACTTGGGTTAACAGGTTAATGTAACAATTATAAAGTATTTCAAACAAGACAACTATGTTTTTCAGATGATGAAGGTTAGAGCTGTAACAGAAGAACTGAAGGGCCGTGTTCCTGATTGCACTGCTGAAAAAGCCTCCAAAGCAACACTGCAGTCACATCTGGACCAATACGAGCTGGTTGGTCAGGACTTAGAGAGGGAGCTGTCTTCTCTAGCTCTCCTACGACAGTATGCTCTCAGCCTTCTAAATGATGTGGAGGTCTCTGTGCCAACGGCTGATCACGAGCAATTACCAAGTCTGAAGGAGATCAAGGCCATGCAAGATCAGCTAGAGAGGTGTGTAATCTTTCTCCAAACCAATGCAAACCAATAATTATGAAATCCGGCAACAAAAATATTATGTATAGTTCAAAATATGCTAATCTGTTTAGTACTTTTAAAACCTGTCAAAGAAAAGAGTACACTGTTTTTACAGAATTTATAGCAACACTGAAATTGGCTAATACCAATATTGTGCAATATTAGTTCAACTACTAATTCAACTGTCTACAGTAACCAATGGATTTGTAGCATGTGCAAATAGTAAAACCTGATTGCTGACCAGTTTATTGTCGTTGTAGTTTTGCTTCCAAAATTGGCTTCAACAGAACAATGCTAATAATTGGCCTGTATCAGCATTATTGACTGAATGCTAATCTGTACAATCTGTCTCTTGTAGTCTCCTGCAGAAGGCCAGGACAGGAAAGGCTCGGGTCCAGCAGGAACTATCGGACAGGGAAGGTGTGGAGAGAGGACTGAGTCTGGTCAAGAGCTGGATCCAGGACTCCAGAGAGCTCCTGCTGAACCCCACGTCTGATCTGGATGTTCTCACACAAGAATTAGAGGTGAAAAAATATGCGAAGTGAAGTGACGTGTGGCCAAGTATGGTGACCCAAACTTGGAATTTGTGCCATCCAAGTGCACACACACAGTGGTGAACACACACCCAGAGCAGTGGGCAGCCATATTGCTGCGGCGCCCGGGGAGCAGTTGGGGGTTCGGTCGTATTGAGGGTGGAGGAGAGAGCTGGTTATTCACTCCCCCCACTGACAATTCCTGCCGGACCTGAGACTCGAACTCACAACCTTCCGGTTACAAGTCCGACTAACCATTAGGCCACGTACTTTAATATGCAACACTATTGACTCAATTTTGCATGTTTAATTAGGTGAAGTTGAGCTCATTGCATTGTTTACCCAATGCAGTATTTCTAGATTTTAGCAAATGTAGTGTGTCATCCTGGGTTTTTTCATGCATATAGATTATTTACATATTGTGCATAGTAGTAGAATGTACATAGAATGGTAGATTCTGATTTTCCTATCTTAATTGTATTTTAAACTTGTGCAGGTGATGCATGGAGAGTTGATCACTCACCGTCAGAACGTGGACAAGCTTGCAGAGCAGCAGCAAAGTAAATACTTGGACCTGTTCACTATTTTACCATCCGAGATCTCAATGCAACTGGCTGAAGTGTCCCTGGCACTGGGATCCATCGAGGACCAGGTACTTGTTTTATTGTTTTCATAGTGGATTAATTGGCAGTTTCTTACAAAATCATAGAAGACCAATGTTTTGAACAATATTACTAATACTTCATAATATAAGATATAAATTAATTAATTAATCCATACCTCTAGGTTCAAGCCAAGGAGAGAGACATCCAGAAGACCAGAGTTATCAAAGAAGAGTTCAATTCCAGAATTCATGATGTGTCTGAAAAGTTGAAGACCGTCTCTACCACTCTGAAAGAAAAGGCCACTGATATTGACCAGGCCAAAGATGAGGCCAGAGTAAGTGTTGCATCCTAATAATCTTTTTTATTCATTACATTTGAATGGGTTTTCTATGAACAAACGCGTTTTCTTGAACTCATTTCTGTATTTCTAGCGTCTCTGTGATGAACTTGACGGCTGCGGAAGAAATCTCGCTGAGCTAGAAGCCGCACTGCAGGACTTTGGTCGCCGTAACCCTCTGATAGCCAGACAGCTGGCTGATGCAATTGCCAAATTACGGGAGATCCATCATCACACTCTGCGACTGGCTGAATATAAGACTATATGGCTGAAGAAGGTAAGATACCTATAAACCTATTTCATACAGGCTATTTGCTCATTTAAGACTTTGTATTAGAGTTTTTTAAACATTGCATGTGATGTGATGTGTTTTTTTTCCCTCATAAGGCGGATGCACATCTAGATGAGTACAACGAGATGTTTGAGTTCATAGTGAAGTGGACAGACAGAGCCAGGAGCTTGGTGAGAGCCAACATCATCTGGAACTCCTCCTCGCACCTGCAAGAACAGATCAGGATGTATCAGGTGAACTACAACACACACAAATCAAATGTGTGTGTATAACATTTAAGTCCATTTTGGTGCAGTTATCTGTCGTCTACAGTGACAATTAATAATCTGTGCATTTGACCCTGCAGTCTGTTTTGCGTGAATCACGTGAGCTCCATGGTGACCTGGAGGCCATGCATGAGAAGGTGGAGATACTGTCTGAGACGCTGCAGGTGGAGGCAATGGGACAGCAGGTGTCAGAACTGAGCCGTCACACTGAGGAGCTGGAGCAGGGCATCAGATCACGACTGCAGAGTCTGCAAGATGCAGCAAAGGTTTTTTCTCTTTCCTCAGATTTGAATATTTAATATATTCTGGTAACTACAGTAGCTCAGCATGACTGACTTTACTTTGTATTTTCTTTTAGGATATGGAGAGGTTTGAGTGTGAAGTGAAGGCCCTGCATGTGACTCTGGAGCAGGTTCAAGCCACTCTCACGTCTCCTGAACTATCTCGACTGAGTCTAAAAGAACAACTGACTCAAAGACAGGTACATTTATCTGCTTTGATCCTGAACACACAAGTTATTTGAGGCTTATAATTGCATGCACAGCCTACTTGACTGCATTATAGATATGGGTAATACAATTATTTTTAAGTTTACATTTAGTTATGGAGCAGTGGCTTAGTAGTTAGTTCAAGTTTTTTTCGGATTAATTATTGAGTGCTTTCTGTGAACCTGCTTTTTGTTACATATGTACAGTATTTTAGCACGGAAAGAGGGAATAACTTTTTGGTTATTAGAATGGATTTTTTTTTTTAGCGTTTGCTGGCAGACATGGAGAGCTTTAAGCAGCAGGTAGAGGCCGTGCAGGAGTGTCAGAGCGCTCTAAGAGTCCCTGAGGAAGTGGTGACCAGTTTGTCCATCTGCCGCACTGCTCTGAATCTACAACAAGAGGCCAGTCAACTGCAGCACACTGCCATCCAGCAGTGCAACATCCTGCAGGTAGGTAGAGCTGCTGTGGCACCAAATGGGAATAAAGACACCTGCTCAGCTGCTGGTCTTGATATCAGCACCACATATATGTTTAATACTGCTTGCTCTTTCGGAATACAGCATTTTGCACAGATAATGCTGAAGTATCATGTCCACAGATAGAGGTTGGGTAGTACTGTGTGCACAACTGAGTTTATTGAGACACAGACCAACAGAAGTGCTAATAAACAATATATTACTATTGTTTCACTACTGTTGATGCGCTGAGCAGGATTCTGAAGCCAGGGTTGCTGTCCCTCCAAGTTTCCGAGTCGAACTCCAACTTGAGGGGGCGTTCCAGTTAAAAGTTCTGCCCCCACTTTATATTAGGTGGCCTTAACTACTATGTACTTACATCAAAAAATAAGTACAATGTACTTACTGTGTTCAAACTGTATTGCAAAACACCTTTGCTGATATTGAGGTGGGATACGGGTATTAGGGACAGGTGTGGTGGTATGGGTAAGATTAAGGGTAGGGTTAGGTGTACGGGAAGTGCCAACAGTGTAATTACAAATGTAACTACAGAAATGAATTACAGATGTAATTACATGCAGGTATTTTTTTAAATGTAAGTACAATGTAAAAACATGTATGTACACAATAAGTACATTGTATCAAATTAGTAATTAAAATGTTAGTACATAGTAGTTAAGGCCACCTAATATAAAGTGGGTCCAAAGTTCCTACTGGGAACTCAGAATTTGCGATTTATCCTGAATCATGAGTGCTTATAGCTTATTAGGCTCAAATGCTATTTGTTTTATGATCTGTCAGAAGGGATTATAAATTAGAGATGTGTTCAGAGGGTTATTTTTTTTAGAGTGGGTCTGATTTTGCTATTACCTGTCCCCACAAAAACCCGGCTGAAAAAGTCTACATGATGTAACAGCTCCGTAAAGGAACTAAATAGTGTATTATTTTGCATTTAAATATTTCAAAGGTATCTGAAAGAATGGGTTAAGGAGTAGGGTCCCCTTAACGCTGCATTCACACGGGGCGTCGGCGTTAACGCTTCTCATTTACTTTGAATAGGTGACGTCATGTGTTGCCGAACTGAATTGTGGGTTCCGTCACGTCGCTTCACTCACGTTGCAAGTGGCAGAAGTTGAAGATTTCTCAACTTTTCAAGCGCCAAGGCAGGCATCATCCAATCAGATAGACCTATGCAATTACCCTAGAGCATACGCTAGCCAATTGCGTTCATGCAACCCTAGAGCAGACGTGTGATTGGCTGTTGTCACTATGACGGTCGCATCAGCACGAAGCTTCAGCCAAGCGTTAACAACGACGCCCCGTGTGAATGGGGTAAGTCCAGTATGACATCCCCATCATGATATAAAAATAAATGTGTGTGAAATCTGTTTTAGGAGGCAGTTGTGCAGTACGAACAGTATGAACAGGATGTCAGAAACCTGCAGGTCATGATTGAAGATGCTCACCGGGTCATTCAGGACCAACCTGTGAACACCAGCAACATCCAAGAGCTGCAGGCACAAATTAATCATCATGAGGTGCAGTGCCATTTTCGTATTATTTATACTATTATAGTATTCACTAATATTACTATTACTAATGCTAATATTTTGAATTATGTTTTATGTTTATATTTTCAGTTTTCATTTAAAATTTAATTAAGTTTCAGTAATTGTATGTGTTTTTGTCTTTTGATTTTTAAATATTTCTATATAGCTTTATTTTTATTTCAGTTTTAGTTTTGGTAATTTTAGTACTTCAACTTACACTATTTATTTTAGTCAGTTGCTAAAGCAACATTTCTAATTTTCCATTCAAGTTTAGGTTTTTCATCTAATATTTATATTTTATTTTAACTTTATTTAAATTGCCAAAAAATATTTGAATCGTTTTTGTTAACAATAGAGACACGTGTCATAATCTGAAGACCACGCCCAACGGGGGGAAACAATCAAACCGTCTCCATTGACTTTGTATTGCGTGAAGCGGCCTCCTTGTCATTTTTGACTTATAACAAAAAACAGAACAATGTCTTAAAGCTGATATGTGACAAGGTGTACAGCAAACAAGCTAAAAAAACAGACGTTTTTATAAGCTGTTGACCTAAAAAACGAGCGTATTGCAAATACGATAATACAGTTTTGCGCATAAGTTAAATTCACAACTTTGGATGGAAACATAGCTACTGTCCTCAAATCTGGCTTTATATTTAATGTCTACAGTTTGTGGTTAGCCAGACTGATCTTTCATGTTTCTTGCATTAACCTAAAGGGCAGTTAAATAACATAATCTGTCATCTATTCTGTGTTTATTTTTTATCTAAACAGGAACTGGCCCAGAAAATCAAGGGCTACCAGGAGCAGATTGCATCTCTGAACTCCAAGTGTAAGATGCTGACGGTGAAAGCTAAACACGCCACCACGCTCCTGACAGTGAGTGATGCAGAGGGTTTAAATGAGAGTCTAGAGGAACTGGACGGTGATGCTATTAAAAGAAAGACCCAGTCACAAGTCTCGGTAAGTAACAGTATAATCGTGGGTTAAGTGTTAGATGTCTCAGAAAGTTTGCTATTTGTTCTTGTATTCCGAATAATTGTGTGCACTACAGAAGTCAATTTAACCAAATTTTAATAGTTTTAGCAGAATATTTGTCTTGTGTTAAAATATATAATCATCCTTAAAACAAGATACATTTCAGTCATTTATTGGCGACAGGCAGCATTAAACCATCTATATCTATATGTTTATTTATTGCTTATGAATTTCCAAGATTTTCTATATCAGGGGTTTTCAAACGTTTTAATGGCAAGGATCCCTAAACAATCCCCTTGTGTGATCAATTCTTTATTTGGCTTACACTATTATATAATTATAATAGGCTATAATATAATATAAAAACTAATGGAAGTATTTAAACTGATAGTATATTATATCAGTTTAAATGCTTCAATTTGTTAAAAAAAAAACTGAATTAATTAAATAGATCTAATAGCTAAATATGTTCAAGGGAACATGTGAACACTTTTATAGTTATCTAAACATCACTGAAACCCCAACCACAAACACATCTATTAAAACTGATGTGTGTTACTTTGGTGTTTAGAGTTTGCTCGCTACACTTGTGGTGGGTTTAACTGTAAGTGAAGTTATTAAACGTAATTTCGGGAGGAGTATGCCCATCTAATCTTTCAATTAATACCAAGGTATAAAACCAGCAGCTTACCTCTTCCCGTTGTTAGATCTTGCAGCATCCCTCCTCCGCCCCTGCTTCTCCTACAAGGGATTTCTCATTTAAACTACAATCAAATGGTTTTCTCCCCACATTTCGCGTCTGTGTCTATCACAAGTGCGCGGCCGCGCACGCGCGCAGCTTAGAGGGAACATTGGTTCCTAGCCATATCGGTCTAGAAAATCGCAACTTTTAATTTTCCGTCGGTCTTAGTACACGATGTAACTATACACATCACAACATGTAAATAGGAAAATGTTGGTGTTATTTTGTCACTTTTTGAGCAGTAGGCTAGCTGGAGCCATTTACCTCCAGTCTTTGTGCTAAGCTAGGCTAGCGGTGTGTGCATCAGACAGAGTTATGGCACGCACGGAGATGAGAATGGTATTTATGCACTTATCTAACTCTGGGGGATACGGTGAATAAGCTAAAGTCCCCAAAAGTCGGCGTGTTCCTTTAACCGATTGTGAAATCTTGTTGCATCTCACACATAACGAGAATCTTCACAGATTTTCTTCTTTAAAATCTCAAACCTGCACACACTACAAGAAAAATATTGTGGCGCATCACACACTATAAGATATTCTCAAAATATTGCCAGATTTAGCACCTCACAGAGAAGCGGATGTAAACACAATGGAAAGTGTGTCGTGGCAACTTGTTGTTTCGCGGTCACCAGTTCCTTCACTTCAGTCTCCTTCTAGACTTGTCTCTCATTGGCTATTGTGTACTAACGTAATCATAATCGTAATCATCCCAATTTAAAATCCTGAATATCAAACATGTATGATATTGTCAGGGCGGCCCTGATGTGTTCATGAGCAGATCGGGAAGTTTAAGATTTGATCTGTAAACGCCTCACATTACCAGATAAATAAAAGCCCTGCCCCTGGATGCATTTTTTTCCCCCTCTGAAATCGGGCATAAATTGGCCTGAAACTCCTGTAGCCTGAGCCAGGTTTAAGAGATCAATTTGCAGTGTTGATTAAAAACTGACCCTCTTATCTTGTCCTTATTTACTCATCTCTCAGCTATCTTTGCATGCCATAATCAATGAACGTTACAGCTCTGTTTACTGATTGACTAATATCTTCTGCTCCGTGACTCTCTCCGCTTGTGCTGCTGCCAGATGTCGGCTGGTCGCTGTCAGTCTCTCCTGTCTCCTGTGACAGAGGAGTCTGGGGAGGAGGGCACCAGCAGTGAGATCTGCTCTCCTGCTTTCTGTCGGTCTCCCTCTCCTGTCAATAACACTGAAGCAGCCATTAGCAAGGTATTAACAGTAATATCAAAGCTTTTGGTGCTTGATCTTTTTTCTAGCTGACTTTCCCCCTGTTGCTTTTTTGCAATTATCAGTTTCCCCTTAATTTTACTGAAAACATAAAGAAAATTGGGTTTGGAATGGAAACCTAACATACTGTCTACTGCATAATGTAGACAGCAGTGCAATGTAGCACATTAACATAATATATTTTATTTTGCATTGTTTTCTTTCGGCCTGTCCTAAATGTAGATGTCCATGGGAAGGGCCACTCTTACCAGAGCTCCCATCCAGGAGCTGTACAATCCCGCTCTGGAGTCTGTAGCCAGTATAGATGATCTTCAGCGCTCATGGGAGACCCTGAAAAATGTGGTACGTTGGTCTTTTGTGTTCAACAGTCAGATGCACTAGTATTTAAAATCTGGTCTTTGAGTTTTGATTATCTCTGTGTTTTGCAGATAAGTGAAAAGCAGAAGACGCTCTACGAAGCTTTGGAGAAGCAACAGCGCTATCAGGGATCTGTACAGTCCATCTCTACTAAGATGGAGTCCATAGAGACCAGATTAAACGAGCCCCCTATGCATGATCTCAGTCCTGACAGACAAATGGTCCTTTATCAGGTGAGCCGATTGTAGATTTGAAGTTCTGAAGGATTCTCTCTGTTGCTTTTGCGTCAGCTGTAGACCATAGGAGCTGTAGAAGAATATGGATGCAGAACAAAAACGAAACTGTCAAACTGCCATATTCCTCCAGAATCAGATGGAGGAAATTGTCAGACTGCAGGATGATATAGATGGGCTTCAGTCCAGCTTCACAGACGAGCTGATGTCCGATGCCGTGGACTCGGACTCCTCGGATCAGTTGGCCATGCAGTCAACACTCACTGTGCTGTCGGAGAGGATGGCCACCATTCACATGAAGGCTTCAGGAAAACGACAACTTCTTGAGGTATACCTTGAATAATAATTAATTTATATATACAGTGGCATGAAAAAGTATGTGAACCGCTTGCAGAATCTGTGAAAATGGGAATAATTTTAACTAAATAAGAGGGATCATACAAAATTGTATTTTTATTTTATTTTTATTTTTTATTTAGTACTGTCCTGAATAAGATATTTTACATAAATTTTTTTTACATATAGTCCACAAGACAAAAAAAAAAAGCTGAATTTATTAAAATAACCCTAAAAAGTTTATGAACCATTGATTCTCAGTGCTGTGTGTCGTTCCCTGGATGATCCACGGCTGTTTTTTTGTTTTGTGATGGTTGTTCATGGGTCCCTTGTTTGTCCTGAGCAGTTAAACTGCCCAATGTTCCTCAGAAAAATCCTCCAGGTCCTGCACATTCTTCAGTTTTCCAGCCTCTTTTTCATATTTGAACCCTCTCCAGCAATGACTGTATGATTTTAAGATCCATCTTTTCACACTGAGGACAATTGAGGGACTCAAACACAACTACTAAAAAAGGTTCAAACATTCACTGATGCTCCAGAAAGAAAAACAATGCATTAAGAGCCGGGGGGTGAATATATATTAGGCTGCCCCCTAATAGTCTACTAAATGTTATATCGTTAATGGCAGGTCCTTACAGTAATTACAGTATGTCGGGCAGGAAATCCAAACATACGTGTGAAAGGTGCATTTCTCTCAATGGGCGCCTTCACTATACTGCGGAGCTGGCGAGTCAGCATCGTCAACTTCATCTTTGCAGCTGAAACTGACACAGAAAACACTAGTTTATTAATACATAATTAAAATGGCTCCTTGCTATTTCTTCCAGACACATTCATAATTATTACTTTTGCCGATGCTTTGCGGCAAGCTCCATGTGTGCACTTGAGCACGGAATAGGCTATATATTACACCTATATATATTAAACGATCATTATGGTTTAGTATTCTCCTCAGTGTATAAATTTAAGTAATTAAATTAATATAATCGTGCAATTTATGCCGAGTTCAGGCTGCCCGATTTTAGCCCCGATTTTGACTCACCATCAGGTTTTGCAAAATGGCCGACAAACTCCAACTCTCTTTGCAGAGCACAATCCTTTCTCCCTGTGTCTCCCCAACCATTTCCTCCGGCATAATCTTTTTTCTTTTTCTCCTTTTTGCCGCAAATCAGCGCACAGACAAATTGGATCGCAAGTTTCTGCACTGCAGTCTATATTTTTAATAACAATTCCAGTCTCGCGCGAGAACTCCAGTCTGACGAACGTGATCGCATTGTCGTCGCATTGTTCCCTTCTCACTTCTCCAGTGTGTTTGGTTGTGAAATGTAGTTTGTGGACTGGACAGAGCTGTCAGCGATTCTTTCTCTTGTACAGTCATGCAGTGTGAAACCACCTGTCGCCGATCCATCGTGCAATGTGAACACAGCAGCGACTGAATGCTGGCCCAGATAGTCATGCAGTGTGAAAAGAGCAGTGATCCGACGAGTTTGAAAATCGTGCAGTCTGAACTCGGCATTAGTCGACTAATGGCTTACGACTATTAGTCAACTAGAAAAATCTTTAGTCGAGGACAGCCCTAATTAAGTAATAAGGAAACTAAATAAATATACGTTTTATAATGAAAACACAGCTGTTCACAAGTTTGGGTTGCTAAGATTTTTTAAAAATATTTTTGAAAGAAGCCTCATATTTTTGATGAAACATTTTGTGGAACCTGTGATACCTTTTCTTAGGATTCTTTGATGAACAGAACGTTCAAAAGAATAGCATTATATAAAAAATATATACAGTGGGGCAAAAAAGTATTGAGTCAGCTACCAATTGTGTAAGTTCTCTCACTTAAAAAGATGAGAGAGGCCTGTAATTTTCATCATAGGTACACTTCAACTATGAGAGACAGAATGAGAAAGAAATGCTCTCTAGCGAACTTCGACGGGCCCGGACATGTACTGGCTTTATTTTCTAATAATTGCTCCCACAGTTGATTTCTTCACACAAAGCTGCTTACCTATTGCAGATTCAGTCTTCTGCAGTCTTCTACGATCTCAATCTTTTATACTGATAATGAGTTCAAACAGGTGCCATTAATACAGGTAACGAGTGGAGGACAGAGGAGCCTCTTAAAGAGGAAGTTACAGGTCTGTGAGAGCCAGAAATCTTGCTTTTTTGTAGGTGACTAAATACTTATTTTCCACCATAATTTGCAAATCAATTCTTTAAAAATCAGACAATGTGATTTTCTGGATTTTTTTTCTCATTCTGTCTCTCATAGTGGAAGTGTACCTATGATGAAAATTACAGGCCTCTCTCATCTTTTTAAGTGGGATAACTTGCACAATTGGTGGCTGACTGAATACTTTTTTGCCCCACTGTACATATAGATGGGTCCAGTAATTTTCTTTATTTTTTCTCTGTTTTTGAACACATTTTAAAATCTAATCTCAGTTTCTTCAGAAAGTAGTGGTGCAGTGACATTCACACTTATTTTATTATGTGATAAAGATGCTGTCAGAACCAGTAATAGAGAGAGAACCCAAATGCAGATGAATAGTAAAGGTTTATATGCAAAAGCCAAAACTCCGCAAAATCCATCCCAAGAGGGTCCGAACAAAAACAATCCTTAGCCAGGAAAAAACAGATGCTGAGTAGCAGGGGGAAAAAAATCAAGCTAGCAAAATACCCAGAAGGGGCAGGCTGGTACTGATATCAGGACAGGCAAGGGTCATAGCAAGTAGGACAGGCAGAACCAGTGGATGGACAGATTGCTGCTCACAGACCACACAGAGACAAAATTTGACACTAGAGAATCCAGAAAACGGGCAGATGTGCTGGCTTGGCTGCCCGGGGCGGGAGAAAAGAAAAGATCCAACAGGCCAGGCTAACAGAACCAGGTTAGGAGAAGAACATCTCAGAATTCCAGGCAGACCAGATCAAGCAGACTATAAGCCAGGCAGGAGTAGACAAAAAGGGAATGCAGGACATGCAGAGAATCATGGAGCCAAAAGAAAAAAAACAAGACTGGACCACCAACAAAAACACTAACTGAATCTTGTGAGCTCAGGGGCAAACAACAATCTGGCACAGAACAGCGCACACACAAGGGAAATAAATAGGGCAGCAAACTAAGAGGGTAATAAGAGACAACAGGTGAGGTGTAGACTAATGAAAAGGAAACGAGAGGATGGACAAAGACATGACAAACAAAGGAGAACATAACAAACCACAAAACACAAACAGAAAAGGTGGGTTCTGATCAGCCCAGAGTCTTGACAGATGCCCAGTAGATATTTATAGATGTTTATGGTGATTTGTACAGGAGCGACTGAGTGAACGAGTGGAAAAGCAGCAGCAGGCGCAGGCTTTACAGAGCTACCTGAACCAGGCAGACCAGCTGGACCAATGGCTGCAGAGCACTCGCAGTAACATCCCTTCCTGCTCTCAGGACTCAGACATGGAAGAGCAACTCAGAGACTGTCAGGTTAGAGCGCCCCCTACTGCACATTACTAAAATATATACATTTATGATTTACTGTTTAATATATAAAAAAGAAAATGTATTATTTTGTTACCGCACGACATTAAGGCCTGAATGAGTTAATTCCTCTGAGAGAACAGGAAACGTGTTATCTGTAAACAGCAGTGTTAAAAGGCCTCAGATGGATTGATTCTTAAGCGTCTGTGGCACGAGCCGTAATCAGATTATGCAAATGTTTCAGCGTAACACAGTTCACAGTTACAGTTCACAGACTTTGAGGATATTAGAGGACTCCTGTAAGAGGATTGGTGCTCACTGGAAGTCTGTTCCGCCTCTTATTGCATATTCATGAGGGTGGCCGCAGCATTATTGGTGAAAGGGGTGGGGCTTCGTTTGACTTCATGGGAAGGTTACAAACTGGCAGATGTCCCACTGCGAAACACCTTGAATTCTTTTTAAAGCAACTGTCTTGACACTTCTTAAGTGAATTTTGGATATCATTTAAGCACTTTTATACATTCCTGTTGTTATCCTAAAGAATGCATGTTTACTGGGAGCATGGCACGTGAGGGATTACGGATAATGTACAGTGCTGTAGGTGTTGGTAAGGTCCTGGGATGAGAGCTGCAGAACCATGTTTGAGCTGGCCTCGCTTCTGTTGCTCCTGCAGAACATGCTGCTGGAAATCGAGGAGAAGGTGCTGGCTCTCTCCGAGCTCTCCAGACACAGCGAGAATCTTCTGCTGGAGGGCCGACCGGAGAACAGGGAGGACACGGAGCTGCTCTCCAGGAAATTGCGTACGCTGAAAGGCAGCCTGCTAGAGCTGCAGAGGATGCTGCAACACAAGCAGATCAACATTCAGGTGAGGCTTGACCTCTGGATCAAGGCTGGAAACTAGAGACATGTTTGTTCTAGACTCTAGACGTTCATTTGGGAACCCTAAAAAAGGACTCAGACGGGATGTTAGTACTGTAGTACTTTGATATATGTCATGACGCATAATATTGAACATACATGATTACCTTATTGGTATATCAATTATCATTGTATTATAAGGTACTCCAAATTCCTTCAAGGTCCATGCCCAAAATATTATAATGGTACATAATAGTAGTAGTAATAATAATACATTTTATTTGTATAAAATCTTTCATAAAATGCATCTTAAAATGGTTCACAAGTGAAAATAATAATAATCATTATTATTATAAAAATATAACATTTTATCCACTATTAACACCATATCTGACAGTGAGGAGGAAATATTATATTAAAACAATTGTACTATATTTTAAACGTTTTTAAAAACGGCAAAAACTAACTGTATTTACAAAAAAAACGGTATCTTAAAGTAAAAAAGAATCCAGGATTGTGAAATGTAATTGAGAATAATGGCTCAATGTAAAAAATTCTTAAAATTAACATATTAAATATTAAAATAAAGTAAATATATATATTTTTAAATACAATAAATATTAGACCCAGACATTGTTTTTGTGAGATTCTCTAAACGTTTTGTCTTTTATGTCCTGCAGGCGACTTTAATTTGGGAGGAGTTGAAAGGCCTTCAAACAGCTTGTGTAATAATAATATATTTCATCATAGGTTTTTTGCTTGTCACTCCATGTGCAGAATAATTCAGCAGCACTGGGTTCTGGGTCTGAATACCACAATCTCATGCATGGCTTCCTCTTTTCCTGCTGTTATTCACAAGAATATTGCGGAATATGAGAATGATGACTCATGATTTGATTCATGATTGAATGATCTTTTGATTTTATTTGAATTCAGTTCCATCAAGGTATTTTCGGTATTCAAGACTATTAATACACTGTAAGTGCTTATGTTTGGATTGTCCCTCTCCCGCAGGATTCCCTTCAGGAACCATCAGACTCCAGTGAATCCGACTCCAGTCTCTCCCACAGTCCAAACATGCAGGACTGGCTGGCCCAGGCCCGCTCCACACGCAGCCTACAGCACCAGGACACCCTCCAGAAACAGAAGGTACGTAATATTTTACAAGAAGAAGAGTGAGAGGTTTTAAATGACAAAACTGGGATTGAACCTGTAGTAAGTTGTTTTAATTAAGAAAGCATCTACTAAATGAGGAATGATGATATATTATGTTAATTCAGGAGCTTGAAGAGCAACTTGCAGAGCAAAAGAAGCTGTTGAAATCTGTGGCAAGTCGTGGAGAGGAAATACTCACCCAACAAGCATCACCCGTCAGAGCCAGGTATCATTAACCTCTTTTTTTCTTTCACTGCTACTCACTGTTTTCTATCATTTTGACCTCCAACCTTTACTGACTCTCTCTCTTTACAATTGCGTCAAATCTTCTGCAGTGCGACGGAGATCCTGTCCCCCGATACAGAGCTGGAGGGAGACAGTCAGGCCGTGAAAAAGCAGAGGAGAAAGAGATGGGAAAGTCTGAAAAAAGACATGGCCACTAAACTACAGCTCCTCATGAACACCCTGGAGCAAGACAGCAAACAACCGGTACACTGATTTCTTTACAGTCTCCACATAGCTTGAATGCTCGCACATTAAAGAACAAAGACACAGCCGGATCTTTTTCATAATGACCAATGCAATCTACCAAGAACACCGCAAATTAGCTTCTGGTTTAAGCGTCTGGTTTAATGGCACAAACACCAGTAAATTGACTAGCGCAAACCTTAGTAAATCACATTCATTTAAATACTCTCCTTCCATAAACTTTGCGTCTGAAAGGGAAACTCCTACAAATGCATATGCAATAAGGTCAGCCTCAAAAATAACTGTCCACGACTTTTCAGGGTTTGTGCTGGCGCAAGCTGTTAGTAAATCTGACCCCAAGATTTTAGATTAAAATGCATATTTTAGGTCAACAATTTCTAATCACCTTTCAACTTTTTTGCAGTTTACCGAATTACTTATAAAGCGTGACACATTCATTTCTGAACGTGCATACATTCAATGTAGTCTCTCAATTAATGAGTATACAACTATACATTTACAAGATATACTTGTATACAGTGAGTATACATTTACATTAATGCACTTGGCAGACACTTTTATCCAAAAGCAACTTACATTGCATTTAAGGTTTAAATGTTATTAGTTCATGCATTCCCTGGAAATCAAACCTATGACCTTGGCATTCCTCTCATAAATCTATTTATCAATCTATGTTGCATAGGTAACACTTTATCTTAGGGTTCAATTCTCACTATTAACTAGTTGCTTATTAGCAATAGCATGCATATTACTCAGATATTGGCTGTTTATTAGTACTTATAAAGCATGTATTAATGCCTTATTCTGTATGACTGTATTCAACATCCCTTAATCCTGCCCAATGCCTAAACTTAAAAGCTACAAAAACTACCGTACTAACTATTAAGCAGTAAATTAGCAGTTTTTTGAGGCAAAAATCGTATTTAATGGTGAATATGCGTTCCCCATACTAAAGTGTTGCCGTTGTATAATACTATCAGTCTCTTTTCCCCTCTGTATTTGGGTTCTCAACTATCACTTTAATTTAAACTTTAGCACTATTCTTTTTGAGGCCTGACTGCCTTCAGGGAATGCAAAAATCTTGCATAACTGGAGCACAGTTGTAATACTGGGAAACTCTCTGTTGGTGAAGTGTTTCATAAAATGTTATATTTTCTAACAGTTTTACTCCAGAACTGCTTGTGTGAAGACTGCCGCCCCGGTTTATAAGAGAGAGACTCGCGTCCAGGACAAGTCCAGCCTGATGTCCCTGCACAATGGATTCAGTCAGACAATAAAGGAAACTACCCCTCAGGTAGCCACATTATTATAAAACAGCTCTGTTTCTTTGTTGCATGCAGTTGTGGTGACACAACAATTGAGTCTTGAATTGAATTTGATTAATTCACCAAGTTCCTTAACAGCCTACACTTACACTTATACAGGCTAAATAACTGTATTGCTTGTTATGAACGTTTACACCCCTTAACCAGGGTAAAATAATTTTAATGCACAACCTATTGCTTAACTTGACAGCTTATCACATCAACATGTGTGTGTCGTAGGTGTCCGCATTAACAGTGTATAATGTGTGATTGTTTCTACAGGCCACAGAGCGTGAGGTCATTCTGATGGAGCAGCAGCTTTATTCAGCAGTCACAGCCACTTCCTGTTGGGTGGATGATGTGGAGAACACACTGTTTTCTGGCCCTGCACTACTGGCGGAGAACGCTGACACACAACTCTCCAATTATGAGGTCTGAACTTTGGGCGGCAAATTTTGCTAGCTAATATCTGATTCCTATGAGTCATCATATTCGCCCACATTTGGTTTTCCGGATGTTTGTTTCTTATTAAAGGCATTTTACACTAAACAATATAATATTATATATCCTCATATATATGTCTTCTGGACAATATTTTAAACAGTTGAAACTTAAATTACTTAATATGTTTTAAATGATTAAAACTATTAATTATATTATTAAAGAACATTTATGTTTTACATTATTTTAATAAAAAACTGAAAATTTAAATCTGAGACAAATTCCAGGCCACTGCACTCTCTATATGAATCTTCTCTATCTTTTATTATTAAACAACGACATCATTTGGCGGAAGAGATTTGCCACTTTTTGGAGGTACTGGCCATTTTTGGAGTCCACTCCCCGTTTTGGAGTTCTCCAGTTTGCAGCGCTATCTATCAATGGCAGGGAAGCGTTGTCATAAATGACGGAAAAGTTAATATTTTGAATTAGCTTTTATTTTTTATATTTTCATTTTACATATGAATTTAGTACTTCAGCTTATTTATTTCAGTTTGTTGCCAATGGAACAGTTTTTAAACAACACTGCCAATAGTGAAATGTAAAACTATAGACAGAGCTGTAGAAATAAATGAAACGCATTTATAAATATCTTATCTATATTTTTTGCTTGCCTCACAGACATTGGGAAAAGAAGTGACGGAGGTGACCAGGGTGACCAGCCACAGCCAAGGCCTGATCGGCAGCTCTGTGGGTCTATCTGATGAAGAGCAGACCCTGATGAAGGACACTCTCGACTGTCTGTCTCGACGCCTGGGAGCCCTGGACTCGGCTCTGGACCGCCGCTGTGACACCATGCTGAGCAGAATGCGGGAGCTCACGGCTTTCCAGGTGTGAATCAGGCCTGATGGGCAACATTGAGTTCTGTACATGAATGCAACACTGCGACATCATCTCAGTTCCTGTTTCTTTTCAGACGGAGTTACAGCATCTCTTTACAGCGATTAGTGAAAGCAAGTTCCAGGTTATCCAGAAAATGGCAGGAGTTCTTGACCACACAACAACTAAACAGCTTGAAGTAAGAAAGATATTTCATATTTGATTATTAATGCATTGGATTAACAGTGATTTTGGTTGTATATCAGTGTCATTTTAGTATTATTTATATACCATTATAGTATTCATTAATATTTTGAATTAGCTGTTTAGCTTTATTTTAATTTAAGTTTTAGGTTTTTTTTTCAGCTTTAGTAGTTCACTTTTGAAGTAATTTACCTAGATTTATTTCAGTTTACAAAAAAGATTTGTAATAGTTTGTTTTAGTTAACAATAACAGCACAGTAGGACAGTTATCGCTGTGAAGTCTTGTGTCATCGCTGTATCACTTTTGTTCTGACAGACTATTGCAGAGGTAGAAGAGACGCTGAAAGACTTTGAGCACAGAATAACCGAGCTGAAAGCCAGAGGGGCGGAGCTACACCCGGACCAGTTCTCCACCAATGAGCTGCTGAAGCTACAGGTACTCAACCAATCATTGGCATCAACATGGGCAAAATAAACACTTTTATAAACGCACTTTTGTGCAGTATATTATTATAAAAAAGAGAACCAGACAATAAGTCCTAAAATATAGTGGTTAAGGCCTGAAATACCTGGGTTTATCCATATGTGTGCTGGACAGGATGCTTACGAGGAGCTGGTGATGACGGTGGGCTCTCGACGGAGCGGGCTGAATCAGAATATGGCACTGAAGAATCAGTATGAACGAGTTCTGCAAGATCTAATTGATCTGGTGGACACGGCCCAGGATAAGATGACCGCTGACCAGAAGATGATTGCTAGCTCAGTAGAGGACGTGCACAGCCTTCTAGACAAACACAAGGTACACCAAACTCCTAAACACATCTTGTGTGTGTGTGTGTGTGTGTAAAAATAAGTACACAAGCTTACTTCAAGACGGTTCCCCAAATGTTTGATTTACAGGAATTTTTCCAAGGCTTGGAGTGGCACATGGTCCTCACAGAGACATTCTACAAGAAAACTAGTGCCTTTGTTATGCCACGTGAGCGTCAGACTCTGGAGGAGACGCTAGATCGCGCTCAGGATGTGCTTAAGCAAGCGCATAAAAAAGGAGTTGAGCTGGAGTGCATCTCGGAGGTAACATCATTTTTATACAGTGTGGTTTTATATATATATATATATATATATATATATATATATATATATATATATATATATATATATATATATATATATATATATATATATATATATATATATATATATATATATATATATATATATATATATATATATATATATATATATATATATATATATATATATATATATATATATATATATATATATATATATATATATATATATATATATATATATTAGTACCCATGGCCTTCCCTGTTAGACATATACAGAAATGTAATAGTTATCAAACACCTTTCTTAACTGCATAAATAATAAATGAAATATAGATTAATCATCATTAAAGCTACAATTTTCTCTGTTCCCGTTGTTCTTTGATGAACATTAAAGGCGGCATGAAATCAAATTTTACAATTCGTATTTTTATATTAATATTGTAGTGTTTACTATAACTGATTTATCTGTGCACTTCATTATTTTTTAAAAATTAATTTACCCTTATAATCTTTAATCAAATATGTTAACTTTCCCTCCCCCATCGAAACGTCCTCTCTTCTCTCCCGGTCATGTGCTCTGGCGCGAGGGCGGGGTTATCGCCCCGTCTCGTTTCTGCACCTCCTCTCAGAAACATGTCACTGATCGTGGTTAGGTGCATTTTTCTCGGTATACACAATACCTTCTTCAATAAGGACTTGAGGCAAAAAGAGAGAAATATATGAGAAATAAAAGCTTTTTTTAATGTAAAAATTACTCAATATAGTCGGACGAACAGCTTATCGTGACGACTCGCACTGAGGAATGCAGCGTGTGAACGCGCTTACGGCGCGCCCCCTTTATAAGGGAGAGCTGAGAAAAAAGCTTTACAGAAATAAAGCCATAAAAGGCTTAAAATAAGTAAAATGTGTAGCATAAACCAGCGAAAAGTAAGGAAATATGCTCAGTAACATTATGTAGAAAAGATTTAGAGAGACAATACATTTATTTAGATTAGATTAGATTAGATTAGATTCAACTTTATTGTCATTACACAAGTACAAGTACAAGGCAACGAAATGCAGTTTAGGTCTAACCAGAAGTGCAATAGCAGCAAGTGCAGGATATACAACGTTTGCATAAGTGCAGGACATGGATATGTACTGAGTATATATAAATATGTCTATAAATAGAGAGATGGTTATTACTATAAACAGAATTTACAGGTGAATATGTACAGTGAATAATATACAGATGGTTAATACTATAAACAGAATTTACAGGTGGATATGTACTATGAATATAATATAATATACAGATGGCTATTACTATAAACAGAATTTTACAGATAGAGGTATACAATGATATGTTAGGCTAAAATGAGGAATATGGCAGTGGATTAAGGTAGTGCAATAAATTATGGACAGAAGCTATCCGAAAAAAAGTGTAAAAGTGCAGTGGAAGTGATTGCATATTACAGTTAGAAGTACGGTGCAAAATACAAATGTAAACAGTAGGTACTGTAAATAACAGTCAGCAGTGCAAATGAGCATAATCCAGTTACGGTGTGGTAGTGCAAAATGAATAAGTAAACAGTTGTTACTGTAATAAAGAGTCGGTAGTGCAAATAACAAAGTGAAGGCGGATGTGAGGTAGGAGAGTTATCAGTATATGAGGGGAGTGGATCAGCGTGGGTTTGAGTTCAGTAAAGAGACAGCTCTGGGGAAAAAACTGTTCTTAAGAGATAGATCAAGTTTTTCTCCACAACTGAGTGCAAACTTCCAATCTGCCTCGATTTTGTTAGCAACTTCCAACGATCCAATCAATTCCCGAAGGACGAAATCAAGCCTCATCCTACATTTTTTCTAATTTCAGAAGCCGTTTCACTCGGATATACGTCACAATAAGGAGAAAAAGACGATCTCAACTTCCGTTTCATGCCGACTTTAATGACAGGCATCATCAGTGCTCCTGTCACTTTAAGAACGGCCGCTGACGAACATGACGCGGATCTCACGCGCTGTCCCGTGCATCTCATTTCCTCACAACTCTTTAAGTTTATTTAAGACGTTATTTAACTAATTTAAGACTCCTAATATGAGAATACTCAAAATTCTCTGTGTTGTTGTTATTGTTTGTTCAAGACCAAAAGAGAACTCGATGTGAGCAGGAGACTGACGCGAGTCTCTCTGTGCGTCGAGTGTGTGTGTGTGTCAGAGTGTCCCTCGATTAGCTGACATGAGACGCAGCCACACAGACAGGACATTGACATACAGCGCATTCTCTTGTGTCTTGTGTCTTGAAACCTAATATTAATTTAGGTTATATCATAATCTGCGCGACCCCGTATACGGCTTTGGGCACTAATCCCTAATATGTGTGTGTGTCCCTAGTAGCGTTTATGTTTTAAAGTACTTATACTTATTTTTTTTACTTATCTGTTTGTGACTTTATCAGACATGGAGTCGTCTAGTTTTGGACTATCAGACCCTGTACCGCTTGCTAGAGGCTGTGGAGGGCAGTCTGCCGAGCGTCGGCCTGGTGGAGGAAACAGAGGAGAGACTGAATGAAAGAATAGAGCTCTATCAGGTACATAATAAAGTAATGAACCTTCAGGCATATTAAAATGAGATGTCTGGAGTAGCTTGCCAACATGGGTATGATTGGTGTATTAGGGTAGATAATCTAATAATACCAGACTTACTGTATGTGATCAACTTTCCATATTGGCCTTTCATGATCTTCACCTAAGGCCCTGAAGGCGAGTCTGATGGAGCACCAAAACAAGCTGCATCAGGTGCTGGAGGAAGGGAAGCATCTTCTGTCATATGTAAGTTGCTCCAGTCTGGAGAACCAGCTCACTCTTTTGGGCGAGCACTGGCTCAACAACTCCACCAAGATTAACAAAGAGCTACATAACCTGGAGTCCATCCTGAAGCACTCAACCAGGTCAGGAGCTAAGTTTTAGACTGAAATTCATTGTTTTATTTATTTATTTATTTATTTCTATAATCTTCATGGTGATATGTGCTTGTTGTTTGTCACAGGTATAAGCGTGAGTCTGTTGAACTGAGTAGCTGGTTACAGGAAGCTCTGGAACGCTTGGAGTTCTGGAACACACAGACTGTTGCTGGTCCTCAGGAACTGGAGACTGTTAAAGACCAGCTGTCTGCTTTTCTGGTTAGTTAGGCTGTCTTGATGTTAAGAATCATGGGATGTGTTTGGGATGTTGATGCATTTGGTCAACCAGTTTCACCAGAAGAACCATACTGGCCCATGCATTGCTGATGAACAGAATGCTGCTGATTGTTATTTTTTTGTTTTATTTATTTATTTTAATTTACATTTTTAGTTTTTAATTTAATTTAACTTTTTGTTTTGTTTTTAATTTTGTTATTTTTTGCTTTGTGTTTTATTTAATTTTTTGTATTTAATTGTGTATTATTTTGTTTTGTTTTATTTTACAAACTTATCCTTTGTAAGGTTGTGAGGATGCTAGAGGCCATTAATTTATTTATTTTACATCCAACCAATATTATATTTTATAATATTTATAATAATTTTTTCCATCCAACCAATATTATTATTTGTTTTATTTTATTTTTTGTTTTGCTTTTAAATTAATTTAATTTTGTATTTTATTTTTTTGTTTTGTTTTGTGTTTTTTATTTTATTTTATTTAATTTATTAAAGATGTGGGGATGCTGGAGCCCATTTATTTATTTATTTATTTTCCATCCAACCTCCAATCCATCTATTTATTCATTAATCCATTCTCCAAACCGCTTATCCTGTTGGAGCCTAACACAGCATCTTGGGCCATATTTATAATTATAATAATATTATTGTATTATTTTTTATTATATAATATTCACAATTTAATGTTTTGCCAATGATTAATTAGTTTCAATAGAAGCTTTAATTATTGATTATTAACAATTAAATATGTATTATTTGTGTAATTATTTATATCCTTGCATATGTCCATAAGGAAGTACCTAATTCTAAAAACCACTTAATACAGGCAGTTCCATGTGTTGTCTTCTCTTCTGTTCAGGAGTTCAGTAAGGAGGTGGAGACTCGCTCCAATCTGAAGGCCTCAGTGCTGAACGAGGGAAACCATCTGCTCAGGCTGAAGAAAATGGACACGGCGTCTCTGCGTTCTGAACTCACCCTTCTGGACTCTCAGTGGTCCGAACTGCTTTCCCGCATTCCCATAGTTCAAGAGAAACTCCACCAGGTACAGACCAGCACTTCTGCATATGCCGCTCTTTAAACAGGCTTATCTGCTCCAACAAATAGGATTAGATTAATTTCTGAGGTTCCTAGATCCTGTCTGATCTTTCTTAGTCTATTGTTTTTCAAAGATATATTGTTCATTTGTTTTAGTCTCAGATGGATAAGCTGGCATCCTGTCATGCTATTGCTGAGCTTGTGAACTGGATTTCATTGATGGAGAGAGTGATAGAAGAGGATGAGGAAAATCTCAAAGGAGCTGTTGGGTCAAAGGTCATCCAAGAGTACCTGCAGCGATACAAGGTGACATCATTTTTTAAGTTTTACCCCTGTTAGAGTCATCAAATGGCCCTTCATGTTTAAGTGGGTGAATCTTTTCCAAATTAAACTGCACTTTGGACCGGATTTTATGACGCTAGTCAGAAGACTTATTACTAATGACTAATTTGTGTGGAGTGTATGTTTTTACATACTGTTGTTTTGCTTTACTTCTTGTAGGGCTTCAGAGTGGACGTCAACTGCAAACAGCTCACTGTGGACTTTGTGAATCAGTCAGTGCTCCAGATCAGCGGTGCGGATGTGGAGAGCAAACGCAGCGATAAGACTGATTTTGCTGAGAAACTGGGCGCCATGAACTGCCACTGGCAGATACTTCAGACGCACATCACAGAGAGAGTGAGACTTCATACTTCTACACAATTCTCTAACAGACTTTTTGTAGATAATTGAATTCTGAAATACAATCAGTACAAAACAGTTTGTACACTGTTAAGAAAAGTAATATAATTGTTTTAAGTCTCTCATTGCGTTGCACTGATTAAATGTTTGCCATTCAGAATCACCCTTAAAAAAGATGTTGTAGCAGTATCAGGGCACAGGAATGATTAGAAATGGCATTACCATTTTTATGTGATATTTATGATAGTTATGACATTTACACTACATCTTACTCCAAGGTACTTCAAGTACTACAAGGTACTACAAAGAATATTACCAAATAAATTAATGACTATATGATGATACACATCCATATAATATATTAAAGGGGTGGTAAACCACGATTTCACTATTCTAACTTTAGCTAGCGTGTAATGTTGCTGCTTGAGCATAAACAACATCTGTAAAGTTACAACGTTCAAAGTTTAAAGCAAAGGGAGATATTTGCTTTTAAAGAAATCCATTTCTAAGAACTACAGCAAACGGCCGTTAGGCGACTACACACATTCCTCCAGGGTTGGTGACATCACCAGGCTCAATATTTACATAAACCCCTCCTCCGAGAATATTAAATAGGGGGGTCGGGGGCGCCATTTTGTATCGCGGCGCTGTTGTGGTAGGCTGGAGTGTTGTTGCCGCGATGCAGAGGAAACGCTGTTATATTCATCCGGATTGCAGGTCTGGGGTACTTGCTTTGTTCAGCCTTCATAGGGACAGGGGTGCGTTGAAGAGCGTTTAACATACAACATGTTATATGCACGTGTGTGTATGAGACAGCGGGGAACAGGCGCGTGGGGGGCTCCCGCAGCACATCTCACGGAGGAAAACTTCCATCTTCGCGAGTTCAATGCCGGATTTGCACAACGTCAGCTGCGTGAGACAAACACTGCCAGTGTGTGAATGCACGACGCGCGCGGGGCTCCCTCCCGCAGCACATTTCACGGAGGAAAACTTCCACAATGTTCGCGAGTTCAATACAGGATATGCACAACGGCTTGTCCTGAAAGCTGGATTTACAAACAGAAGCTGTTCACGGGCCACAACCTGTAAGTCTGATTTATTTTTCATCGATGTGTTTTCCTGTAATAGGTTGTACATTGTAGCAAGGAAGGAAACAGATGACAACGCTATTCTGCAAACCAGTCTGTTAAATGCTCATTCCTACTTAACGTTATCCGACGAACACCTATCGTTACAAACACTAACGTTAAAATCTCAACAGCGAACTTGGCATTTGTGTAAATGATTCTTTGATTAGAGCTTTTATGTGTTGTTTATCTACGGGCATGCTAAACATGGTTCTGTGTGTGATTTGGCTAACTTACTAGTAAAGCCAGTGTTTAGTGTTTTGGGTTAATAGTTCTTGCGACAGATATTTGGCTATAATCGTTCTAAAAATACAAAAGTAACAGTGCCATTCAGTAGCGATCACTATAGATCCGCAGTCTTTACTCTTGAGGACTGAACAGGTTCTGCTCGATCATCTTCACTAAAATGTTCTGGGTCTGATTCGGGCTCAGATTGGTGTGGTTTTATTGATGCCATCGTTTCTAATACTGACCAAAGCACAGTCTACCGGTGAAGGGAAGGGGCGTGACGTTTCCGACAAACGTGCACTGCGGTTAGCGAATCACAACACACTGGGCCAGCTAACCAATCAGAGCCCATCACGTATTTTTGAGGGACTGGCTTCATACAACCCGGAAAGCATCAGACCGTTTTACAAGGAGGGACAGAGCAGTGTAGAATAAAGGTCAAATATATGAAAAATAATGATTTTTTTTTCAAACGAAGCATGAACACATGTTACAGTGCACCCCACAAACACAATCAAGCCTTCAAAAGAATGTGTTTTACCACCCCTTTAAAAGTAATGCTAATAGAACAGTGGTTGACAATATCCGAAGGTCCCCTATATAATATTGTTAACAGAACTAATAATAGGTGGGTAGGGGTAATAGGCGGCGTTTCAACACACGCTAACATCACGGCTTGGCACAACTTGAAAAGTTGATTTCTCAATTCCTGACCCCTTGAAGGGTGGGTGGGTGTACAGACGGATGGACTTAATTGAATATTTATTCAATTAATTTTGTTGAATTAATTTTATTCAATACATTTTGTGATTCCATAAGTTTCAAGAACTGTATGTTCTTACAGTAAAACAGTAGTTATTGAGGGGTGAAAATATAGGATTGACTCTTTTTAGCATTTTAATTCATTTATATAATTTATTAATCATTGCTATTAATAATAACACATTATTATTATGTTTGTAATTATATGAATAGGAATTGTGAATTATTATATTAATTATATAATAATGATCATTATTATTTTAATACTAAATTGTGATTATATACTGATTTATAATTTACTGTTTTAGTTACTGTTTGGTATATGATGATTATACTGTAAAATAGCATACATGTGTCATTTGTTACATTTACATTTTTTGCTTTAGATGCAATATCTGGAAGGCTTGTTGGCATCCTGGGTTGAATATGAGGGTAAAGTCCAGGGTCTTCAGGCGTGGCTGAACGCTCAGGAGGACAGACTCAAGAGAAAACACAGGATTGAGAATTTATCCTCCGTACAGAATGCACTCAAAGACTGTCAGGTTTGTCCGTTTGACCCGACACACAGTCTTATTTTATTCAGCCTGACCTCTGTGAGGTGGCTTTCCCCACCAGCGGAATACTGATTGTTTGTTATTTCTCACATGTAACAGGAGATGGAGGAGATGGTGAAGGAGAAGGAGAGAGAGCTGGAGAGAGTGGAGGAACAAGCCTGTGCTCTTGTCCAAAACAAGACAGACGAGGCTTGTGCTGTTGTCATGGAGTCTCTACAAGCCCTGAATAACACATGGGCCAATCTGGACCACCTGGTAGTACTATTTATTTCATTTGTATTTCATTTTAATTAGGCCATAATTTAATGATGCCTTAGAGTTTGTTTAAAAATGTGTAAATTAGGGTTTTGAACAGAGCTTTATTGATGTGTTTATGTTTTTGTTTGTCTCAGATCGGGCAGCTCAAGATCAGCCTGAAGTCTTTCCAGGACAAGTGGAGTCAGTACAAACAAGCGTCTGAAGAGATCAACGGCTACCTGACAGAGGGACGCTACTCTGTGTCCCGCTACCGTCTGCTCACGGGATCTCTGGAGGCTTCACGGCTGCAGGTGGAGAGTCTACAGGTAAATCAAGTTCCTTTTCAGCATTACTCTGCAAATTCTGAATCTGAAGTGGAAAAATTACTCCTATTCTTTTCTGTGACATCTTTAGAACCTGCAGGAAGAGCTTGAGAAACAAGAGAGCAGCCTGAGAAAGTTTGGATCAGTTACACATCAGCTTCTGGAGGAGTGTCACCCGTCTGTGTCTGACACTCTCAATAACACACTTAAAGACATCAACGCCAGGTGCATGTGGTGCTACATTTGATGCTTCATGAATGTTTTTTTATTTATTTATTTCATTCTTTTCTGTCAATACAATAACACATTTGCAGATTATATACTTAGGGCCAGATTTACTGACAGCTTGCCCCAGCACAAACCCACTTTTGGTGTTAAAATAACTAATGTCAGGATTTACTAAAGACACACAGTGAAAAATGAGCACAGAAAAGGCGTGGACAGTTATTTTTGCGGCTGACCTTATTGCAAATGCACTTGTCTTAAACCATATACATATAATGGTCAAAAGTTTAAAATCATTATTTTTATATGTTTTGTCTCTTCAGCTCACCAAGGCTGAATTTATTTGAGCTAAAATACAGTAAAAACAGTAATACTGTGAAATAGTATTATTTTAAAATAACTATTTTCTATTTTATTATATTTTAAAATGTAATTTTATTCCTGTGATGCAAAGCTGAATTTTCAGCACTCCAGTCTTCAGTGTCACATGATCCTGCAGAAATCATTCTAATCTGCTGATTTGCTACTCAAGAAACATTTATGATTATTATTATTACCATTTGATGAATAGATGAATGGGTGGGTAGATGGATGGGTGGGTGGGTGGATGGATGGATATATAGGTGGATGGATGGATGGGTGGATGGCTTGGGTGGGTTAATGGATGGATGGGTGGGTGGATGGATGGATATATAGATGGATGGATGGGTGAATGGATGGATGGATGGATGGGTGGATGGATGGGTGGAAGGATGGATGGATGGATGGATGGATGGATGGGTGGGTGGATGGATGTGTGGGTGGATGGATGGATGGATTGATGGATGGGTGGGTGGATGGATGTGTGGGTGGATGGATTGATGGATGGGCGGGTCGGACGGACAGTTGTTCCATTTTTACTTTTGAGCAAATAAAAGTAAAACGTTTTCAGGGGAAACATTGACTCTGAAGTTTGTTTTTTACTTGTATTGTATGTATTTACTGTCAAATTATTACTGAATCTTGACAAACTAACAAAAAGTACCAAGATGACAATTCAGTGTGTTTTTGAACATTAATCATGGGAGTACTGTGGTATCTTTGGAAGTATCATGGAGAAACATGTATTAATAGTGTTTAAACAGTAAATAGCATGACATACTAATATGGTAATCTTTAAGTGAAGTTGAACCTGTAATGTCAATGTTTTCTGTATGCGTTTGTGGTATTCAGGTGGAACAGTCTACAGGAGGAGATTGTGGAGCGTCTGAAGAGTAGTAAGGGTCTCCTGCAGCTGTGGCAGAGCTATAGGGACCTTTATGGACAGAGTGACTCCAGTGTCCAGACACTCGAGGAGAGAGCAAACCAGATGCTGAAGACAGCCAGCCACAAAGACATCAGTGAGGAGGAAGTGTCCACCTGGATTCAGGACTGTGCTGTGAGTACAACTCAGATTGTCTGTCTGTGTGTGTGTGTGTGCATGTGCATGCTCAACAATTACTACAACATTTTTAAGATCAAAAGTTGTTTCTGTTAACATTAGTTAACATACTTTAAAGAAACATGCACTGTGAACATGAACATTTGTATTAACTAACATTAACAAAGATTAATTGTGGAATACACCTGTTGGGTGCTTTCATTGGTTACCCCTTTAGGTAACCGTAGCTTTCAGCCAGCAGCAGATGTCTTCAGGTGGTACCCAACCTTCCTTGAGTGTTTCGACCCTTAACCACAACACTCTCCAGTTGGTGGGTCGGCAGTGGTGGCCAAATCACTGCCCATCTACTCCTGGCTTCCAGCTTTCTTACTTTCTCTTACTCTATATCCAGCATGAAGCTCGTTCAGTCTCCTGTCCCATCCTATGAGCAGCATGCTTCTTGCTCTTCTCATCCATGCCTAAAGCTGTCAGCAGCCGCCATGCTAAATTGGCAGAAAAGCCTCTGCAACCTACTTCCACAGGGAACAGCTATGCCTGCCATCCCTTATCTTTGCACTCCTGGAATAAAGGCTGATATTTCAAGGCCTTTCTCTCATGTGCCTCCTTGTAGCCCTGGGGGCAGTCGTGGCCTAATGGTTAGAGAGTCGAACTTGTAACCGGAAGGTTGCGGGTTGGAGTCTCAAGTCCGGTAGGAATTGTCGGTGGGGGGAGTGAATAACCAGCCCCCTCCTCCACCCTCAATACCACGACTGAGGTGAGACCCTTGAGCAAGGCACCGAACCCCCAACTGCTCCCCAGGTGCCGCAGCAATATGGCTGTTCACTACTGTGTGTGTGCACTTGGGTTAAATGCAGAGCACAAATTCCAAGTATGGGTCACCATACTTGGTCACACTTCACTTCCTCCCATGGCACGGTCAGCTCAATTAGGACGATTTTACGGTCTTTGGCTGACCACAAAACGATGTCTGGGCGAAGAGCTGTGTGGACCACTTCCGGGGACCGCAACCTCCTTCCGATGTCGACTCTCATTTCCCAAGAGCTTGTTGTTTGCAGCAGGTTGGATTTTGCTAGCTCCCTCCTTGATGAAGGTGATAGTTGCCCTCTCACCTGTGCCATCTGGCCTATTCTTGCACCTCTATCACTCTATTGTGTCAGTGAAGGACAGGAGCACCTTGTCGTGGCGCCACCTATAGCGAGTTTTGCACCCTGACAATATGTGTGCCAGTGTCCCCGTTTGACCACAAAACTTGCAGCATGGGTCGTCCCTCAGCCCCCATGTGTGCAAATGAGACGGTGAAGGAAGGGTGTCGTACACGGAGCGCAGCAGGAAGGAGATGCGGTAGGGCTCCAGTCTCCACAACTCTGCCCATGTGATCTTGCGCTTGTGCAGATCCCATTTTGTCCATGCTCCCTGGGATGCTTGTTCCACTGCTCTGGACAAACACCTCTGTTCCTCTTGAGCTCGGATTTCTGACTGGACCGTTGTGCTTGCATTCCCAAACTGTTGGAAATGTGTCGACCCGCTGACCTTGACGTCCTATGCATGGGTTGCCAATGATTTCTCGCAGCTTAAGCGAGCTTTCTGCCTGTTCGATGGCTACGTTGGCTCCCCATTTACGGCCTGATCATGTTGTGATTCATGCTTGATTTACCCGGATGTCTTTGGAATCTCTCAGACTTTATGATGAATAAATAATCATAATTTAAAAGTTATCAATTACTCTTTTTTTATGAGTTTTCTCTAGTTTGTCAGAAGTATCATTAATACTCACATCAAATTGTTTTAATGCATTTTAATTATTTTAAATTAATTTAATATTTTTAGATTAGATTTCAATGCCTTAAAGTTAGTATGTTCTCACCAATAATTTTAACTAGTAATCCTACATTACTAAATACACTACGTTTATATAATACTAAGATTATAAAGAATTAAAACACATGATCAATGCTAATACAAAATAATATATTATATCATGCATTATACGTTTTAGAGGGGTAACCATGTGTAAGTTGAGTATAATGTATTACAACTGGGGCTGTAGATATGTATGAAACAGTGTAATTAATTATAATGTGTAGTGTAGTTTTAAAATACCTTTATAAAGCATTATGAATATCTGGACTTTATTTATGATTTATAGCTCTAAATCTACCACTGTAGAATACAGAAATGGTCTTTAGAGTGTGTACTAATGCACTAATCTAGTGCACTAATCATGAATTCTGAACGGCAAATACTTCTGTAAAGTTTTATATTCACCCTCATTAAGAATGTAGAATAATTTTCCTCTCATCCCATATTCCCTCAGGAGCTGCTGCACTCTCAGGCTCCCGTCCAGGCGTCTCTGCAAGTTTTATTGGAGCTAGGAGAGCAGCTTAAACAGCAGGTGGACACATCGGCTGTGGCCTCCATCCAGTCTGACCACCTGTCCCTCACCCAACGCCTAAGTGCCGTGGAGCAGAGCCTGAGCAGACAGCAGGTGGTGCTGCAGGTGAGTCGAGAGGATCAAAAATACTAGAGCGGTTCAGTGTCGTATGAGAGTGTTTTAGTGTCCAGTACTGATGGGTTTTTTTTTCTCCCCAGGCTGGAGTTCGGGACTATGAGACGTTTAACGAACAGTTGGACTCTCTGTCCCGCTGGATCGTGGAATCTGAGGAGGTTCTGAAAGGCCAGGATCCCAACGGTTCCTCTGACCAGTCACTGATCTGGAACCGCATGGAGGAACTCAAGGTACGCAGTCCTGAATGGACAAATTATCCTGAGACAGGAATTTTTAATGCTAATATGTAGAGATCAGGGCAGTGCTGTGGTTGTTAATTAAAACGATTACAATGTTTTTAATTGAAATAAATCTGAAATAAAATAAAATATAAATATCAGATGAAAAATGTAAATAGCTGATAACTAAATGAAATAAAATAAGTTGATGTACTAAAATTACTAAAACTAAAATTGAAATAAAACTAAAGCTAAACAAATCTTTTTTTTAAATGACTAAAGCACATAAAAAATACTAAAATGTAAACTAAATTTAACATGAAAACTTATTTAAAATATCAATAAATAATCTAGTAGTATATAAATAATACTACAATAGCCCTGGATCAGGGTGGCCAATATGTACACTATATTGGTCAAAATATAAGTCAAAGTACTGAAAAAGAAAAAAGAACACAGCACTCACAGCACAGTCCTGAAAAAAAAAAACGAAATTTCCTATATTCGCTCCCTATTCTAGATTATGCTACTCTAAGTAATGTCCAAAACTAAGTATTTCAGGCACTTTGTGTAATTTTTTTCCTCAGTTGTCTGCTAAATGAATAAATGTAAATGTAAAGTATTGGACAAAATTGACACTATTTGTTATGTTATAGACCTTTTGATCTAAATGCTTAAATACTCAATTATTTTTGTACAGAAATATAAATTGTATGAGAAAAAAAACATGATACAGTTTTCACTATAAATATTGGCATTTTATATTCTATATTTGTCACTAATTCTAATACTTTCATTTGTGTGGCATTTTATAGTTTTGATGACTTTACTGTTATTCTAAAATGTTGACAATAGTAATAATTAGAAATGTGTATGTCCAAATATTTTATTTGAATTATAGCAAATGAGATGTACAAAGAAATAGAATGAAAGTTTTACACAATATTTCCACAAAAATCCCCTTAAAATAACTGACAATCTGACAATATGAAAACTGAAAGTGTGCAATCGCTTAAAATGACCTGGCCGATATATAGATTGACCACCGATGTGTTTTTGCTGTGTTTTTCTGTGCAGAAGCAAATGCTGAAGTTCAGCAGTATGTCTCCTGATCTGGAGAGGCTGAGTGAACTGGGTTACAGACTCCCGCTCAATGACTCTGAGATCAAACGCATGCAGAACCTCAACAGAAGCTGGTCCACCACCTCAGCTCAGACCACTGAGAGGTTCAGGTTAGCTCCAGCTCATTATGAACAATACTTCTCATAACCCTTTCTTAACCATGGAAATCCTTGTCAGAATTAATAGTCAGATTTTTTTTTCTTTAATGAAACAATTTATTGAACCTTTAGACAAGCTTTAAATAATATCATATTTGATTAATCTGGCTTTTATGGCTCGTATAGTAGGATATAGGAAAATATGGAGCTCCTCAATTTTATTCAGAGGCAAAAATTATGCAATTTGATGCAGTTATTGATATTTATATAAAAAAGGATGATGAAATTATGATAGCTTGTAATGTAAATCAATGAGATCTTTATAACAGTATAGCAGACTACTGAAATAAAATGCATATACATATCAGTTGTCACTCTCCCAATAATATGTTTAAGTAAGATAATATTTAAATGCTTAGTTTTTCTTTTCTTTTCTTTTTTTGTTACAGGTAATGCAATACAGTTCCACAATACAATGATGATTGAGATACACTGATAAATGTTCATCAAAAGCCTGATGTATCATATTTGATACTTTTTAACATAATTGTTTTTAAAATTATATAAACCTAAATTGGTTAAGTCCAGTCCAGTGTTCCTGAAATATTGCCATTAATATAAAAGTTCTTGTTACATTTACTTTATAAAAATAAGTATCACTTTATAAAAAGACATGTATCACGACCTGAAGGTGGACGTTTTTATAATTATACTAAAATACCTTTTTTGCTTTATACAAAAAGCATAAACTATCAATCAGATAACACAATGTGTTTAGTAGATTGAGTACAACATTGAGTTTTCATCATGTTTAACATTTAGAGGCCTTAGAAATGTGTGTATCAAATATGATACAGGCTTTATAGGGTTAAATCCCCCTCTTTATGTAAAGACCTTCATATATTATACTATGTATTATAGTAGACGACCTACTAGCACCAGCCAACCCGCCAAATTGTAAATTTTATATATAATATATAAATTTTTCAATTGTAGCATCTGAAATAATAAAGTATGCACAATATAGTGTTGTCAAAATATTTTTTTTTTGAAAAATATCTGAAATGCATCCAATACTCATTTTCAGCAGATTAGATACACAATAACATCTGCACATTCTCGCTCTCGTATCTCTCCGACAGCGAGTTTACACACAAACCTCAATATTTTTGGTGTTACAGGGCTTAAATTTCAGTGTGGGATTACGTGTACTGCGCATAATTTTACTCATTCCCGCCGATTTTGTGCTCACACCCAAAATGCGTGCACATAAAGCAACTTCTCAGTACTAAATTGAGTTTTTTCGCTCCTTATATATAGTGCTTAAACAGTTAAATACACACAAAATAATGTCAAAATGCCGGTCTTGGTGAGTATTCACGTATTCATGTTTAAAGTGAACGTAAACAGTTAAGAAAAAAAAACGCACGTGTAACAGTCTAATGGATATGTGCGTCAGGTCTTAAAGTGACAGACCAAATTATGAGATAATATAAAATTTTATAATATACATTTTCCCCATGGTATCGATGTCAAAATTGTTGCAAGTGAAAATGCTGAGTGGCTAGTAACTGTGGAAAACCACTAGCCACAGTGGCTGGTGAGCAAAAAAGTTAATGTCAAGCCCTGAAAGTAGATATTGTCAAGTGTCTGTCTACCTTCTAAAATATGTCAATTCTCTTCTCAGTAAACTTCAGGCCCTCATACTACAGCAGCAGACATTTCTGGAGAAGTGTGAGACGTGGATGGAGTTCCTGGTGCAGACGGAGGAGAAACTTACTGTGGAGATTTCTGGAAACTTCCAGAGCCTGATGGAGCAACAGAGAGCTCATGAGGTGAGCTGTGTGAACTGAGACATACAAAAGCAATTTAGGTGTCAAATGGTGTGTATCTCGTCTAGATACTATTCAAATTACTAATGTGAATAAACAAAGCTGTGTTTGTCTGTGATAGCTGTTTCAGGCAGAGATGTTCAGCAGACAGCAGATCCTTCACTCCATCATCAGCGATGGACAGCAAATGCTGGAGCAGGGACAGGTGGACGACAGGTGAGGGACATCATCCGAAATGTGCTTATGCAAGATATCAGCATACTTCATAATACATGCTTATGTTTGAAACTCATGGTGACCGTATTTCCAGAGATGAGTTCAAGCTGAAGCTGGCTCTGCTCAGTAACCAGTGGCAGGGGGTGGTGAGACGCGCACAGCAGCGGCGGGGCATCATAGACAGTCTCCTGCGTCAATGGCAGCGCTACAGGGAGATGGGGGAGAAGCTTCGGAAGTGGTTGGTGGAGGTGTCCCATCAGGCCACGACCCTGCAGGCGGGCGCACCTGTCCCGCTACAGCAGGCACGAGCAATGCTGGATGCAGTTCAGGTAAATATCCTTTGACTGCTGAGAACCTCATAAGTCCCCACCACACCCCACAACTTTTTTATATAAATAAATAATAATAATAATGTTATATATATATATATATATATATAAATATATATATAAATATATATATATATATATATATATATATATATATATATATATATATATATATATATATATATATATATATATATATATATATATATATATATATATATATATATATATATATATATTATATTATATTATATTTTTATATATATATATATATATATATATATATATATATATATATATATATATATATATATATATATATATATATATATATAATTTTTTTTTTTCAGTTCAAGTTTATTAATTTCAAGTAACAATTTTTTTATGATTTTAGTTGTAGTGACTATAATAACCCTGCTACACACAACATTTTTTTTTTTTTTTTCAAAAATGATGGGAGCTATCAGACCCTTCAAGTTCTTTCAAGGTTCCTATTAATTTTATGAACCTGGGACCTCAATTATAAAATGCAATGTCAAAATTGAGGAACAAATTAAGATTTATAAAGGCAGAAACTGATGTGAAAATGTTCTTATTTGATATTATGTTATGTGATGTATAAATGTAACAAATTATTATTATTATTATTATTATGTGTACGCCAACTGAAGAGCTAATTAATATTTATATTATTTCAAGTAACACAATTTATTTTCATGGATTTAGCCTTAGTTTTTAGTTAACTATAATAACCCTGCTGCCTATTTATCTTCACATTTTCATAAATTATATTGAATTAATTAAATTACTGGTATATGAGCACCAAAATTCAACATCGTTTTTTAAAATATGAACATAAATAGGCAGGTTATACAATTTTTTTTAATTGAAATACAAAGTTCTACTCTAGATGGTCCTTTAACTACCTGCTCTTAATCACATCGTTATCTTTAGGGTACGGCTGATTGGTTCCTGCTGTATCAGTAGCCAATGAGCTCGCTGCTTAACCTTCAAATACTCGGGTAGCATTTGCTTAGCAGTGCAGCGTGCTTTCAGAAACCCTCCACCTTCCCCAGCTCCACCTGTATAGATCTGCTTCGGGTTATTCATGTGCGTTCTATTGTACAGCAGTAGCATGTCTTACTTTTATAATTCAAAACCCCATTAAACCTATATAGAAAACAGTAACTAATGACAAAATCAACAAAATTATTAAGAAAAAAGAAAAAAAGTTCAAAATATATTTTTAATAACTATAATAGTATCTCAATGATGCTAAAATAACACTGATGAGCAATCATAATATGCATTAATATAATTATGTGCACAAAAGGCCATGCCTACATATGTTTGCAGAGAGTACGCTTGCTCAGCTCATTGATGATGAGTGCCGTACTTCTAAACCATAAAGTGATATGTGTTGGCATTCTGTTGACGAAATTGAAGGGTTTGTTCACTGCACTTGAATTAAAAATGAACTGAAATTTGTAAAGAGGGATGCATCTAGAAACATTTTTGTGCATACAGACATTTTATACAACATTTTATACATTTATATACGCATGCTTTTCTAAGCGAGGCCCCAGGTTCAGATTTTGTGATGCTCTGTTGTTGCTGCAGCTGAGGGAGAAGGTTCTGCTGAGGCAGCAGGGCAGTTACATCCTGACGGTGGAGGCCGGCCGACAGCTGCTTCTGTCTGCTGACTCACGGGCCGAGGCGGCTCTACAAGAGGAGCTGCTCAACATACAGGAGCGCTGGAGACGCGCCAACATCTGCCTGGAGGAGCAAAAGAAAGAGCTGGCCGTCCTGCTCAGGGTACAATTCTTTATGTTTCGTTTGTAAATCAGACGTCACTACATTAGTTTAGGGCGTGTTTTCAAATGATAGGGCACTGCATTATACTATAATTGTTCAGAATGTGATCTATGTACCCAGAAATAATTTTGACTGGATTCAAACTCTGTGTAGGATTGGGAGAGATGTGAAAAAGGTATCGGAGGATCTCTGGAGAAACTGAGAGCATTTAAGCGACAGCTCTCCCAGCCGCTCCCAGATCGCCACGAGGAGCTGCAGTCTGAACAATTGCGCTGCAAGGTATGCACAGTTCAGATTCAGTACGTGGAACTGAATAACAATGAAATGAGAGGAAACTTTACTTTCCATACAGGATCTGGAGAGTATGTTTGATGGCTGGAAGGAGGATTTGACCCATCTGACTGTGTTGAGAGAGTCTCTGTGCAGTTACATCAGTCCAGAGGATCTGCGTGTGCTGCAGGAACGCACTGAACTCCTGCACCGGCAGTGGGAGGAGATCTGTCACCAGGTACACAGGCCTTTAGGTGGTGCTGTTCTACTACATATGCCCATTATTGTTGGTGCAGCTGACATTTTCAAATCATAAAGGGCATCCCTCATAGACATCATAAGCACAATCAAATGTATGCTATCTGTGCTCCATAGGAAGCACATTAGGTTTTAAAACACATCCACAGACATTCAAAAACACATTCTCTTAATTAAATATAGGGAAAATAGAGTGGATATTTACTGTGCCGCTTTAGTTAAATTTCCTTTTTCAAACATTACTTAATCAGAGTGTTTTGTAGATTATACCACCTTATTTTTTTTCTAGTAGAAAGTAATGCAAAGCACCAGTATTTAGCTCAAAATGAAACTTGAATGCAAAGCAACTAAGATTTTTTTTTCGTGCACGCTCTTTGTGGCATCCGGTGCGTGAGCTGAGACACCACAGGATGTGAGTGTACGTTTGATATCTCAGGACACAAAGTTAACTCTAAGTACATACAGACTGTCAGAAACTCTTCTCTCATGCTGTATTTTTGAATGATGCTCTGGTCTGATATTTTTTATTTTTCTTTGAAGTAGTTTTGGGCATATGTAACGGTGTGTTTATTTACACTTTAGTTTTGTACTTTTTGAAGATACAGAAAGACGCCGTGGCTAATTATTTAATTTAAACTGTCCTAATGAATCTTAAATGTTGGGACATATTTGTAATTACTGAAGGCTTATGTTTATGTGTATTTGCCTGTGCAGTTGTGTCTGCGCAGACAGCAGGTGAGTGAGAAGCTGAATGAATGGGCCATCTTCAATGATAAATACAAGGAGCTGTGTGAATGGCTGACACATATGGAAAGCAAAGTATCCCAGAATGGAGACGTCAGCATCGAAGAAATGATTGAGAAACTACGAAAGGTAACAGTGTAATCAAATCTTTGCTTTAGCCACTAAATACTATCTTTTAATGTTACGCTCGTCACTAAAATATTTGTATTTTATTTTTTATATTATATTTGTGTTATATATATATATATATATATATAAATTAGTAATTATATTATGTTTGATTATATAATATAATGTTGTTTATTATTTAATATATTTTTACATTTATTTTATTTAATATTATATGTGCAGTATTTTAAACTATATATATAATAATGTATCATAAATTATATATAATATAATATACACTGCCTGGCCAAAAACTGCCCACTGTTTGGATTTAAATAGGTAAATGTTTAAGAGTCTATGATTGGATCATTATTGCAGTGATTATTATGTTTGTAGCATGTTATATGTTCGGCTAAGTAGATTTAAAGAGCGCTTGTCTCTTGCATTGTCAATTCAAGATCTTGACCAAAAATGTATGCACCTGTTGATGGAAATAAATGTTGTGATGTTATTTCCAGTAGAGAAGTGCATCAATTTCTGGTCTTGATCTTTTATTGACAGTGCAAGAGTCCAGTACTCTGTAAAGTCTCCTCCAGCACATCCCAAAGACTTTCAATGAATTTAAGATCTGGACTCAAGAGGTTAAGATGATTCTTTATGCTCCCTCCCAACCATTCTTTCACAATTTGAGCTGATGAATCTTGACATTGTCATTCTGAAATATGGTCATGATGTGTCTTCCTACGTGGTTGTTTATGAAATGAAAAGCTACACACTCCATCAACTAGGGTCAGAAGAACTGTTGCCAAACATATAACATGCTAGAAAAATAATAATCACTGCAATAATAATCATTGACTCTTAAGCATTTGCCTATTGAATTCCAAACAGTTACTTTTTTAAATGTTTTTATTTTATAAGTTATCATATATTTTTTAATTATAATATTTATAATAAATTATATTATATATAATTGTATTTTATTAATTTTACTTTATTTTGTTTTTACTTTGTTTTAGTTTAGGGTTTCCTAATACCTTAATATAATACTTATTACAACAACTGTAGCTCATATGGTATTTTAAATAAAACTCTTTTCAACTCTTTTCCTTTTTTGTATGAGGTGTTTGTAGCAGCATAACGATAGCCATTCCTTCAAAAGCAACTTGAATTATATTAACTGTAACTATAGACTTATAAACTGAAATTAGTAACTTTGAGAATGCTTGTCTGTGTCTCTGTTTAACCGCAGCACTGTCTCTCTGTCTTCTCAGGACTATCAGGAGGAGGTGGCGGTGGCTCAGGAGAATAAATATGAGCTCACGCAGCTGGGTGAACGCTTAGCTCGGGCCAGTCATGAGAGCAAAGCCTCTGACATAGAAAACAAACTCGGTAAAGTCAACGAACGCTGGCAGCACCTGCTCGATCTCATGGGGGCCAGGTAACTCACACCGCATTGTGGCTCGGTTGGCATTATCCTCACTATTTTACACAATATTTACTCTAATTACTTTAAAATGTTGGAGCGCACATGCTCCAGTCATGTTTGAGCCATAGTGCTCATGGAGGAGATGCAGGTTTGAATCCGCATTGCGCTGCGATTACTGTACATTTCCTCTCCCTACCTCATAAGTCTCCTGTTTTTAAAATGATACACTGCCATTCAAAAGTTTTTGATCGGTAAGATTTGTAGTTTCTAGAAGAAGTCTCTTATGCTCACCAAGGCTGCATTTATTTTTTTTATTTTTTTAAATTAGTAATAATGTGAAATATTATTAAAATTTAAAATAACTGTTTTCTATTTGAATATATTTTAAAATGTAATTTATTTCTGTGATGCAAAGCTGAATTTTCAGCATCCCTACTTCAGTCTTATGTCACATGATCCAATAGAAATCATTATAATATGATGATTTGCTGCTCAAGAAACATTTATGATTATTTTCAGTGTTAAAAACAGTTGTGAAAAAAAATTCTTTAGGATTCTTTGATGAATAGAAAGTTCAAAAGAACAGCGTTTGTCTGAAATAAAACGCTTTTGTAACATTTTATTACCGTTCAAAAGTTTTGGGTCAGTAAGATTTTTTTTTATTTATTGGGGAAAGAACTTGAAGAAAATAATATGTTTATTCAGTAAGGATGTATTAAATTGAGCAAAAGTGACAGTAAAGACATTTATAATGTTACAAATTATTCTATTTATAATAAATGCTGTTCTCTTGAACTTTCTCTTCAGCAAAAAATCCTGAAAAAAATGTTTTACACAACTGTTTTTAACATTGACAATAATCATAAATGTTTCTTGAGCAGTAAATCAGCATATTAGAATGATTTCTGAAGGATCTGTGATGCTGACAATTCAGCTTTGAATCACAGAAATAAATACAATTTTAAGATGTATTCAAATAGAAAACAGTTATTTTATTTTGTAATAATATTTCACAATATTACGTTTTTTTTTTTTTTTTTCATAGAATAAATGCAGCCTTGGTCAGCATAAGAGACTTCTTCTAAAAGCATTAAAAATCTTACCGATCAAAAACTTTTGAATGGCAGTGTATATAATATATATTTGAATATTAAAAGATTTTAGTATAAAATAGTATGCTGTATATAGATGTTGATTTTGTATATGAAATTGTGAGGTAAACATTTCTTCGTTTACACAGGGTGAAGAAGCTACGAGAGACTTTAGTGGCCATTCAGCAGTTGGATAAGAACATGAATAGTCTGCGCACTTGGCTCGCCCACATTGAGACCGAACTGTCCCGTCCCATCGTCTACGACACCTGCGACTACCAGGAGATCCAGAGGAAACTGGATCTGCAGCAGGTACAAAAACACATGCATTCAAAAATAAACCCATTAGATTTATGCGTTTACTTAGGATAAAACATAATTTTTGTTCTTCATCCAGGAGCTACAGAGAGACATCGAAAAGCACAGCACAGGTGTGGCATCCGTGCTGAACCTGTGTGAGGTTTTGCTGCACGACTGTGATGCCTGTGCTACGGATGCTGATTGCGACTCCATCCAGCAGGCCACACGCAGCCTGGACCGCCGCTGGAGGAGCATCTGCGCCATGTCAATGGAGAGGAGACTCAAGTATGACCAGCTGATAAAGCTCATACACATAAGCTACATCCCAATTCGCATACTAAATAGTATTCAAATTTAATATTAGTGTGTCCCAAAGACACCCGGAAGGTCTACTTTTTCCAGTTAGAATCCGAAGTGTAGATCTGTGCACATTCTAAGCGCTGATATTATATGCAATCCATTGCACCTTGCATTAGGATTCGATTAGAACTACAAACACTAATAGCAAGTTTTAAAAAAACTAAAAACATGGCAGCTGTGTGTGACGACAGACGTCAGGTTTAGATAAAGGGCACTGAGTGATTAATAATCAGTATCTAAACTGACGAAAATATATTTATTCAATGTTATCCACATTATATTTAATCTGCAATGGCATTGTGAATGTTTATAAAGATACATTCAGTCATTAACGTTTAAATGCATCAATATTGCATATTGCAAACACATGAGGAGTCTCTGCATGAAAGACCCTCGACTGACAGATCAACGTGCTACTGCATTTTTCTCTGAAATTAAATTAAATTGAATGCGGAAGATTTTAACTGTGACAAGATGATTGACAGGGCAGTTTAAACTGTGACAGGATGCATGTAACTAAGTGTCAAAGCGGTCTGTTAAAGACACAGTTATGCAGAGTAGTATTTTCTAAAGATTGCCTACTTTTAAGCTCCACACTCAAAAGTATGCACTTTTTCTTCACTAAAAATGCCCTAAAAGTATGTACTGTTTTAATTTTTTTAGTCAACGAATTGGGACGCAGCAATTGTGTTTGTAATAGAACACTAGCATACTTCTGAGTACATACTGTTTACTATATAATACCTCTTTTTGTGCGTTTTGTTTGAAAAATGTGTATAATATGGTTGACATTACAACCTGATATCTGGCTTGATTATTACTCTCAAGATGTAAGGTCAATTTAAGTGCATTGCATTGTGGGATACATCATGCTCACTGGTATACACAATTGCACATTACACAAGATGCACATTTTGACAAGTGCATTAGGTCACCTTGTTTACTCTATGGATATACTGTAGAATATAGTATGAGTAGTGTAGTAGCATGTTATTTCAGTAATTTTATGTGATTTAAAGTTATTAACTTTGATTTATTTGAATTTCAGTTAGTTGCCAAAGCAGCATTCTAATTTTAAATTTAACAAAAAATATGATATGATATGATGTGATAGCGATAATAACACTGCTGAATATGTGTTATATATCTGGTAAATGACAATGAACCTAAACCTAAATGGTGCTCATTTGAAAGGATTGAGGAGACGTGGCGTCTCTGGCAGAAGTTTCTCGATGACTTCTCTCATTTTGAGGAGTGGCTGATGGTGTCGGAAAAGACAGCCGCACTACCAAACTCTTCAGGTGTCCTTTACACTGTTGCCAAAGAAGAGCTCAAGAAATTTGAGGTGAGATTCATCCTGACTGAATGAATGAATGTAGTATTAGTGAAGAGATTTATGATATAAACACTCAATTATGTGTTTTTTACAGGCATTCCAGCGGCAGGTGCATGAAAGTTTGACGCAGCTGGAGCTGATCAATAAACAGTATCAGCGACTGGCACGTGAGAATCGCACTGACGCGGCCTGTAGTCTGAGAGAAATGGCCCACAATGCCAACCAGCGCTGGGATAACCTACAGAGAAGAGTGTCCTCGGTCCTACGCAGGTTAAAGGTACAGAGACATTTGATTAGTTTTAACCAGCATTTATACTAAAATTAGACAGTCATCACTGTTTATTATAATAACACAAATCTTAAAGAACTTATTTTATATTAATGCTAATATAACATTCAAACTATGACTTTTAACTTCTTATCAAAATGAGATTAAATTTAAATTGCATAACAGTATCCAATACTAATGGATGCTAATGTAACCATTTTTAAAGGAACACTTAAAAACTTATTCACCGTATCCCCCAGAGTTAATAAGTACATACATCTCCAGGGTGCGGTTATCCCTATTGCTTGTACACTTTTTTCTACCACATCTTTTCCTTCCCTTCGCCTCTCTATTAATGTGCTTGGACACAGAGCTCTGTGAACAGCCAGCCTCTGTGACCTTTTGTGTCTTGCCCTCCTTGTGCAAGGTGTCAATGGTCGTCTTTTGGACAACTGTCAAGTCAGCAGTCTTCCCCATGATTGTGTAGCCTACAGAACTAGACTGAGAGACCATTTAAAGGCCTTTGCAGGTGTTTTGAGTTAATTAGCTGATTAGAGTGTGGCACCAGGTGTCTTCAATATTGAACCTTTTCACAATATTCTAATTTTCTGAGATACTGAATTTGAGATTTTCCTTAGTTGTCAGTTATAATCATCAAAATTAAAAGAAATAAACATTTGAAATATATCAGTCTGTGTGTAATGAATGAATATAATATACAAGTTTAACTTTTTGAATGGAATTAGTGAAATAAAACAACTTTTTGATGATATTCTAATTATATGATCAGCACCTGTATTAGTCCAAGTGTGCTTTTACTTTAAATCAGTTTTTTTTTTAATCACAAAACATTGTTTATATCCACCACAGCACTTTATATATCAGCGAGAGGAGTTTGAGACAGCGCGAGACTGTATCCTGGTCTGGCTGACTGAGATGGACCTGCAATTAACCAACATTGAGCACTTCTCAGAATGTGACGTCCAGGCCAAAATCAAACAGCTGAGGGTACGTGTCTGACCTTTAAAACTGCACATATTCTCCTGCCATTCTCTTATGGGGGTTTTCTGCCCCATCCAGGTGTTCCAGCAGGAGATCACTCTGAACACAGGCAAGATTGACCACATATTCCAGCAGGGTGAAGCTCTTCTAGAAAAGAGTGAGCCAATAGATGCTGCTGTGATCGAGGAAGAGCTTGAAGAACTGCAGCGTTACTGCCAGGAAGTGTTTGGACGTGTGGAACGCTACTACAAGAAACTTATCCGATTACCGGTACACTAAATACAACAGATGATTATTCTCTTGTTTCATATTAATTTAGTTTCCATGTTTATTTATAATTACCTTTTTATTTTAGATTTAGATTTTTTTTGTTTATTTGTTTATTCTTCATTCATTTATTTTACATGAATTTTTTTGGCAAATTTTTACATTTTATTTCACAATTTTAGTCAATGTTTAAAACAAAAGTTTTAATCACCAATCATCACAACATCTTTATTTAGCTCACAGACGATGAACATGAAGTCTCGTACTCGGACCGGGAGTTTGATCTGGACGAGCCTGCTGACGTGTCCAGCTTTCCATGGAGCGAGCGTCTGGGTGATGGTCTTCTGTCCCCTCTGCCCTCCTCCAGTCGGTCTGCGTCTCTGGCCGCTCCTGTACGAGCCGAACGCTCGGGTCGAGACACTCCGGCCAGTGTGGACTCTATCCCTCTAGAGTGGGACCACGATTATGACCTGAGCCGGGGTTTGGAAAGCGCCAGCAGAGCCTTGTCCTCCGAACCAGGAGATCAAGGCGAGGATGGATACCTGCAGGGCTCAGCATCTGCCCTCTCAGGTCAGTGTGTGCTCTTTAGTCCAATAAACACAAAAGCGAGAATAAGTAAGGGATAATGCACATCTGTCCGGTAAAGCTGCACGATTAATCGTTTAAAAAAAATCTCATGATATTACAACGATTCGCCTGTGTCTATTAAACCTTAGACAAAATCAATTTGCGCTGCAACTGAGCCAGAGAGAGTCATTTAGGTGTGAAAGAACTTCACAGTCTTTTCAACCACAAAGTATCATTATTTCCATTTTACAAATATTAAAATCATTAGAGAAGTACTGGAATAAAAGTTTTTAGTTTGGATATAAACACTGATGTCTAAGGTAGTGAACAAAATAGAGCAAATCACCTTTTGAAAGTAACTTGGTGCTTCAAATAACGATTGTATCGATTACATCATTAGTGACTTACAAAATGTGTTTGTCATTGAATCAGTCATTCAAGAGATTCATTCAGAAATTCTGATTCATCCAGTAATGGAAGAAGTATTTATGAGTGAGTCAGTGAATTAGTCCTTCAAACCGATTTTTAAAAATAATTCATTCAAATTATTTAAACAGACTGCGGCAATTGACATTTCGTCAGAAACTCTAGTAAACTACGTTATAGTGTACAAAACAAGCATTCTAGCAACAAGACTAACGCTACAACAATATTACTGTAAGCCTACTAACTATTAAAGGGGTCATTAAAATGCTTTTTTTTATTTTATAATGTTCTCTGAGGTCCACTTATATTGTTGGAAAGATTTTTACAAAAAAATATCCTAATTTAGAAGTAATATTTTCTATCCTGTTTTTGACGCTCTCTTTGAAACACTTTTTAGGCACATTCTAGACTTGGAAGTATGGTTGGGTAACAGTTTTGCGTATTAAAATAATTTTACATGTCCCAGCCATTACACATGTGGAATTGTATACAGTGCATCCGGAAAGTATTCACAGCTTTCACTTTTTCCACATTTTGTTGTGTTACAGACTTATTTTCCTCAAAATTCTACAAACAATACCCCATAACGACAACGTGAAAAATCACATGTACAGAAGTATTCACAGCCTTTGCTCAATACTTTGTTGAAGCACCTTTGGCACCCATTACAGCCTCAAATCTTTTTGAGTATGATGCTACAAGCTTGGCACACCTATTTTTTGGCAGTTTCTCCCATTCTTCTTTGCAGGACCTCTCAAGCTCCATCAGGTTGTATGGGGAGCGTCGGTGCACAGCCATTTTCAGATCTCTCCAGCGATGCTCAATCGAGTTCAAGTCTGGGCTCTGGCTGGGCCACTAAAGGACATTCACAGAGTTGTCCCGTAGCCACTCATTTGTTATCTTGGCTGTGTGCTTAGGGTCATTGTCTTTTTGGAAGATAAACCTTCGCCCCAGTCTGAGGTCCAGAGCGCTCTGGAGCAGGTTTTCATCAAGGATCTCTCTGTACATTGCTGCATTCATCTTTCCCTCGATCCTGACTAGTCTCCCAGTTTCTGCCGCTGAAAAACATCCCCACACCATGATGCTGTCATCACCCTAACCCTAACCTTTTCGTGCTTCACTGTACGGATGGTATTGGCCAGGTGATGAGTGGTGCTTGGTTTCCTACAGACATGACGCTTGCCATTCAGGCCAAAGAGTTCAATCTTTGTTTCAGAATTTTGTTTCTCATTGTCTGAAAGTCCTTCAGGTGCCTGCAGATGGGCTGTCACGTGCCTTTTGCTGAGGAGTGGCTTCCGTCTGGCCACTCTACCATACAGGCCTGATTGGTGAAGTGCTGCAGAGATGGTTGTTCTTCTGGAAGGTTCTCATCTCTCCACAGAGAAACGCTGGAGCTCTGTCAGAGTGACCATCGGGTTCTTGGTCACCTCCCTGACTAAGGCCCTTCTCCCCCGGTCGCTCAGTTTGCCCGGGTGGCCAGCTCTAGGAAGAGTCCTGGTGGTTCCAAACTTCTTCCATTTACGGATGATGGAGGCCACTGTGCTCATTGGGACCTTCAATGCTGCAGAAATTTTTCTGTACCCTTCCCCAGATCTGTGCCTCAATACAATCCTGTCTCGGAGGTCTACAGACAATCCTTGGACTTCATGGCTTGGTTTGTGCTCTGACATGCACAGTTAACTGTGGGAACAAACTTCTTTCGCGTTGTCATTATGGGGTATTGTTAAACTTGAAGAGGAAAAAAATTGATGTTTTATAGTACAATGACCTCTTATATGTCAAAAGGTCAAGGAAAATTTCAGTTCTAAATTTACCATCGAATGCACCTTCTTAGTTTAAATGTAACTAGAGAGAGCGTGTCCTCGTTGTGATACACGAGACGTGAAAACGTAAGAAGCGCCAGCCTCTAATACCAAGATGAGCACTCTTTATACAGCTTTGCTATTGACGACGGTCATTATTGGGGAATAAGAGTAATAAGTAATAAGAGAATATAAATTAATCCTGTGAGATTTTAAACTGACTTGAAAAGTTTTTAGTGTGGTTCAGCATTCAATCATATTGGTACTGTATGCATGTATATGTTTCTTTCAGATGTAGTGATTCCAGAGAGTCCTGAGGCATTTCTAAAACTTACTGAGCAAACTCTGAGGTCCAGAGCTGGTAGGCAACAGCAGTCACAGAAATCTGGGACTCACTCACTAGTCTGTTGCCTGATCTTTAGTTTCTACTCACAAACCGAATCAAAGCACGGAGCCCCGTGCTGCGACCATCGGCTATATTTTCTAACCCTTCTCTTTTGATTTGTGTTTTCACACAGTATAGTCAGTTTTCCAGTGTTTGCATGTAGTGTCACAGGTTGATGTCCACTGAGTTCACTCTGGTGTTCGTCTTTGGTTTCTAATGCTTTTGGATTTCCAAATCAACATCATTACTCACAGTACTTTACAATCAGAGCAGACTGTGAATTACACAAAAAAAACAATTGCACAAAAATCCATTTAAATCAAGTGTTTACTCTTTGAATATTAGTGGTCAACTGATTTGGGGTTTTTAATGGTCGTTTAAATGTCACAAGGGTCAATATGGGAGAGAATTGTATTTTAAGACATTATTTTCATGACAATAAAACACGTCTTCTCATTGCTGTAGTACAGTACAGTAAATACAGTAATACAAGGTTTTTTATTTCAATTAGTCTTTTTTGTTTGTAAAATTGGGTTTTTAATATTATCTATACACGTTTGTTGTATTATCTACAGCTTTTATTTTTAAGTTTTCATTTTAGCAGTTTAAGTTTTAGTAATTTTGTTGTGTTTTTGTAATTCTTTGTAATTTTATTTTTGGATTAAAGTAATAAGAATGGATATACTATATTACGCAAATGACAATTATGTGGGAAAATGTGTTTAATTGTCTTGAAAATATGATCATAAGCTTGATGTCGGCAGATTTCAGAACGCAAGAGGGTCATCTCAAAATGCGCTCCATAACTGTCAAATTTCCATTATGTCAGGCCATCATTGTAAATAAGAAAATATTTCTTAATTGACTTCCCCAGATAAATAATGTTGAACAAACAAACATGCAATATTTCAAATATGATTTTGAAGAGCAGTGCATATATTCACTCTGATTGTAAACTGCTTTGACTAATGATCCATTTGATTAGAAGCTCCTAGTATGTTTGACTAATGAGAAAGCAATGTTGTGATGTCCATCTCTTGATAATGCACTGCATCAGGCCTGAGAACAACACCGCAGTTCCACTGTGCAGTTCTCAATGCAACTTCCTGTGGTTCCTGCATTGCTAAGTGTTTTGGTGTTCCTCTACAGGTGACACTGGCTCACTGGAGACTCACATCAGACAACTGGATAAAGTTCTTAACACCAGCTGCTTCCATCTGCAGCAGACGGAGAACATCATACGCAGCCGAACTCCCACTGGCCCTGAGCTAGATGCCACCTACATGGGTTATGTGAGTGAAAATCCTATTGGACTATATTAGGGGAACTGTCACTGTAGTAAAAATGTGCTTTGAATAACAAAAAGCATTTGCTAAATGAATTAAATGGCTTGTTCATTATATTTTATTCTCTCAGATGCGTCTTCTTGAAGAATGTCGTGGCAGTATAGATGCAGTAAAGCGAGTGGGATTTGAGCTGAAAGACGAGGACGACAAGATATCAGGCTTCGTCAATCCCAACAGCTCCGAGTCCCAAACCTCAGGTACAAAACCATATCATACACTATGCCGTGAACATAAACACATGTATGCTTCAAACTTCTCATTAAAATGAATCCTGGTAGTAGTCTATATAGGCAATAGAGCAGGGGAAGAAAAGCATAAATGTTGCATAAGACACTAGGGGCCCTATCATACACCTAGCGCAATGCGACGTCAGGCGCGACGCAAGTGTTTTTTGCAAGTTTCAGCCCGAGTTATCATTTTCACCATTATACAGCGTCACGTTGTTTAAATAGAAAAATGCACTCGCGCCCATCTGTTCGCCCATGGGCGTGCTGGTCTGAAAACGAGGTATGTTCAGGCGTGTTGTTGGCGCGTTGCTATTTTGAGGCAAATGAAAACTACTACGCCATTGACCTACTGAAACCTGATCTAAAGTCAATAGCGCAATATTTTTGTTCTTTAAAAGCCGTGTTAGTATGTGCCTATTGGCAGGTCCACAATGCGCGTACACTCTGCTTATTACACACACAGGTACGCGCAGCAGCACACAAACATTTTTAAATATTCAAAATAAAAGGATTCCTCTCTGGAGAAGCGTTCAGTCTTTCCGGTCGCAAATTCCACCATGTAAATGGCGAATCTGCCATGCACGTTACATCCAAAACACACCCATTACTCATTAAGAGACTAGGTACAACCCTTTTGGACCATGCGCCTGGTGCGGCAACCGTTTTTTTCCATCGTTAAACTAACAAAAGTGGATTCGGACACACCTCCGCCATGCGCTTCAGACCATGCGCTCAGATCGTTAAAATAGGTCCCTAGATGTGTGGAATTATAAAATAGACCTGAGGGGGGAGCCAAATAGAATTTTTTGACAGGAATGAAAACGAGGCTTTGGGCGCAGTGCGTAAAATGGATTGTACCGTTGTTTAACAACATACCGATTGATTGTTCAGCTGATGCATTGCCTTTCCGGAAAAAAAAACATTATTTATAGAACCTTTAGACAGTTTGTGCCATTGTAAAATCTGTATGTCTTGCCCTCACGCCCTCGTCTTAAATTCAATATGTTGTCATATTATAACATTTCAAACGATTTTGAATGCTTTAAATTTAATGTTTTAATAATATAGGGTGAAACATAATATTAATTGATTTCCTTTTGTCTGATGTATCATACACTGCCTGGCCAAAAAAAAAAAAGTCGCTGTTTGGATTTAAATAGCCTTATTCCAGGATGTCAATGTCAAGATTTATGAGGCTCAAATTGTGAAAGAATGGTTGGGAGCAATGTTCCCTCTAATTTCTTTTCTCGCTGAGCAAAACTTTTCTCTATTGGGTGGACATTTTGGTCACCGGAGCAAAAACATTCTTTACCTGTACAGCGTATGTAAACACACAATAAAAAAAAAAAGTGGCTTCATCATGCAGTTATAGCTTTTAACTTTAATTTGCCATTTCTATTTTATTTAACCATTGATGTAACTTAGTGATATATTAAATAAAAAAATTTATAAAAAAAAGTTAATTCAGAAGTCACTAAATTAAGCACATTTTACAGTGTTATTACCTAGTCTTCTTTACCAAGAAATACTTTAACCCCCCCCCCCCCCCCCATTTCACAGTTCAATTCTTTATAATATGAAAATAATTAAGCGGTTACACTGAGATGGTTCTTAATGTGTTTTTGTACAGTAATTTATTGGCGACAGGCAGCATTAAAGGGTTAGTTCACCCAAAAATGAAAATTCTGTCATTAATTACTCACCCTCATGTCATTCGAGACCCGTAAGACCTCCGTTCATATTCGGAACACAAATGAAGATATTTTTGTTGAAAGCTGATGGCTGAGAAAGGCTTCAGATAGGCCTCCATTGGCATTCAGTACACTTATACTCCCAAGACCGATAAAAGGCACTTAATGTCGTTACAAAGTCCATCTCACCACAGTGACTCTACAATAATCTTACAATGCGACGACAATAGTTTTTGTGCGCAAAAAAAATCAAAATAACGCCTTTATCCAGCTTGTTATTGCCTTCCACGTGTGCCTCCACGACACATGCGCGAGAATATGACGTAGCGCCGGGGTTTGGGAATCCATGAAATGCACACTCTAACCCCATTTTGAGCACTACGCCGAGACCTAAAGCACGATCAATGTAGAATCCAACAGCTGAGATACGCGCGTCTTCCTCTGATTGTAAACAAATCACTTCTGGGTCATCTGTCCGAACGCCGGATCTGCGTCCTATTCTCGCGCATGCGTCGTGGAGGCACACACGGAAGGCAGTAACAAGTTGGAAAAAGGCGTTATTTTGATTTTTTTTGCGCACAAAAACTATTGTCGTCGCATCGTAAGATTATTGTAGAGTCACTGTGGTGAGATAGACTTTGTAACGATGTTTTGAGTGCCTTTTATCCGTCTTGGGAGTATAAGTGTACTGAATGCCAATGGAGGCCTATCTGAAGCCTTTCTCAGCCATCAGCTTTCAACAAAAATATCTTCATTTGTGTTCCGAATATGAACGGAGGTCTTACGGGTCTCGAACGACGTGAGGGTGAGTAATTAATGACAGAATTTTCATTTTTGGGTGAACTAACCCTTTAAACCATCAATATTAAATGTTTGTTTATTGCTTATGAATTTCCAAGATTTTCTATATCAGGGGTTTTCAAACGTTTTAATGGCAAGGATCCCCAAACAATCCCCTTGTGAGATCAATTCTTTTTCAGGCTTACACTATAATACAATTATAATAGCCTATAATATAATGATTATGATTTACTCACCCTCAAGTCATCCTAGGTGTATATGACATTCTTCTTTCAGACGAATACAATCAGATTTATATAAAAAATGTCCTGGTTATTCCAAGCTTTATAATGGCAGTGAATTGTTGCTTCGTTTTTGAAGTCCATAAAAGTGCATCTATCCATCATATAACTGCTCCACACGGCATATATATGCATATTTAAAACTTTATAAAGTAAATTATCTAGCTTCCCCCAGATCACCTTCCGTATTCAACTATTCAACCGTATTATGTTACTATAAATTGTGACCCAGATGACACATGCAGTGATGCAGAGCTCTTAACAGATGATGTTGTCATTTGTGCAGGTGTGATTGAGCGCTGGGAGCTGCTGCAGGCTCAGGCTCTCAGTAAAGAGATGCGCATGAAGCAGAATATGCAGCAGTGGCAGCAGTTCAACACAGACCTGAACAGCGTCTGCAGCTGGCTGGACCAGGCAGAAGAAGAGCTGGAGCAGCAGCAGGGACTGGACCTCAGCACGGACATACAGACCATTGAGCTACGCATCAAGAAACTCAAGGTCAGACACGGTTATTATTGTTCTTAACTAAATCTATTATTTTAAAATGAACAGTAAATTAAATAAAACTGAAATAAGATATAAAAATATTAGATGAAATACATTGGTAAAACTTTACAATAAGGTTAACATGAAAAATGAATGATACTTCTGCTGCATTTATTAATCTTAGTTATTGTAAATATATACTAATACATGTTTAAGGTCAAAGTTGTGTCTGTTAACCTTAGTTAATGCACTGTGAACAACATTGTCATATCCATTACCATGCCAAACACTCCTAGAGTTGTCACGACCAAACTAACTTTAACAAAGTTTAATAAATGCTGTAAAAATATATTGTTCATTTGTTAGCTAATGCATTAACTGATGTTAACAAATAAGACATTATTGTAAAGTGTAACCAAAACATTTAAGTACTAAAATGACTAAAACTGAAAAAAATAAAGAGACATATAAATATAGACTTGACAAAAGCACATTACTAAAAGCACAAACAAAATTACTAAAACTTAACCCTTTAAAGCCAGACAATTAAAGGTTTTTTTTTATAACACTTTACAATAAGGTTTCATTAGTTAACATTAGTTGATGTATTGACTAACATGAACTAATCATGAGCAATACATTTGTTAACGTTAGTTAATAAAAATACAGCTGTTCATGGTTTGTTTATGTTAGTTCATGGTGCATTAACCAATGTTAACAAGATTTTAATAAAGTATTAGTAAATGTTGAAATTTATGCTGCCTTCACGTGCTATCGGAAATTTCCTAATTCCCACTTTAGAAGTCGTGATTACGAGCTTGTTGCATTCAAGTGCTTTGTTGTCGGAGTGAACAGGAATCATGGTTATTCTTGCCTATTTATTGCCAAAATCTTATTAAAACCAACATCATATGTAGTCTCCCATGCACCGACAACCATATAAACATTCCAGATAGTCCGCTTTCTGCTGATTCTGTAATTTCAGTCAAATGCAGGCTATTTTTGCTGTGTACCAAACAAACAACACGCTTCATATGATTACTCTTACATGTAAATATGTACTACATTAATGTCAAGACAAGACGACCTAAAAAAAATAAATAAAACCACACCTGCCACAGCAGTCTAGTTCTCCCCGTCCCCGCCACCATGTTTAAAGCTTATGACACGCCCATCTCGGGAATTGGGGTATCAAAATTATTTCCGAACTTCCCAGTGGGAAACACGACATCAGAGGACGTTCATGTGCAATTTTTACCCAGGAAACTCGTATTTACGATAATTCCGATAGCACGTGAAGGCAGCATAACATTAACAAAAGATAAATAAATGCTGTAAATGATGTAGTTAACTAATGTTAACTAGTGAGTTTTATTGTAAAGTGTTACCATTTTTTATTATTATTATTGAACAGTTTATTAAACCTTTAGGCAAAATCTGAAAAAGTAAAATCTAGAAAAAAAGTTTATATATATGTGTAAGGTTTAGTCCACTGGAGGCAAGCTTGCGAACTCAAATGCAGTTTATTCAAAGATCCAAACATGAAACAAAGTCTTGGCTTGGCACAACAAGACACAAAGACTGGCATGGCTAACAGAAAACACTCAACGAACAGCAGGTTACAAGGTTAATACCAGACAAGGGAGCAAGGCTAACATGAGGGCTTAAATACACAAGGACTAATGAGTAAGACAAGGGACACCTGTGAACAGTGATAAACATTGAACCAATGACAGAACAGAACTGAGAAACCACATGACTAAATAGACCAATGACAACATGACACATGAAACTAGCGAATCACAATACAATGGAGCACATGGCAGGATCACATGACAAACAGGAAGCATGAACAAGACCGAAAACATGACTGAAATAAACATGAAAATAAAAGACATGAAGCGTGAACATGAACAAGACCCAAAACCATTACATAGTGTTATTGTTGAGTATCAAATTTGATCCATCAGGCTTTTATGGCTCATATAGTATGATATTGAACCAATCAGAAAAAAGAAGGACAACACAACAGGGGCACGTTCAAAGCTCAAACCGGTGCGCAACGTTTTGCTACGGTTTCCAGTTGAACGTCATGTTTCCTGGAAACGGTGTGCAACGGGTTTGAGATACGTTTTCTCTCGTTTGGTGGGTGTGTCAAAAATGTCAGCCCAATCAGTAGCAACATGTATATAAACCACGCGGTATTAAAGAGACAGCTCGCACAATGGGTCCAAGTAAAGTTGTTTACAAATGTGTCCGCTGCAGCTCAGTATATGCAACAATTGAAGATATTAGAAGACATGATTGTTTTATAGTAAAAATATAGCATATCAACATGATGATGTAGTTGTTTATATTTTTAGCAAGTTATTTTTAGCAAGTTTAGTAAGTTTATTTATATACCAAATTTCATACACAATGGAAATTGAGTGCTTTACATAAAAATGAGAAAGAAAATACAAGGTATTAAAAAAGTAAGAAGGATTTTTCATGATTGACTCTTTTCTCTGTTGACCTGTGACTCCGCGCAGGAGCTGCAGAAGGCTCTGGATAAGCGTAAGGCCATCGTGCTGTCCATTAACCTCTGCAGCGCTGAGTTTGTGCAGTCGGACAGCGAGGAGGCACGAGACCTGCAGCGACGGCTGAAGGAGATGAATAACCGCTGGGAACGCCTGAGCAGCTCTCTGGATGAGTGGAGGAATGCTCTCCAGCATGCTCTCATGCAGTGCCAGGCAAGAAACACCTCACCAACAACTGATCTTGAAGCTGTTATAAGATGTTCACAAAATGCTGCAAAAATGCTACAGACTGCATACTACTTTGTAAAAAGTGTGACGTGCGAGAGCACTATTTTTGGAATCAAAGAAACAAGTATTGGATTTCATTCAGCAAATATGATGCAGCGTGGTGTAATTGTTTAGGTTGCTGAAAACGCAGACAATGTAAAAGCATCTGATTCTTGTTTTTTTCCTAATGCTCAGGATTTCCATGAGATGAGTCACGGTCTCCTTCTGTGGCTGGAGAATATCGATCGCAGGAGGAATGAGATTGTCCCGATTGACCACACTCAGGACAGCGATACGCTACAGGACCATCACAAAACGCTTCTGGTAAAGGATTTCTCTTTTCTGTTTATACCCCAAAATATATAGTCATATTTGGGTTACAACTTGCTTGGCTTGTTTTGACGAAACGCTGATTGTTCCACAGCAAATCCGTCGAGAGTTGCTGGACACGCAGCTGAAGGTGGCGTCCCTGCAGGACATGTCCCTTCAGCTGCTGGTCCACTCGGAAGGCAGCGACTGTCTGGAAGCCAAAGAGAAGGTACATGTGATCGGGAACCGACTCAAGATGTTGCTGAAGGAGGTGACACGAGACATTAGAGAGCTGCAGAAGACCCTGGACATCACCAGCAGTCAGCAGGTTAGTTACCAACAATGTCGCAACAACATGGATGCCACCAGCATTTGCCCGCAATTGACGGAATTTTCTGGCTTTTTCACTATCATACAGTACCCTATTACGCAACTAAAAAAATGCTGGCGGGCAAAGAGTTAAATGAATTACATTTAATTTTGTTGCAAATAATGCAAATAAATTCATTCATCCAAATGTTTCTAAATCAGTGGTTTTCAACTGGTGTGCAACTGATTTAAATTGTCATTATTAATATAAGTAATGATATTATCAGTAGTAATTTAATATTTAGTCTAAATTCTTTTCTTTTTTATTATTATTTCACTCTTAATTTCGTTTTATTGTAGAACATACAGTTCTTTAAACTTTAAATGAATTGTGGTTAACTAATTTACCTTATTGATTGAATATAACTATATGAATTAATACATATAAGTATATACAGTATATTACATTTCTTTTAATATTATATTATACAATATAGGGGCCTTAGAATATTGTGTTCTGGAAGCCTTCAGGTCAAAAAACACTGCTCTTAATGAATATTTAATGTGTGTTATTTTATTAGGGGCCAAGCACCGAAGGTGCGAAGGCACCTATTGAAACCGTTCCCGTTCCTATTATTATTAGGGGCCAAGCACCGAAGGTGCGAAGGCACCTATTGAAACCGTTCCCGTTCTTATTATTATTATTAGGGGCCAAGCACCGAAGGTGCGAAGGCACCTATTGAAACCGTTCCCGTTCCTATTATTATTAGGGGCCAAGCACCGAAGGTGCGAAGGCACCTATTGAAACCGTTCCCGTTCCTATTATTATTATTATTAGGGGCCAAGCACCGAAGGTGCGAAGGCACCTATTGAAACCGTTCCCGTTCCTATTATTATTATTATTAGGGGCCAAGCACCGAAGGTGCGAAGGCACCTATTGAAACCGTTCCCGTTCTTCTTATTAGGGGCCAAGCACCGAAGGTGCGAAGGCACCTATTGAAACCGTTCCCGTTCTTATTATTATTATTCATCTTCTTCTTCTTCTTCTTCTTCTTCTTCTTCCGCCGCGAAGTCTATGGCAGCCCATAGAACCGTATGGTAAAAAGTTGTGAAATTTGGCACACTAATAGAGGACAGTCTGAAATGTCACCGTAGCAAATTTGGAGTCTCAAACTCAATCCCTCTAGCGCCACCATCAGTCCAAAATTTGACTCATGTTTATGCTTATAACTTTTGAACCATAAGGGCTAGAAACAAAATTATTTTTTCCTCTGATTCCTTGGCTCAAGACGAATCGATTGCACCCTATGACGTCATTTTCCGTCATAGAAATTTTCCCGCCATTTTGAATTTTCCGAAAAACCTACTTTTACGAACTCGTCCTAGACGGTTCATCCGATTTGCACGAAAATTGAACCAGATCATCTTCAGACCATGCTGACAAAAAATCTTGCAAATCAAGTTGATTCGTCAAATCATTTGCGATAAACGCGCAAACAAATTTTACGTAGCGGTTGCAAAAACACACTTAAGGCAATATCTCCGCAACGCTTTATCGTATTCAAACCAAACTTGGTACATGTCATCACAAGCATGACTTGAGGCAACATACAGCGTTTCGGCGCAGCACCACCTACTGGTCCGGAGATACGAAAAAATGCTATTTTTGCTTATAACTTCTGAACTGTTTGTCCAAAAATCATAAAAGTGGTCTCGTTACATTCAGGACGGCATGCCGAGTCGTCTGATATTCAATTTTACCATATCGGCCATTTTGGCTGTCGGCCATTTTGAATTTTGTCAAAAAATGCTATATTTTACAAATGCATTAGTATATTGTTACTAAACTCGGTATGTGACTTCCATGCTATGCCCTGAAGGTACTCAAAAAGTTTTAGGGCAGTGCCACCTTGTGGTCAAAAGATATAACAAACTTGACAAAAATGCTAATAACTTTTGATTAAATTAGCCTAGTATATTGAAACTGGTCATAATAGAGTCATTGGCTCATGCCGATTCAATTGCAACCTATGATGTCATTTTCGGTCATGATAATTTCCCCGCCATTTTGAATTTTCCGAAAAACCTACTTTTACGAACTCGTCCTAGACGGTTCATCCGATTTGCACGAAAATTGAACCAGATCATCTTCAGACCATGCTGACAAAAAATCTTGCAAATCAAGTTGATTCGTCAAATCATTTTTGATAAACGCGCAAACAAATTTTACGTAGCGGTTGCAAAAACACACTTAAGGCAATATCTCCGCAACGCTTTATCGTATTCAAACCAAACTTGGTACATGTCATCACAAGCATGACTTGAGGCAACATACTGCGTTTCGGCGCAGCACCACCTACTGGTCCGGAGATACGAAAAATTGCTATTTGCTTATAACTTCTGAACTGTTTGTCCAAAAATCATAAAAGTGGTCTCGTTACATTCAGGACGGCATGCCGAGTCGTCTGATATTCAATTTTACCATATCGGCCATTTTGGCCGTCGGCCATTTTGAATTTTGTCAAAAAATGCTATATTTTACAAATGCATTAGTATATTGTTACTAAACTCGGTATGTGACTTCCATGCTATGCCCTGAAGGTACTCAAAAAGTTTTAGGGCAGTGCCACGTTGTGGTCAAAAGATATAACAAACTTGACAAAAATGCTAATAACTTTTGATTAAATTAGCCTAGTATATTGAAACTGGTCATAATAGAGTCATTGGCTCATGCCGATTCAATTGCAACCTATGATGTCATTTTCGGTCATGATAATTTCCCCGCCATTTTTAATTTTCCAAAAAACCTACTTTTGCGAACTCGTCCTAGACGGTTTGTCCGATTTGCACAGAAATTGAACCATATCATCTTCAGACCATGCTGACAAAAAATCTTGCAAATCAAGTTGATTTGTCAAATCGTTTTCGATAAACGCGCACACAAATTTTGCATAGCGGTTGCAAAAACACTCATAAGCCTATATCTCCACAACGCTTTATCGTATTCAAACCAATCTTGGTAGATGTCATCACAAGCATGACCTGAGGCAAAATGCAGAGTTTAGGCGCAGCGCCACCTACTGGTCCGGAGATACAAAAAATGGCTATTTTTGCTTATAACTTTTGAACTGTTTGTCCAAAAATCATGTCTTCCGCACCATGCTTTGAAGGTACTCAAAACGTTTTGGGGCAGTGCCACCTTGTGGTCAGAGGTTATAACAAAATTTACAAACATGCTAATAACTTTTGATTAAATTAGCCTAGTTTAATGAAACTGGTCATAATACAGTCAATGGCTCATGCCGAGAACAGAGATACTAATTTTTCCATATTTGGTCAAACATCCTGTCCTCAATGTTCTTATTTGATCAAAACCTACTTTTTCAAACTCATCCTAGACCGTTTGTCCAATTTCCACCAAAATCGAATCGTATCATCTTCAGACTGTGTCAACAAAAAGTTAGGGATTTTGCATCAATAGATGAAACCGTTTTTGTAAACCGCAACGACGAAGTTGAGCCATTATGCCAAAATGACTCTTGAGGCTGTATCTCTGCAATGCTTTGACATATTGGCATCAAACTTTGCATGTGTCATTGTTCCCTTATTCTGACCACACCACATCAATTTCGTATCTGTGCCACCTATTGGTCAAAAGTGATAAACCATTAACTTACATTATCAGTGACTCAATATATGATATTTCAGCCATTTTGCCTAATCTTCTTAAACTGTATAATTGTTCATTGTTGCAGTTGGTCTGACACTCTCAGACTACAATGCATTTTCAGCCTTTTGCTTCAAATCATCTTAAAACGTGATTAATTGCTCATTGCTCCAGTTGATCTGACACTGCCAGCCATTTTGGCATGTCTTGTCTTCTTCTTTGCGCTTGGCCCCGGTATTGCTGCTTGCAGCTATATTTATTATTCATCTTCTTCTTCTTCTTCTTCTTCTTCTTCTTCTTCCGCCACGAAGTCTATGGCAGCCCATAGAACCGTATGGTAAAAAGTTGTGAAATTTGGCACACTAATAGAGGACAGTCTGACATGTCACCGTAGCAAATGTGGAGTCTCAAACTCAATCCCTCTAGCGCCACCATCAGTCCAAAATTTGACTCATGTTTATGCTAATAACTTTTTAACCATAAGGGCTAGAAACAAAATTCTTTTTTCCTCTGATTCCTTGGCTCAAGACGATTCAATTGCACCATATGACGTCATTTTCCGTCATAAAAATTTTCCCGCCATTTTGAATTTTCCGAAAAACCTACTTTTACGAACTCGTCCTAGACGGTTCATCCGATTTGCACGAAAATTGAACCAGATCATCTTCAGACCATGCTGACAAAAAATCTTGCAAATCAAGTTGATTCGTCAAATCATTTGCGATAAACGCGCAAACAAATTTTACGTAGCGGTTGCAAAAACACTCTTAAGGCAATATCTCCGCAACGCTTTATCGTATTCAAACCAAACTTGATACATGTCATCACAAGCATGACTTGAGGCAACATACAGCGTTTCGGCGCAGTGCCACCTACTGGTCTGGAGATACAAAAAATTGCAATTTTTGCTTATAACTTCTGAACTGTTTGTCCAAAAATCATAAAAGTGGTCTCGTTACATTCAGGACGGCATGCCGAGTCGTCTGATATTCAATTTTACCATATCGGCCATTTTGGCTGTCGGCCATTTTGAATTTTGTCAAAAAATGCTATATTTTACAAATGCATTAGTATATTGTTACTAAACTCGGTATGTGACTTCCTTGCTATGCCTTGAAGGTACTCAAAAAGTTTTAGGGCAGTGCCACCTTGTGGTCAAAAGATATAACAAACTTGACAAAAATGCTAATAACTTTTGATTAAATTAGCCTAGTATATTGAAACTGGTCATAATAGAGTCATTGGCTCATGCCGATTCAATTGCAACCTATGATGTCATTTTCGGTCATGATAATTTCCCCGCCATTTTTAATTTTCCAAAAAACCTACTTTTATGAACTCGTCCTAGACGGTTTGTCCGATTTGCACGAAAATTGAACCAGATCATCTTCAGACCATGCTGACAAAAAATCTTGCAAATCAAGTTGATTTGTCAAATCGTTTTTGATAAACGCGCACACAAATTTTGCGTAGCGGTTGCAAAAACACTCATAAGCCTATATCTCCACAACGCTTTATCGTATTCAAACCAATCTTGGTATATGTCATCACAAGCATGACCTGAAGCAACATGCAGCGTTTCGGCGCAGCGCCACCTACTGGTCCGGAGATACAAAAAATGGCTATTTTTGCTTATAACTTTTGAACTGTCTGTCCAAAAATCATGTCTTCCGCACCATGCTTTGAAGGTACTCAAAACGTTTTGGGGCAGTGCCACCTTGTGGTCAGAGGTTATAACAAAATTTACAAACATGCTAATAACTTTTGATTAAATTAGCCTAGTTTAATGAAACTGGTCATAATACAGTCATTGGCTCATGCCGAGAACAGAGATACTAATTTTTCCATATTTGGTCAAACATACTGTCCTCAATGTTCTTATTTGATCAAAACCTACTTTTTCAAACTCATCCTAGACCACAATTTCCACCAAAATCGAATCGTATCATCTTCAGACTGTGTCAACAAAAAGTTAGGGATTTTGCATCAATAGATGAAACCGTTTTTGTAAACCGCAGCGACGAAGTTGAGCCATTATGCCAAAATTACTCTTGAGGCTGTATCTCTGCAATGCTTTGACATATTGGCATCAAACTTTGCATGTGTCATTGTTCCCTTATTCTGACCACACCACATCAATTTCGTATCTGTGCCACCTATTGGTCAAAAGTGATAAACCATTAACTTATATTATCAGTGACTCTATATATGATATTTCAGCCATTTTGCCTAATCTTCTTAAACTGTATAATTGTTAATTGTTGCAGTTGGTCTGACACTCTCAGACTACAATGCATTTTCAGCCTTTTGCTTAAAATCATCTTAAAACGTGATTAATTGCTCATTGCTCCAGTTGATCTGACACTGCCAGCCATTTTGGCATGTCTTGTCTTCTTCTTTGCGCTTGGCCCCGGTATTGCTGCTTGCAGCTATATTTCATCTTCTTCTTCTTCCGCCACGAAGTCTATGGCAGCCCATAGAACCGTATGGTAAAAAGTTATGAAATTTGGCACACTAATAGAGGACAGTCTGAAATGTCACCATAGCAAATTTTGAGTCTCTAACTCAATCCCTCTAGCGCCACCATCAGTCCAAAATTAGACTCATGTTTATGCTAATAACTTTTGAACCATAAGGGCTAGAAACGAAATTCTTTTTTCCTCTGATTCCTTGGCTCAAGACATTTCGATTGCACCCTATGACGTCATTTTCCGTCATAATAATTTTCCCGCCATTTTTAATTAACCGAAAAACCTACTTTTGCGAACTCGTCCTAGACGGTTCATCCGATTTGCACGAAAATTGAACCAGATCATCTTCAGACCATGCTGACAAAAAATCTTGCAAATCAAGTTGATTCGTCAAATCATTTGCGATAAACGCGCAAACAAATTTTATGTAGCGGTTGCAAAAGCACTCTTAAGGCAATATCTCCGCAACGCTTTATCGTATTCAAACCAAACTTGGTACATTTCATCACAAGCATGACTTGAGGCAACATGCAGTGTTTCGGCGCAGCGCCACCTACTGGTCCGGAGATACAAAAAATGGCTGTTTTTGCTTATAACTTTTGAACCGTTTGTCCAAAAATCATAAAAGTGGTCTCGTTAGATTCAGGACGGCATGCCGAGTCGTCTGATATTCAATTTTACCATATCGCCCATTTTGGCTGTCGGCCATTTTGAATTATGTGCTAAAATGCTATATTTTACAAATGCATTAGTGTATTGTTACTAAACTCGGTATGTGACTTCCACTCCATGCCCTGAAGGTACTCAAAAAGTTTTGGGGCAGTGCCACCTTGTGGTCAAAAGTTATAACAAACTTGACAAAAATGCTAATAACTTTTGATTTAATTAGCTTAGTATAATGAAACTGGTCATAATACATTCATTGGCTCATGCCGATTCAATTGCATCCTATGACGTCATTTTCGGTTATGATAATTTCCCCGCCATATTTAATTTTCCAAAAAACCTACTTTTGCGAACTCGTCCTAGACGGTTTGTCCGATTTGCACGAAAATTGAACCAGATCATCTTCAGACCATGCTGACAAAAAATCTTGCAAATCAAGTTGATTCGTCAAATCGTTTTTGATAAACGTGCACACAAATTTTACGTAGCGGTTGCAAAAACACTCATAAGGCTATATCTCTACAATGCTTTATCGTATTCAATCCAAACTTGGTACATGTCATCACAAGCATGACTTGAGGCAACATGCAGTGTTTCGGCGCAGCGCCACCTACTGGTCCGGAGATACAAAAAATGGCTGTTTTTGCTTATAACTTTTGAACTGTTTGTCCAAAAATCATATCTTCCGCACCATGCTTTGAAGGTACTCAAAACGTTTTGGGGCAGTGCCACCTTGTGGTCAGAGGTTATAACAAAATTTACAAACATGCTAATAACTTTTGATTAAATTAGCCTAGTTTAATGAAACTGGTCATAATACAGTCATTGGCTCATGCCGAGAACAGAGATACTATTTTTTCCATATTTGGTCAAACATCCTGTCCTCAATGTTCTTATTTGATCAAAACCTACTTTTTCAAACTCATCCTAGACCGTTTGTCCAATTTCCACCAAAATCGAATCGTATCATCTTCAGACTGTGTCAACAAAAAGTTAGGGATTTTGCATCAATAGATGAAACCGTTTTTGTAAACCGCAACGACGAAGTTGAGCCATTATGCCAAAATGACTCTTGAGGCTGTATCTCTGCAATGCTTTGACATATTGGCATCAAACTTTGCATGTGTCATTGTTCCCTTATTCTGACCACACCACATCAATTTCGTATCTGTGCCACCTATTGGTCAAAAGTGATAAACCATTAACTTACATTATCAGTGACTCAATATATGATATTTCAGCCATTTTGCCTAATCTTCTTAAACTGTATAATTGTTAATTGTTGCAGTTGGTCTGACACTCTCAGACTACAATGCATTTTCAGCCTTTTGCTTCAAATCATCTTAAAACGTGATTAATTGCTCATTGCTCCTGTTGATCTGACACTGCCAGCCATTTTGGCATGTCTTGTCTTCTTCTTTGCGCTTGGCCCCGGTATTGCTGCTTGCAGCTATATTTAGGGGCCAAGCACCGAAGGTGCGAAGGCACCTATTGAAACCGTTCCCGTTCTTATTATTATTATTCATCTTCTTCTTCTTCTTCTTCTTCTTCCGCCACGAAGTCTATGGCAGCCCATAGAACCGTATGGTAAAAAGTTGTGAAATTTGGCACACTAATAGAGGACAGTCTGAAATGTCACCGTAGCAAATTTGGAGTCTCAAACTCAATCCCTCTAGCGCCACCATCAGTCCAAAATTTGACTCATGTTTATGCTAATAACTTTTGAACCATAAGGGCTAGAAACAAAATTCTTTTTTCCTCTGATTCCTTGGCTCAAGACGATTCCATTGCACCATATGACGTCATTTTCCGTCATAAAAATTTTCCCGCCATTTTGAATTTTCCGAAAAACCTACTTTTACGAACTCGTCCTAGACGGTTCATCCGATTTGCACGAAAATTGAACCAGATCATCTTCAGACCATGCTGACAAAAAATCTTGCAAATCAAGTTGATTCGTCAAATCATTTGCGATAAACCCGCAAACAAATTTTACGTAGCGGTTGCAAAAACACACTTAAGGCAATATCTCCGCAACGCTTTATCGTATTCAAACCAAACTTGGTACATGTCATCACAAGCATGACTTGAGGCAACATACAGCGTTTCGGCGCAGCGCCACCTACTGGTCCGGAGATACGAAAAATTGCAATTTTTGCTTATAACTTCTGAACTGTTTGTCCAAAAATCATAAAAGTGGTCTCGTTACATTCAGGACGGCATGCCGAGTCGTCTGATATTCAATTTTACCATATCGGCCATTTTGGCTGTCGGCCATTTTGAATTTTGTCAAAAAATGCTATATTTTACAAATGCATTAGTGTATTGTTACTAAACTCGGTATGTGACTTCCATGCCATGCCCTGAAGGTACTCAAAAAGTTTTAGGGCAGTGCCACCTAGTGGTCAAAAGATATAACAAACTTGACAAAAATGCTAATAACTTTTGATTAAATTAGCCTAGTATAATGAAACTGGTCATAATAGAGTCATTGGCTCATGCCGATTCAATTGCACCCTATGATGTCATTTTCGGTTATGATAATTTCCCAGCCATTTTTAATTTTCCAAAAAACCTACTTTTGCGAACTCGTCCTAGACGGTTCATCCGATTTGCACGAAAATTGAACCATATCATCTTCAGACCATGCTGACAAAAAATCTTGCAAATCAAGTTGATTTGTCAAATCGTTTTTGATAAACGCGCACACAAATTTTGCGTAGCGGTTGCAAAAACACTCATAAGCCTATATCTCCACAACGCTTTATCATATTCAAACCAATCTTGGTATATGTCATCACAAGCATGACCTGAGGCAACATGCAGCGTTTCGGCGCAGCGCCACCTACTGGTCCGGAGATACAAAAAATGGCTATTTCTGCTTATAACTTTTGAACTGTTTGTCCAAAAATCATGTCTTCCGCACCATGCTTTGAAGGTACTCAAAAAGTTTTGGGGCAGTGCCACCTTGTGGTCAGAGGTTATAAAATTTTTTACAAACATGCTAATAACATTTGATTAAATTAGCCTAGTTTAATGAAACTGGTCATTATACATTTATTGGCTCATGCCGAGAACAGAGATACTAATTTTGCCATATTTGGTCAAACATCCTGTCCTCAATGTTCTTATTTGATCAAAATCTACTTTTTCAAACTCATCCTAGACCGTTTGTCCAATTTCCACCAAAATTGAATCGTATCATCTTCAGACTGTGTCAACAAAAAGTTAGGGATTTTGCATCAATAGATGAAACCGTTTTTGTAAACCGCAGCGACGAAGTTGAGCCATGATGCCAAAATGACTCTTGAGGCTGTATCTCTGCAATGCTTTGACATATTGGCATCAAACTTTGCATGTGTCATTGTTCCCTTATTCTGACCACACCACATAAATTTCGTAACTGTGCCACCTATTGGTCAAAAGTGATAAACCATTAACTTATATTATCAGTGACTCTATATATGATATTTCAGCCATTTTGCCTAATCTTCTTAAACTGTATAATTGTTCATTGATGCAGTTGGTCTGACACTGTCAGACTACAATGCATTTTTCAGCCTTTTGCCTAAAATCATCTTAAAACGTGATTGATTGCTCATTGCTCCAGTTGATCTGACACTGCCAGCCATTTTGGCATGTCTTGTCTTCTTCTTTGCGCTTGGCCCCGGTATTGCTGCTTGCAGCTATATTTCATCTTCTTCTTCTTCTTCTTCCGCCACAAAGTCTATGGCAGCCCATAGAACCGTATGGTAAAAAGTTATGAAATTTGGCACACTTATAGAGGACAGTCTGAAGTGTCTCCCTAGCAAATTTGGAGTCTCTAACTCAATCCCTCTAGCGCCACCATCAGTCCAAAATTAGACTCATGTTTATGCTAATAACTTTTGAACCATAAGGGCTAGAAACGAAATTCTTTTTTCCTCTGATTCCTTGGCTCAAGACGATTCCATTGCACCCTATGACGTCATTTTCCGTCATAAAAATTTTCCCACCATTTTGAATTTTCCGAAAAACCTACTTTTACGAACTCGTCCTAGACGGTTCATCCGATTTGCACGAAAATTGAACCAGATCATCTTCAGACCATGCTGACAAAAAATCTTGCAAATCAAGTTGATTCGTCAAATCATTTGCGATAAATGCGCAAACAAATTTTACGTAGTGGTTGCAAAAACACTCTTAAGGCAATATCTCCGCAACGCTTTATCGTATTCAAACCAAACTTGGTACATGTCATCACAAGCATGACTTGAGGCAACATACAGCGTTTCGGCGCAGCGCCACCTACTGGTCCGGAGATACGAAAAATTGCTATTTTTGCTTATAACTTCTGAACTGTTTGTCCAAAAATCATAAAAGTGGTCTCGATACATTCAGGACGGCATGCCGAGTCGTCTGATATTCAATTTTACCATATCGGCCATTTTGGCTGTCGGCCATTTTGAATTTTGTCAAAAAATGCTATATTTTACAAATGCATTAGTATATTGTTACTAAACTCGGTATGTGACTTCCTTGCTATGCCCTGAAGGTACTCAAAAAGTTTTAGGGCAGTGCCACCTTGTGGTCAAAAGATATAACAAACTTGACAAAAATGCTAATAACTTTTGATTAAATTAGCCTAGTATATTGAAACTGGTCATAATAGAGTCATTGGCTCATGCCGATTTAATTGCAACCTATGATGTCATTTTTGGTCATGATAATTTCCCCGCCATTTTTAATTTTCCAAAAAAACTACTTTTACGAACTCGTCCTAGACGGTTTGTCCGATTTGCACGAAAATTGAACCAGATCATCTTCAGACCATGCTGACAAAAAATCTTGCAAATCAAGTTGATTTGTCAAATCGTTTTCGATAAACGCGCACACAAAATTTGCGTAGCGGTTGCAAAAACACTCATAAGCCTATATCTCCACAACGCTTTATCGTATTCAAACCAATCTTGGTATATGTCATCACAATCATGACCTGAAGCAACATGCAGCGTTTCGGCGCAGCGCCACCTACTGGTCCGGAGATACAAAAAATGGCTATTTTTGCTTATAACTTTTGAACTGTTTGTCCAAAAATCATGTCTTCCGCACCATGCTTTGAAGGTACTCAAAACGTTTTGGGGCAGTGCCACCTTGTGGTCAGAGGTTATAACAAAATTTACAAACATGCTAATAACTTTTGATTAAATTAGCCTAGTTTAATGAAACTGGTCATAATACAGTCATTGGCTCATGCCGAGAACAGAGATACTAATTTTTCCATATTTGGTCAAACATCCTGTCCTCAATGTTCTTATTTGATCAAAACCTACTTTTTCAAACTCATCCTAGACCGTTTGTCCAATTTCCACCAAAATCGAATCGTATCATCTTCAGACTGTGTCAACAAAAAGTTATGGATTTTGCATCAATAGATGAAACCATTTTTGTAAACCGCAGTGACGAAGTTGAGCCATTATGCCAAAATGACTCTTGAGGCTGTATCTCTGCAATGCTTTGACATATTGGCATCAAACTTTGCATGTGTCATTGTTCCCTTATTCTGACCACACCACATACATTTCGTAACTGGTCAAAGTATTGGTCAAAAGTGATAAACCATTAACTTACATTATCAGTGACTCAATATATGATATTTCAGCCATTTTGCCTAATCTTGTTAAACTGTATAATTGTTAATTGTTGCAGTTGGTCTGACACTCTCAGACTACAATGCATTTTCAGCCTTTTGCTTAAAATCATCTTAAAACGTGATTAATTGCTCATTGCTCCAGTTGATCTGACACTGCCAGCCATTTTGGCATGTCTTGTCTTCTTCTTTGCGCTTGGCCCCGGTATTGCTGCTTGCAGCTATATTTATTATTCATCTTCTTCTTCTTCCGCCACGAAGTCTATGGCAGCCCATAGAACCGTATGGTAAAAAGTTATGAAATTTGGCACACTAATAGAGGACAGTCTGAAATGTCACCTTAGCAAATTTTGAGTCTCTAACTCAATCCCTCTAGCGCCACCATCAGTCCAAAATTAGACTCATGTTTATGCTAATAACTTTTGAACCATAAGGGCTAGAAACGAAATTCTTTTTTCCTCTGATTCCTTGGCTCAAGACAATTCGATTGCACCCTATGAGGTCATTTTCCGTCATAATAATTTTCCCGCCATTTTTAATTAACCGAAAAACCTACTTTTGCGAACTCGTCCTAGACGGTTCATCCGATTTGCACGAAAATTGAACCAGATCATCTTCAGACCATGCTGACAAAAAATCTTGCAAATCAAGTTGATTCGTCAAATCATTTGCGATAAACACGCAAACAAATTTTACGTAGCGGTTGCAAAAGCACTCTTAAGGCAATATCTCCGCAACGCTTTATCGTATTCAAACCAAACTTGGTACATGTCATCACAAGCATGACTTGAGGCAACATGCAGTGTCTCGGCACAGCGCCACCTACTGGTCCGGAGATACAAAAAATGGCTGTTTTTGCTTATAACTTTTGAACCGTTTGTCCAAAAATCATAAAAGTTGTCTCGTTAGATTCAGGACGGCATGCCGAGTCGTCTGATATTCAATTTTTCCATATCGGCCATTTTGGCTGTCGGCCATTTTGAATTATGTGCTAAAATGCTATATTTTACAAATGCATTAGTGTATTGTTACTAAACTCGGTATGTGACTTCCACTCCATGCCCTGAAGGTACTCAAAAAGTTTTGGGGCAGTGCCACCTTGTGGTCAAAAGTTATAACAAACTTGACAAAAATGCTAATAACTTTTGATTTAATTAGCTTAGTATAATGAAACTGGTCATAATACATTCATTGGCTCATGCCGATTCAATTGCATCCTATGACGTCATTTTCGGTCATGATAATTTCCCCGCCATATTTAATTTTCCAAAAAACCTACTTTTGCGAACTCGTCCTAGACGGTTTGTCCGATTTGCACGAAAATTGAACCAGATCATCTTCAGACCATGCTGACAAAAAATCTTGCAAATCAAGTTGATTCGTCAAATCGTTTTTGATAAACGTGCACACAAATTTTACGTAGCGGTTGCAAAAACACTCATAAGGCTATATCTCCACAATGCTTTATCGTGTTCAATCCAAACTTGGTACATGTCATCACAAGCATGACTTGAGGCAACTTGCAGCGTTTCTGCGCAGCGCCACCTACTGGTCCGGAGATACAAAAAATGGCTATTTTTGCTTATAACTTTTGAACTGTTTGTCCAAAAATCATAAAAGTTGTCTCGTTAGATTCAGGACGGTATTCAGAGTTGTCTGATATTCAATTTTACCATATCGGCCATTTTGGCTCTCGGCCATTTTGAATTATGTGCTAAAATACTATATTTTACAAACGCATTAGTCTATCGTTACGAAACTTGGTATGGGTCTTCCGCACCATGCTTTGAAGGTACTCAAAAAGTTTTGGGGCAGTGCCACCTTGTGGTCAGAGGTTATAACAAAATTTACAAACATGCTAATAACTTTTGATTAAATTAGCCTAGTTTAATGAAACTGGTCATAATACATTTATTGGCTCATGCCGAGAACATAGATACTAATTTTGCCATATTTGGTCAAACATCCTGTCCTCAATGTTCTTATTTGATCAAAACCTACTTTTTCAAACTCATCCTAGACCGTTTATCCAATTTCCACCAAAATCGAATCGTATCATCTTCAGACTATGTCAACAAAAAGTTAGGGATTTTGCATCAATAGATGAAACCGTTTTTGTAAACCGCAGTGACGAAGTTGAGCCATGATACCAAAATGACTCTTGAGGCTGTATCTCTGCAATGCTTTGACATATTGGCATCAAACTTTGCATGTGTCATTGTTCCCTTATTCTGACTACACCACATCAATTTCGTAACTGTGCCACCTATTGGTCAAAAGTGATAAACCATTAACTTATATTATCAGTGACTCTATAAATGATATTTCAGCCATTTTGCCTAATCTTCTTAAACTGTATAATTGTTAATTGTTGCAGTTGGTCTGACACTCTCAGACTACAATGCATTTTTCAGCCTTTTGCCTAAAATCATCTTAAAACGTGATTAATTGCTCATTGCTCCAGTTGATCTGACACTGCCAGCCATTTTGGCATGTCTTGTCTTCTTCTTTGCGCTTGGCCCCGGTATTGCTGCTTGCAGCTATATTTCATCTTCTTCTTCTTCTTCTTCTTCCGCCGCGAAGTCTATGGCAGCCCATAGAACCGTATGGTAAAAAGTTGTGAAATTTGGCACACTAATAGAGGACAGTCTGAAATGTCACCGTAGCAAATTTGGAGTCTCAAACTCAATCCCTCTAGCGCCACCATCAGTCCAAAATTTGACTCATGTTTATGCGTATAACTTTTGAACCATAAGGGCTAGAAACAAAATTCTTTTTTCCTCTGATTCCTTGGCTCAAGACGAATCGATTGCACCCTATGACGTCATTTTCCGTCATAAAAATTTCCCCGCCATTTTGAATTTTCCGAAAAACCTACTTTTACGAACTCGTCCTAGACGGTTCATCCGATTTGCACGAAAATTGAACCAGATCATCTTCACACCATGCTGACAAAAAATCTTGCAAATCAAATTGATTCGTCAAATCATTTTTGATAAACGCGCAAACAAATTTTACGTAGCGGTTGCAAAAACACACTTAAGGCAATATCTCCGCAACGCTTTATCGTATTCAAACCAAACTTGGTACATGTCATCACAAGCATGACTTGAGGCAACATACAGCGTTTCGGCGCAGCACCACCTACTGGTCCGGAGATACGAAAAATTGCTATTTTTGCTTATAACTTCTGAACTGTTTGTCCAAAAATCATAAAAGTGGTCTCGTTACATTCAGGACGGCATGCCGAGTCGTCTGATATTCAATTTTACCATATCGGCCATTTTGAATTTTGTCAAAAAATGCTATATTTTACAAATGCATTAGTATATTGTTACTAAACTCGGTATGTGACTTCCATGCTATGCCCTGAAGGTACTCAAAAAGTTTTAGGGCAGTGCCACCTTGTGGTCAAAAGATATAACAAACTTGACAAAAATGCTAATAACTTTTGATTAAATTAGCCTAGTATATTGAAACTGGTCATAATAGAGTCATTGGCTCATGCCGATTCAATTGCAACCTATGATGTCATTTTCGGTCATGATAATTTCCCCGCCATTTTTAATTTTCCAAAAAACCTACTTTTGCGAACTCGTCCTAGACGGTTTGTCCGATTTGCACAGAAATTGAACCATATCATCTTCAGACCATGCTGACAAAAAATCTTGCAAATCAAGTTGATTTGTCAAATCGTTTTCGATAAACGCGCACACAAATTTTGCGTAGCGGTTGCAAAAACACTCATAAGCCTATATCTCCACAACGCTTTATCGTATTCAAACCAATCTTGGTAGATGTCATCACAAGCATGACCTGAGGCAAAATGCAGCGTTTAGGCGCAGCGCCACCTACTGGTCCGGAGATACAAAAAATGGCTATTTTTGCTTATAACTTTTGAACTGTTTGTCCAAAAATCATGTCTTCCGCACCATGCTTTGAAGGTACTCAAAACGTTTTGGGGCAGTGCCACCTTGTGGTCAGAGGTTATAACAAAATTTACAAACATGCTAATAACTTTTGATTAAATTAGCCTAGTTTAATGAAACTGGTCATAATACAGTCAATGGCTCATGCCGAGAACAGAGATACTAATTTTTCCATATTTGGTCAAACATCCTGTCCTCAATGTTCTTATTTGATCAAAACCTACTTTTTCAAACTCATCCTAGACCGTTTGTCCAATTTCCACCAAAATCGAATCGTATCATCTTCAGACTGTGTCAACAAAAAGTTAGGGATTTTGCATCAATAGATGAAACCGTTTTTGTAAACCGCAACGACGAAGTTGAGCCATTATGCCAAAATGACTCTTGAGGCTGTATCTCTGCAATGCTTTGACATATTGGCATCAAACTTTGCATGTGTCATTGTTCCCTTATTCTGACCACACCACATCAATTTCGTATCTGTGCCACCTATTGGTCAAAAGTGATAAACCATTAACTTACATTATCAGTGACTCAATATATGATATTTCAGCCATTTTGCCTAATCTTCTTAAACTGTATAATTGTTAATTGTTGCAGTTGGTCTGACACTCTCAGACTACAATGCATTTTCAGCCTTTTGCTTCAAATCATCTTAAAACGTGATTAATTGCTCATTGCTCCAGTTGATCTGACACTGCCAGCCATTTTGGCATGTCTTGTCTTCTTCTTTGCGCTTGGCCCCGGTATTGCTGCTTGCAGCTATATTTAGGGGCCAAGCACCGAAGGTGCGAAGGCACCTATTGAAACCGTTCCCGTTCCTATTATTATTATTATTCATCTTCTTCTTCTTCTTCTTCCGCCACGAAGTCTATGGCAGCCCATAGAACCGTATGGTAAAAAGTTATGAAATTTGGCACACTAATAGAGGACAGTCTGAAATGTCACCATAGCAAATTTTGAGTCTCTAACTCAATCCCTCTAGCGCCACCATCAGTCCAAAATTAGACTCATGTTTATGCTAATAACTTTTGAACCATAAGGGCTAGAAACGAAATTCTTTTTTCCTCTGATTCCTTGGCTCAAGACAATTCGATTGCACCCTATGACGTCATTTTCCGTCATAATAATTTTCCCGCCATTTTTAATTAACCGAAAAACCTACTTTTGCGAACTCGTCCTAGACGGTTCATCCGATTTGCACGAAAATTGAACCAGATCATCTTCAGACCATGCTGACAAAAAATCTTGCAAATCAAGTTGATTCGTCAAATCATTTGCGAAAAACGCGCAAACAAATTTTACGTAGCGGTTGCAAAAGCACTCTTAAGGCAATATCTCCGCAACGCTTTATCGTATTCAAACCAAACTTGGTACATGTCATCACAAGCATGACTTGAGGCTACATGCAGTGTTTCGGCGCAGCGCCACCTACTGGTCCGGAGATACAAAAAATGGCTGTTTTTGCTTATACCATTTGAACCGTTTGTCCAAAAATCATAAAAGTAGTCTCGTTAGATTCAGGACGGCATGCCGAGTCGTCTGATATTCAATTTTACCATATCGGCCATTTTGGCTGTCGGCCATTTTGAATTATGTGCTAAAATGCTATATTTTACAAATGCATTAGTGTATTGTTACTAAACTCGGTATGTGACTTCCACTCCATGCCCTGAAGGTACTCAAAAAGTTTTGGGGCAGTGCCACCTTGTGGTCAAAAGTTATAACAAACTTGACAAAAATGCTAATAACTTTTGATTTAATTAGTTTAGTATAATGAAACTGGTCATAATACATTCATTGGCTCATGCCGATTCAATTGCATCCTATGACGTCATTTTCGGTCATGATAATTTCCCCGCCATATTTAATTTTCCAAAAAACCTACTTTTGCGAACTCGTCCTAGACGGTTTGTCCGATTTGCACGAAAATTGAACCAGATCATCTTCAGACCATGCTGACAAAAAATCTTGCAAATCAAGTTGATTCGTCAAATCATTTGCGATAAACGCGCAAACAAATTTTACGTAGCGGTTGCAAAAACACACTTAAGGCAATATCTCCGCAACGCTTTATCGTATTCAAACCAAACTTGGTACATGTCATCACAAGCATGACTTGAGGCAACATAAAGCGTTTCGGCGCAGCGCCACCTACTGGTCCGGAGATACGAAAAATGGCTATTTTTGCTTATAACTTCTGAACTGTTTGTCCAAAAATCATAAAAGTGGTCTCGTTACATTCAGGACGGCATGCCGAGTCGTCTGATATTCAATTTTACTATATCGGCCATTTTGGCTGTCGGCCATTTTGAATTTTGTCAAAAAATGCTATATTTTACAAATGCATTAGTATATTGTTACTAAACTCGGTATGTGACTTCCATGCTATGCCCTGAAGGTACTCAAAAAGTTTTAGGGCAGTGCCACCTTGTGGTCAAAAGATATAACAAACTTGACAAAAATGCTTATAACTTTTGATTAAATTAGCCTAGTATATTGAAACTGGTCATAATACATTTATTGGCTCATGCCGAGAACATAGATACTAATTTTGCCATATTTGGTCAAACATCCTGTCCTCAATGTTCTTATTTGATCAAAACCTACTTTTTCAAACTCATCCTAGACCGTTTATCCAATTTCCACCAAAATCGAATCGTATCATCTTCAGACTATGTCAACAAAAAGTTAGGGATTTTGCATCAATAGATGAAACCGTTTTTGTAAACCGCAGTGACGAAGTTGAGCCATGATGCCAAAATGACTCTTGAGGCTGTATCTCTGCAATGCTTTGACATATTGGCATCAAACTTTGCATGTGTCATTGTTCCCTTATTCTGACTACACCACATCAATTTCGTAACTGTGCCACCTATTGGTCAAAAGTGATAAACCATTAACTTATATTATCAGTGACTCTATATATGATATTTCAGCCATTTTGCCTAATCTTCTTAAACTGTATAATTGTTAATTGTTGCAGTTGGTCTGACACTCTCAGACTACAATGCATTTTTCAGCCTTTTGCCTAAAATCATCTTAAAACGTGATTAATTGCTCATTGCTCCAGTTGATCTGACACTGCCAGCCATTTTGGCATGTCTTGTCTTCTTCTTTGCGCTTGGCCCCGGTATTGCTGCTTGCAGCTATATTTATTAGGGGCCAAGCACCGAAGGTGCGAAGGCACCTATTGAAACCGTTCCCGTCTTTTTTTCTTCCGCCATGGGAGTCTATGGCAGCCCATAGAACCGTATGGTAAAAAGTTGTGAAATTTGGCACACTAATAGAGGACGGTCTGGTATGTCACCATGGCAATTTTGGTGTCTCTATCTCAATCCCTCTAGCGCCACCACCTGTCCAAATGTGTACTCATGTTTATGCTAATAACTTTTGAACCGTAAGGGCTAGAAACGAAATTATTTTTTCCTCTAATTTCTGAGCTCATGCCAATTCGATTGCACCCTATGACGTCATTTTCCATCTTGGATATTTCCCCGCCATTTTCAATTAACCGGAAAACCTACTTTTGCGAACTCGTCCTAGACGGTTCATCCGATTTGCACGAAAATTGAACCAGATCATCTTCAGACAATATTGACAAAAAATCTTGCAAATCAAGTTGATTCGTCTAATCGTTTTTGATAAACGCGCGAACAAATTTTACATAACGTTTGCAAAAACACACTTAAGGCAATATCTCCGCAACGCTTTATCGTGTTCAAACCAAACTTGGTACATCTCATCATAAGCATGACTCGAGGCTACATGCAGCATTTCGGCGCTGTGCCACCTACTGGTCTGGAGATACGAAAAATGGCTATTTTAGCTTTTCTTTGCTGAACCGTTTGTCCAAATATCATAAAAGGGGCCTCGTTCGATTCGGGACGTCATGCCGAGTCGACGGATATCCAATTTTACCATATCGGCCATTTTGGCTGTCGGCCATCTTGAATTATGTGCTAAAATGCTGTATTTTATCAACGCATGAACGGTTTGTTACGAAACTCGGTATGGGTCATCACCACGATACCCCAAAGTAGCCTGACAAGTTTCGAAAACAGCGCCACCTAGTGGAGATTTTTTTTAAAAAATGCTCAGAACTTTGGGTGTGGTTGACTTGTTTTCACGAAACTCATCTCATTGGACTCCTGAATCGTTGCCGAGTCCAACGATACCACACTTGCCAGGTTTCGCCGTATGGTTTGTGCACCGTTGTAATTTAGCGCTTAAAACTTTTTTGCCGATATCTTCGAAACCGCTAGTCCGATCGAGACGAAACCAGCGACAGAAGTTCGGAAACATAGGTCGTTAGGCACAATCGTGAGCCCAAATGTCAAAATATTGATAGTAAGGGGTAGTAAAATCCAATCAAAGTCAGGTGTCAGGCTGAAACCCTATTGTAACTGTTCATTTTCCCATGATGCATCATTCTCCAGCTAAAACTGATCGGGCAGACCAAACCGTAAGTCGTAGAGACTTGAAACTTGCAGGGCTGGTAGTACTCACAACGACTACCGACGTCACCGAAGCCCGCCCCGATCGGCCTGACGGGGGCGCTACAGCGATCAAAAGTACGAAACGGCGATCAAAAGTACGAAACGGCTCATAACTCCTCAACCGTAAGGCGTAGCCTCGAGTGCCTTATATCGCTGGAATCCTTGGCTCAAGGCGGACAAAATGCATGCCTCGGATTTGCTCGTCAGAGTGGGAAAAATTTCGGCTATTTGGGATTTTTTGCAAAACCTACTTTTGTGAACTAGTCCTAGGTTATTGGCCCGAACGGAACCAAACCAGCGCAGCGAGATTCTCTGGAGTCGGATTGTCAAAGGTTATAAAAAAAAGTGGAAATTTGGGTTCACGGTCCCTAAGGGCCGCCAAAACGTTGGAAGGGGGAGGAGCCACTTTTACTAAATTGGCTATAACTCGTGAACGGAACGAGGTATTTTCACCAAACTCAGCACGCATATGTAAGAGATCGTTCTGTGGCCGCATGAAAAAGGACGTGGCGATTGGCCACTTGGTGGCGCTATAACGGTTAAAAAGGGGTCACAATGATGTATTTCTATGGAAAATCCCATTAAATGCCTGAAAGCGGCCCTCTTCCTGCCTGATTTGCATACAGCTTCACGAAATCACGCGTGCGCATGCGTCACGTGACCCTAAAGAGGCTTGCAGACTTTTATGGCCGCCGTGGCGCTTTAACTGTTATAAAGGTGAAAAAAATGCTCTATATTATCCTATGCGAAATGACATTTAAATGACTAAAAATTGCCTGCACTGCGCAGAACTTCACCAAATCGGCTGAGCATGTGCGCCGCATTATTGTAAAGACGCGTGCAAACTTTGACGGAGATCGGGCCATCAGTAGAGGCATACCAGTTTAAAAGGTTAAAAAAAACACCACTTTTCCATGATAAATGAGCTGAAAATGCAAAAATTGACCTTTGACCTCTCCGATGCACATGTCACCAGGCTTGATAAAGTTTTTGCAACCAGCAGCTCAAAAATCAAGTGCTCAGACCCTATAGTCTTTTTTTTATAGGCCTTTTTAGACCCTTTTTATGCCCTTTTTATTAGGGGCCAAGCACCGAAGGTGCGAAGGCACCTATTGAAACCGTTCCCGTCTTTTTTTCTTCCGCCATGGGAGTCTATGGCAGCCCATAGAACCGTATGGTAAAAAGTTGTGAAATTTGGCACACTAATAGAGGACGGTCTGGTATGTCACCATGGCAATTTTGGTGTCTCTATCTCAATCCCTCTAGCGCCACCACCTGTCCAAATGTGTACTCATGTTTATGCTAATAACTTTTGAACCGTAAGGGCTAGAAACGAAATTATTTTTTCCTCTAATTTCTGAGCTCATGCCAATTCGATTGCACCCTATGACGTCATTTTCCATCTTGGATATTTCCCCGCCATTTTCAATTAACCGGAAAACCTACTTTTGCGAACTCGTCCTAGACGGTTCATCCGATTTGCACGAAAATTGAACCAGATCATCTTCAGACAATATTGACAAAAAATCTTGCAAATCAAGTTGATTCGTCTAATCGTTTTTGATAAACGCGCGAACAAATTTTACATAACGTTTGCAAAAACACACTTAAGGCAATATCTCCGCAACGCTTTATCGTGTTCAAACCAAACTTGGTACATCTCATCATAAGCATGACTCGAGGCTACATGCAGCATTTCGGCGCTGTGCCACCTACTGGTCTGGAGATACGAAAAATGGCTATTTTAGCTTTTCTTTGCTGAACCGTTTGTCCAAATATCATAAAAGGGGCCTCGTTCGATTCGGGACGTCATGCCGAGTCGACGGATATCCAATTTTACCATATCGGCCATTTTGGCTGTCGGCCATCTTGAATTATGTGCTAAAATGCTGTATTTTATCAACGCATGAACGGTTTGTTACGAAACTCGGTATGGGTCATCACCACGATACCCCAAAGTAGCCTGACAAGTTTCGAAAACAGCGCCACCTAGTGGAGATTTTTTTTTAAAAATGCTCAGAACTTTGGGTGTGGTTGACTTGTTTTCACGAAACTCATCTCATTGGACTCCTGAATCGTTGCCGAGTCCAACGATACCACACTTGCCAGGTTTCGCCGTATGGTTTGTGCACCGTTGTAATTTAGCGCTTAAAACTTTTTTGCCGATATCTTCGAAACCGCTAGTCCGATCGAGACGAAACCAGCGACAGAAGTTCGGAAACATAGGTCGTTAGGCACAATCGTGAGCCCAAATGTCAAAATATTGATAGTAAGGGGTAGTAAAATCCAATCAAAGTCAGGTGTCAGGCTGAAACCCTATTGTAACTGTTCATTTTCCCATGATGCATCATTCTCCAGCTAAAACTGATCGGGCAGACCAAACCGTAAGTCGTAGAGACTTGAAACTTGCAGGGCTGGTAGTACTCACAACGACTACCGACGTCACCGAAGCCCGCCCCGATCGGCCTGACGGGGGCGCTACAGCGATCAAAAGTACGAAACGGCGATCAAAAGTACGAAACGGCTCATAACTCCTCAACCGTAAGGCGTAGCCTCGAGTGCCTTATATCGCTGGAATCCTTGGCTCAAGCCGGACAAAATGCATGCCTCGGATTTGCTCGTCAGAGTGGGAAAAATTTCGGCTATTTGGGATTTTTTGCAAAACCTACTTTTGTGAACTAGTCCTAGGTTATTGGCCCGAACGGAACCAAACCAGCGCAGCGAGATTCTCTGGAGTCGGATTGTCAAAGGTTATAAAAAAAAGTGGAAATTTGGGTTCACGGTCCCTAAGGGCCGCCAAAACGTTGGAAGGGGGAGGAGCCACTTTTACTAAATTGGCTATAACTCGTGAACGGAACGAGGTATTTTCACCAAACTCAGCACGCATATGTAAGAGATCGTTCTGTGGCCGCATGAAAAAGGACGTGGCGATTGGCCACTTGGTGGCGCTATAACGGTTAAAAAGGGGTCACAATGATGTATTTCTATGGAAAATCCCATTAAATGCCTGAAAGCGGCCCTCTTCCTGCCTGATTTGCATACAGCTTCACGAAATCACGCGTGCGCATGCGTCACGTGACCCTAAAGAGGCTTGCAGACTTTTATGGCCGCCGTGGCGCTTTAACTGTTATAAAGGTGAAAAAAATGCTCTATATTATCCTATGCGAAATGACATTTAAATGACTAAAAATTGCCTGCACTGCGCAGAACTTCACCAAATCGGCTGAGCATGTGCGCCGCATTATTGTAAAGACGCGTGCAAACTTTGACGGAGATCGGGCCATCAGTAGAGGCATACCAGTTTAAAAGGTTAAAAAAAACACCACTTTTCCATGATAAATGAGCTGAAAATGCAAAAATTGACCTTTGACCTCTCCGATGCACATGTCACCAGGCTTGATAAAGTTTTTGCAACCAGCAGCTCAAAAATCAAGTGCTCAGACCCTATAGTCTTTTTTTTATAGGCCTTTTTAGACCCTTTTTATGCCCTTTTTATTAGGGGCCAAGCACCGAAGGTGCGAAGGCACCTATTGAAACCGTTCCCGTCTTTTTTTCTTCCGCCATGGGAGTCTATGGCAGCCCATAGAACCGTATGGTAAAAAGTTGTGAAATTTGGCACACTAATAGAGGACGGTCTGGTATGTCACCATGGCAATTTTGGTGTCTCTATCTCAATCCCTCTAGCGCCACCACCTGTCCAAATGTGTACTCATGTTTATGCTAATAACTTTTGAACCGTAAGGGCTAGAAACGAAATTATTTTTTCCTCTAATTTCTGAGCTCATGCCAATTCGATTGCACCCTATGACGTCATTTTCCATCTTGGATATTTCCCCGCCATTTTCAATTAACCGGAAAACCTACTTTTGCGAACTCGTCCTAGACGGTTCATCCGATTTGCACGAAAATTGAACCAGATCATCTTCAGACAATATTGACAAAAAATCTTGCAAATCAAGTTGATTCGTCTAATCGTTTTTGATAAACGCGCGAACAAATTTTACATAACGTTTGCAAAAACACACTTAAGGCAATATCTCCGCAACGCTTTATCGTGTTCAAACCAAACTTGGTACATCTCATCATAAGCATGACTCGAGGCTACATGCAGCATTTCGGCGCTGTGCCACCTACTGGTCTGGAGATACGAAAAATGGCTATTTTAGCTTTTCTTTGCTGAACCGTTTGTCCAAATATCATAAAAGGGGCCTCGTTCGATTCGGGACGTCATGCCGAGTCGACGGATATCCAATTTTACCATATCGGCCATTTTGGCTGTCGGCCATCTTGAATTATGTGCTAAAATGCTGTATTTTATCAACGCATGAACGGTTTGTTACGAAACTCGGTATGGGTCATCACCACGATACCCCAAAGTAGCCTGACAAGTTTCGAAAACAGCGCCACCTAGTGGAGATTTTTTTTAAAAAATGCTCAGAACTTTGGGTGTGGTTGACTTGTTTTCACGAAACTCATCTCATTGGACTCCTGAATCGTTGCCGAGTCCAACGATACCACACTTGCCAGGTTTCGCCGTATGGTTTGTGCACCGTTGTAATTTAGCGCTTAAAACTTTTTTGCCGATATCTTCGAAACCGCTAGTCCGATCGAGACGAAACCAGCGACAGAAGTTCGGAAACATAGGTCGTTAGGCACAATCGTGAGCCCAAATGTCAAAATATTGATAGTAAGGGGTAGTAAAATCCAATCAAAGTCAGGTGTCAGGCTGAAACCCTATTGTAACTGTTCATTTTCCCATGATGCATCATTCTCCAGCTAAAACTGATCGGGCAGACCAAACCGTAAGTCGTAGAGACTTGAAACTTGCAGAGCTGGTAGTACTCACAACGACTACCGACGTCACCGAAGCCCACCCCGATCGGCCTGACGGGGGCGCTACAGCGATCAAAAGTACGAAACGGCGATCAAAAGTACGAAACGGCTCATAACTCCTCAACCGTAAGGCGTAGCCTCGAGTGCCTTATATCGCTGGAATCCTTGGCTCAAGGCGGACAAAATGCATGCCTCGGATTTGCTCGTCAGAGTGGGAAAAATTTCGGCTATTTGGGATTTTTTGCAAAACCTACTTTTGTGAACTAGTCCTAGGTTATTGGCCCGAACGGAACCAAACCAGCGCAGCGAGATTCTCTGGAGTCGGATTGTCAAAGGTTATAAAAAAAAGTGGAAATTTGGGTTCACGGTCCCTAAGGGCCGCCAAAACGTTGGAAGGGGGAGGAGCCACTTTTACTAAATTGGCTATAACTCGTGAACGGAACGAGGTATTTTCACCAAACTCAGCACGCATATGTAAGAGATCGTTCTGTGGCCGCATGAAAAAGGACGTGGCGATTGGCCACTTGGTGGCGCTATAACGGTTAAAAAGGGGTCACAATGATGTATTTCTATGGAAAATCCCATTAAATGCCTGAAAGCGGCCCTCTTCCTGCCTGATTTGCATACAGCTTCACGAAATCACGCGTGCGCATGCGTCACGTGACCCTAAAGAGGCTTGCAGACTTTTATGGCCGCCGTGGCGCTTTAACTGTTATAAAGGTGAAAAAAATGCTCTATATTATCCTATGCGAAATGACATTTAAATGACTAAAAATTGCCTGCACTGCGCAGAACTTCACCAAATCGGCTGAGCATGTGCGCCGCATTATTGTAAAGACGCGTGCAAACTTTGACGGAGATCGGGCCATCAGTAGAGGCATACCAGTTTAAAAGGTTAAAAAAAACACCACTTTTCCATGATAAATGAGCTGAAAATGCAAAAATTGACCTTTGACCTCTCCGATGCACATGTCACCAGGCTTGATAAAGTTTTTGCAACCAGCAGCTCAAAAATCAAGTGCTCAGACCCTATAGTCTTTTTTTTTATAGGCCTTTTTAGACCCTTTTTATGCCCTTTTTATTAGGGGCCAAGCACCGAAGGTGCGAAGGCACCTATTGAAACCGTTCCCGTCTTTTTTTCTTCCGCCATGGGAGTCTATGGCAGCCCATAGAACCGTATGGTAAAAAGTTGTGAAATTTGGCACACTAATAGAGGACGGTCTGGTATGTCACCATGGCAATTTTGGTGTCTCTATCTCAATCCCTCTAGCGCCACCACCTGTCCAAATGTGTACTCATGTTTATGCTAATAACTTTTGAACCGTAAGGGCTAGAAACGAAATTATTTTTTCCTCTAATTTCTGAGCTCATGCCAATTCGATTGCACCCTATGACGTCATTTTCCATCTTGGATATTTCCCCGCCATTTTCAATTAACCGGAAAACCTACTTTTGCGAACTCGTCCTAGACGGTTCATCCGATTTGCACGAAAATTGAACCAGATCATCTTCAGACAATATTGACAAAAAATCTTGCAAATCAAGTTGATTCGTCTAATCGTTTTTGATAAACGCGCGAACAAATTTTACATAACGTTTGCAAAAACACACTTAAGGCAATATCTCCGCAACGCTTTATCGTGTTCAAACCAAACTTGGTACATCTCATCATAAGCATGACTCGAGGCTACATGCAGCATTTCGGCGCTGTGCCACCTACTGGTCTGGAGATACGAAAAATGGCTATTTTAGCTTTTCTTTGCTGAACCGTTTGTCCAAATATCATAAAAGGGGCCTCGTTAGATTCGGGACGTCATGCCGAGTCGACGGATATCCAATTTTACCATATCGGCCATTTTGGCTGTCGGCCATCTTGAATTATGTGCTAAAATGCTGTATTTTATCAACGCATGAACGGTTTGTTACGAAACTCGGTATGGGTCATCACCACGATACCCCAAAGTAGCCTGACAAGTTTCGAAAACAGCGCCACCTAGTGGAGATTTTTTTTAAAAAATGCTCAGAACTTTGGGTGTGGTTGACTTGTTTTCACGAAACTCATCTCATTGGACTCCTGAATCGTTGCCGAGTCCAACGATACCACACTTGCCAGGTTTCGCCGTATGGTTTGTGCACCGTTGTAATTTAGCGCTTAAAACTTTTTTGCCGATATCTTCGAAACCGCTAGTCCGATCGAGACGAAACCAGCGACAGAAGTTCGGAAACATAGGTCGTTAGGCACAATCGTGAGCCCAAATGTCAAAATATTGATAGTAAGGGGTAGTAAAATCCAATCAAAGTCAGGTGTCAGGCTGAAACCCTATTGTAACTGTTCATTTTCCCATGATGCATCATTCTCCAGCTAAAACTGATCGGGCAGACCAAACCGTAAGTCGTAGAGACTTGAAACTTGCAGGGCTGGTAGTACTCACAACGACTACCGACGTCACCGAAGCCCGCCCCGATCGGCCTGACGGGGGCGCTACAGCGATCAAAAGTACGAAACGGCGATCAAAAGTACGAAACGGCTCATAACTCCTCAACCGTAAGGCGTAGCCTCGAGTGCCTTATATCGCTGGAATCCTTGGCTCAAGGCGGACAAAATGCATGCCTCGGATTTGCTCGTCAGAGTGGGAAAAATTTCGGCTATTTGGGATTTTTTGCAAAACCTACTTTTGTGAACTAGTCCTAGGTTATTGGCCCGAACGGAACCAAACCAGCGCAGCGAGATTCTCTGGAGTCGGATTGTCAAAGGTTATAAAAAAAAGTGGAAATTTGGGTTCACGGTCCCTAAGGGCCGCCAAAACGTTGGAAGGGGGAGGAGCCACTTTTACTAAATTGGCTATAACTCGTGAACGGAACGAGGTATTTTCACCAAACTCAGCACGCATATGTAAGAGATCGTTCTGTGGCCGCATGAAAAAGGACGTGGCGATTGGCCACTTGGTGGCGCTATAACGGTTAAAAAGGGGTCACAATGATGTATTTCTATGGAAAATCCCATTAAATGCCTGAAAGCGGCCCTCTTCCTGCCTGATTTGCATACAGCTTCACGAAATCACGCGTGCGCATGCGTCACGTGACCCTAAAGAGGCTTGCAGACTTTTATGGCCGCCGTGGCGCTTTAACTGTTATAAAGGTGAAAAAAATGCTCTATATTATCCTATGCGAAATGACATTTAAATGACTAAAAATTGCCTGCACTGCGCAGAACTTCACCAAATCGGCTGAGCATGTGCGCCGCATTATTGTAAAGACGCGTGCAAACTTTGACGGAGATCGGGCCATCAGTAGAGGCATACCAGTTTAAAAGGTTAAAAAAAACACCACTTTTCCATGATAAATGAGCTGAAAATGCAAAAATTGACCTTTGACCTCTCCGATGCACATGTCACCAGGCTTGATAAAGTTTTTGCAACCAGCAGCTCAAAAATCAAGTGCTCAGACCCTATAGTCTTTTTTTTATAGGCCTTTTTAGACCCTTTTTATGCCCTTTTTATTAGGGGCCAAGCACCGAAGGTGCGAAGGCACCTATTGAAACCGTTCCCGTCTTTTTTTCTTCCGCCATGGGAGTCTATGGCAGCCCATAGAACCGTATGGTAAAAAGTTGTGAAATTTGGCACACTAATAGAGGACGGTCTGGTATGTCACCATGGCAATTTTGGTGTCTCTATCTCAATCCCTCTAGCGCCACCACCTGTCCAAATGTGTACTCATGTTTATGATAATAACTTTTGAACCGTAAGGGCTAGAAACGAAATTATTTTTTCCTCTAATTTCTGAGCTCATGCCAATTCGATTGCACCCTATGACGTCATTTTCCATCTTGGATATTTCCCCGCCATTTTCAATTAACCGGAAAACCTACTTTTGCGAACTCGTCCTAGACGGTTCATCCGATTTGCACGAAAATTGAACCAGATCATCTTCAGACAATATTGACAAAAAATCTTGCAAATCAAGTTGATTCGTCTAATCGTTTTTGATAAACGCGCGAACAAATTTTACATAACGTTTGCAAAAACACACTTAAGGCAATATCTCCGCAACGCTTTATCGTGTTCAAACCAAACTTGGTACATCTCATCATAAGCATGACTCGAGGCTACATGCAGCATTTCGGCGCTGTGCCACCTACTGGTCTGGAGATACGAAAAATGGCTATTTTAGCTTTTCTTTGCTGAACCGTTTGTCCAAATATCATAAAAGGGGCCTCGTTAGATTCGGGACGTCATGCCGAGTCGACGGATATCCAATTTTACCATATCGGCCATTTTGGCTGTCGGCCATCTTGAATTATGTGCTAAAATGCTGTATTTTATCAACGCATGAACGGTTTGTTACGAAACTCGGTATGGGTCATCACCACGATACCCCAAAGTAGCCTGACAAGTTTCGAAAACAGCGCCACCTAGTGGAGATTTTTTTTAAAAAATGCTCAGAACTTTGGGTGTGGTTGACTTGTTTTCACGAAACTCATCTCATTGGACTCCTGAATCGTTGCCGAGTCCAACGATACCACACTTGCCAGGTTTCGCCGTATGGTTTGTGCACCGTTGTAATTTAGCGCTTAAAACTTTTTTGCCGATATCTTCGAAACCGCTAGTCCGATCGAGACGAAACCAGCGACAGAAGTTCGGAAACATAGGTCGTTAGGCACAATCGTGAGCCCAAATGTCAAAATATTGATAGTAAGGGGTAGTAAAATCCAATCAAAGTCAGGTGTCAGGCTGAAACCCTATTGTAACTGTTCATTTTCCCATGATGCATCATTCTCCAGCTAAAACTGATCGGGCAGACCAAACCGTAAGTCGTAGAGACTTGAAACTTGCAGGGCTGGTAGTACTCACAACGACTACCGACGTCACCGAAGCCCGCCCCGATCGGCCTGACGGGGGCGCTACAGCGATCAAAAGTACGAAACGGCGATCAAAAGTACGAAACGGCTCATAACTCCTCAACCGTAAGGCGTAGCCTCGAGTGCCTTATATCGCTGGAATCCTTGGCTCAAGGCGGACAAAATGCATGCCTCGGATTTGCTCGTCAGAGTGGGAAAAATTTCGGCTATTTGGGATTTTTTGCAAAACCTACTTTTGTGAACTAGTCCTAGGTTATTGGCCCGAACGGAACCAAACCAGCGCAGCGAGATTCTCTGGAGTCGGATTGTCAAAGGTTATAAAAAAAAGTGGAAATTTGGGTTCACGGTCCCTAAGGGCCGCCAAAACGTTGGAAGGGGGAGGAGCCACTTTTACTAAATTGGCTATAACTCGTGAACGGAACGAGGTATTTTCACCAAACTCAGCACGCATATGTAAGAGATCGTTCTGTGGCCGCATGAAAAAGGACGTGGCGATTGGCCACTTGGTGGCGCTATAACGGTTAAAAAGGGGTCACAATGATGTATTTCTATGGAAAATCCCATTAAATGCCTGAAAGCGGCCCTCTTCCTGCCTGATTTGCATACAGCTTCACGAAATCACGCGTGCGCATGCGTCACGTGACCCTAAAGAGGCTTGCAGACTTTTATGGCCGCCGTGGCGCTTTAACTGTTATAAAGGTGAAAAAAATGCTCTATATTATCCTATGCGAAATGACATTTAAATGACTAAAAATTGCCTGCACTGCGCAGAACTTCACCAAATCGGCTGAGCATGTGCGCCGCATTATTGTAAAGACGCGTGCAAACTTTGACGGAGATCGGGCCATCAGTAGAGGCATACCAGTTTAAAAGGTTAAAAAAAACACCACTTTTCCATGATAAATGAGCTGAAAATGCAAAAATTGACCTTTGACCTCTCCGATGCACATGTCACCAGGCTTGATAAAGTTTTTGCAACCAGCAGCTCAAAAATCAAGTGCTCAGACCCTATAGTCTTTTTTTTATAGGCCTTTTTAGACCCTTTTTATGCCCTTTTTATTAGGGGCCAAGCACCGAAGGTGCGAAGGCACCTATTGAAACCGTTCCCGTCTTTTTTTCTTCCGCCATGGGAGTCTATGGCAGCCCATAGAACCGTATGGTAAAAAGTTGTGAAATTTGGCACACTAATAGAGGACGGTCTGGTATGTCACCATGGCAATTTTGGTGTCTCTATCTCAATCCCTCTAGCGCCACCACCTGTCCAAATGTGTACTCATGTTTATGCTAATAACTTTTGAACCGTAAGGGCTAGAAACGAAATTATTTTTTCCTCTAATTTCTGAGCTCATGCCAATTCGATTGCACCCTATGACGTCATTTTCCATCTTGGATATTTCCCCGCCATTTTCAATTAACCGGAAAACCTACTTTTGCGAACTCGTCCTAGACGGTTCATCCGATTTGCACGAAAATTGAACCAGATCATCTTCAGACAATATTGACAAAAAATCTTGCAAATCAAGTTGATTCGTCTAATCGTTTTTGATAAACGCGCGAACAAATTTTACATAACGTTTGCAAAAACACACTTAAGGCAATATCTCCGCAACGCTTTATCGTGTTCAAACCAAACTTGGTACATCTCATCATAAGCATGACTCGAGGCTACATGCAGCATTTCGGCGCTGTGCCACCTACTGGTCTGGAGATACGAAAAATGGCTATTTTAGCTTTTCTTTGCTGAACCGTTTGTCCAAATATCATAAAAGGGGCCTCGTTCGATTCGGGACGTCATGCCGAGTCGACGGATATCCAATTTTACCATATCGGCCATTTTGGCTGTCGGCCATCTTGAATTATGTGCTAAAATGCTGTATTTTATCAACGCATGAACGGTTTGTTACGAAACTCGGTATGGGTCATCACCACGATACCCCAAAGTAGCCTGACAAGTTTCGAAAACAGCGCCACCTAGTGGAGATTTTTTTTAAAAAATGCTCAGAACTTTGGGTGTGGTTGACTTGTTTTCACGAAACTCATCTCATTGGACTCCTGAATCGTTGCCGAGTCCAACGATACCACACTTGCCAGGTTTCGCCGTATGGTTTGTGCACCGTTGTAATTTAGCGCTTAAAACTTTTTTGCCGATATCTTCGAAACCGCTAGTCCGATCGAGACGAAACCAGCGACAGAAGTTCGGAAACATAGGTCGTTAGGCACAATCGTGAGCCCAAATGTCAAAATATTGATAGTAAGGGGTAGTAAAATCCAATCAAAGTCAGGTGTCAGGCTGAAACCCTATTGTAACTGTTCATTTTCCCATGATGCATCATTCTCCAGCTAAAACTGATCGGGCAGACCAAACCGTAAGTCGTAGAGACTTGAAACTTGCAGGGCTGGTAGTACTCACAACGACTACCGACGTCACCGAAGCCCGCCCCGATCGGCCTGACGGGGGCGCTACAGCGATCAAAAGTACGAAACGGCGATCAAAAGTACGAAACGGCTCATAACTCCTCAACCGTAAGGCGTAGCCTCGAGTGCCTTATATCGCTGGAATCCTTGGCTCAAGGCGGACAAAATGCATGCCTCGGATTTGCTCGTCAGAGTGGGAAAAATTTCGGCTATTTGGGATTTTTTGCAAAACCTACTTTTGTGAACTAGTCCTAGGTTATTGGCCCGAACGGAACCAAACCAGCGCAGCGAGATTCTCTGGAGTCGGATTGTCAAAGGTTATAAAAAAAAGTGGAAATTTGGGTTCACGGTCCCTAAGGGCCGCCAAAACGTTGGAAGGGGGAGGAGCCACTTTTACTAAATTGGCTATAACTCGTGAACGGAACGAGGTATTTTCACCAAACTCAGCACGCATATGTAAGAGATCGTTCTGTGGCCGCATGAAAAAGGACGTGGCGATTGGCCACTTGGTGGCGCTATAACGGTTAAAAAGGGGTCACAATGATGTATTTCTATGGAAAATCCCATTAAATGCCTGAAAGCGGCCCTCTTCCTGCCTGATTTGCATACAGCTTCACGAAATCACGCGTGCGCATGCGTCACGTGACCCTAAAGAGGCTTGCAGACTTTTATGGCCGCCGTGGCGCTTTAACTGTTATAAAGGTGAAAAAAATGCTCTATATTATCCTATGCGAAATGACATTTAAATGACTAAAAATTGCCTGCACTGCGCAGAACTTCACCAAATCGGCTGAGCATGTGCGCCGCATTATTGTAAAGACGCGTGCAAACTTTGACGGAGATCGGGCCATCAGTAGAGGCATACCAGTTTAAAAGGTTAAAAAAAACACCACTTTTCCATGATAAATGAGCTGAAAATGCAAAAATTGACCTTTGACCTCTCCGATGCACATGTCACCAGGCTTGATAAAGTTTTTGCAACCAGCAGCTCAAAAATCAAGTGCTCAGACCCTATAGTCTTTTTTTTTATAGGCCTTTTTAGACCCTTTTTATGCCCTTTTTATTAGGGGCCAAGCACCGAAGGTGCGAAGGCACCTATTGAAACCGTTCCCGTCTTTTTTTCTTCCGCCATGGGAGTCTATGGCAGCCCATAGAACCGTATGGTAAAAAGTTGTGAAATTTGGCACACTAATAGAGGACGGTCTGGTATGTCACCATGGCAATTTTGGTGTCTCTATCTCAATCCCTCTAGCGCCACCACCTGTCCAAATGTGTACTCATGTTTATGCTAATAACTTTTGAACCGTAAGGGCTAGAAACGAAATTATTTTTTCCTCTAATTTCTGAGCTCATGCCAATTCGATTGCACCCTATGACGTCATTTTCCATCTTGGATATTTCCCCGCCATTTTCAATTAACCGGAAAACCTACTTTTGCGAACTCGTCCTAGACGGTTCATCCGATTTGCACGAAAATTGAACCAGATCATCTTCAGACAATATTGACAAAAAATCTTGCAAATCAAGTTGATTCGTCTAATCGTTTTTGATAAACGCGCGAACAAATTTTACATAACGTTTGCAAAAACACACTTAAGGCAATATCTCCGCAACGCTTTATCGTGTTCAAACCAAACTTGGTACATCTCATCATAAGCATGACTCGAGGCTACATGCAGCATTTCGGCGCTGTGCCACCTACTGGTCTGGAGATACGAAAAATGGCTATTTTAGCTTTTCTTTGCTGAACCGTTTGTCCAAATATCATAAAAGGGGCCTCGTTAGATTCGGGACGTCATGCCGAGTCGACGGATATCCAATTTTACCATATCGGCCATTTTGGCTGTCGGCCATCTTGAATTATGTGCTAAAATGCTGTATTTTATCAACGCATGAACGGTTTGTTACGAAACTCGGTATGGGTCATCACCACGATACCCCAAAGTAGCCTGACAAGTTTCGAAAACAGCGCCACCTAGTGGAGATTTTTTTTAAAAAATGCTCAGAACTTTGGGTGTGGTTGACTTGTTTTCACGAAACTCATCTCATTGGACTCCTGAATCGTTGCCGAGTCCAACGATACCACACTTGCCAGGTTTCGCCGTATGGTTTGTGCACCGTTGTAATTTAGCGCTTAAAACTTTTTTGCCGATATCTTCGAAACCGCTAGTCCGATCGAGACGAAACCAGCGACAGAAGTTCGGAAACATAGGTCGTTAGGCACAATCGTGAGCCCAAATGTCAAAATATTGATAGTAAGGGGTAGTAAAATCCAATCAAAGTCAGGTGTCAGGCTGAAACCCTATTGTAACTGTTCATTTTCCCATGATGCATCATTCTCCAGCTAAAACTGATCGGGCAGACCAAACCGTAAGTCGTAGAGACTTGAAACTTGCAGGGCTGGTAGTACTCACAACGACTACCGACGTCACCGAAGCCCGCCCCGATCGGCCTGACGGGGGCGCTACAGCGATCAAAAGTACGAAACGGCGATCAAAAGTACGAAACGGCTCATAACTCCTCAACCGTAAGGCGTAGCCTCGAGTGCCTTATATCGCTGGAATCCTTGGCTCAAGGCGGACAAAATGCATGCCTCGGATTTGCTCGTCAGAGTGGGAAAAATTTCGGCTATTTGGGATTTTTTGCAAAACCTACTTTTGTGAACTAGTCCTAGGTTATTGGCCCGAACGGAACCAAACCAGCGCAGCGAGATTCTCTGGAGTCGGATTGTCAAAGGTTATAAAAAAAAGTGGAAATTTGGGTTCACGGTCCCTAAGGGCCGCCAAAACGTTGGAAGGGGGAGGAGCCACTTTTACTAAATTGGCTATAACTCGTGAACGGAACGAGGTATTTTCACCAAACTCAGCACGCATATGTAAGAGATCGTTCTGTGGCCGCATGAAAAAGGACGTGGCGATTGGCCACTTGGTGGCGCTATAACGGTTAAAAAGGGGTCACAATGATGTATTTCTATGGAAAATCCCATTAAATGCCTGAAAGCGGCCCTCTTCCTGCCTGATTTGCATACAGCTTCACGAAATCACGCGTGCGCATGCGTCACGTGACCCTAAAGAGGCTTGCAGACTTTTATGGCCGCCGTGGCGCTTTAACTGTTATAAAGGTGAAAAAAATGCTCTATATTATCCTATGCGAAATGACATTTAAATGACTAAAAATTGCCTGCACTGCGCAGAACTTCACCAAATCGGCTGAGCATGTGCGCCGCATTATTGTAAAGACGCGTGCAAACTTTGACGGAGATCGGGCCATCAGTAGAGGCATACCAGTTTAAAAGGTTAAAAAAAACACCACTTTTCCATGATAAATGAGCTGAAAATGCAAAAATTGACCTTTGACCTCTCCGATGCACATGTCACCAGGCTTGATAAAGTTTTTGCAACCAGCAGCTCAAAAATCAAGTGCTCAGACCCTATAGTCTTTTTTTTATAGGCCTTTTTAGACCCTTTTTATGCCCTTTTTATTAGGGGCCAAGCACCGAAGGTGCGAAGGCACCTATTGAAACCGTTCCCGTCTTTTTTTCTTCCGCCATGGGAGTCTATGGCAGCCCATAGAACCGTATGGTAAAAAGTTGTGAAATTTGGCACACTAATAGAGGACGGTCTGGTATGTCACCATGGCAATTTTGGTGTCTCTATCTCAATCCCTCTAGCGCCACCACCTGTCCAAATGTGTACTCATGTTTATGATAATAACTTTTGAACCGTAAGGGCTAGAAACGAAATTATTTTTTCCTCTAATTTCTGAGCTCATGCCAATTCGATTGCACCCTATGACGTCATTTTCCATCTTGGATATTTCCCCGCCATTTTCAATTAACCGGAAAACCTACTTTTGCGAACTCGTCCTAGACGGTTCATCCGATTTGCACGAAAATTGAACCAGATCATCTTCAGACAATATTGACAAAAAATCTTGCAAATCAAGTTGATTCGTCTAATCGTTTTTGATAAACGCGCGAACAAATTTTACATAACGTTTGCAAAAACACACTTAAGGCAATATCTCCGCAACGCTTTATCGTGTTCAAACCAAACTTGGTACATCTCATCATAAGCATGACTCGAGGCTACATGCAGCATTTCGGCGCTGTGCCACCTACTGGTCTGGAGATACGAAAAATGGCTATTTTAGCTTTTCTTTGCTGAACCGTTTGTCCAAATATCATAAAAGGGGCCTCGTTAGATTCGGGACGTCATGCCGAGTCGACGGATATCCAATTTTACCATATCGGCCATTTTGGCTGTCGGCCATCTTGAATTATGTGCTAAAATGCTGTATTTTATCAACGCATGAACGGTTTGTTACGAAACTCGGTATGGGTCATCACCACGATACCCCAAAGTAGCCTGACAAGTTTCGAAAACAGCGCCACCTAGTGGAGATTTTTTTTAAAAAATGCTCAGAACTTTGGGTGTGGTTGACTTGTTTTCACGAAACTCATCTCATTGGACTCCTGAATCGTTGCCGAGTCCAACGATACCACACTTGCCAGGTTTCGCCGTATGGTTTGTGCACCGTTGTAATTTAGCGCTTAAAACTTTTTTGCCGATATCTTCGAAACCGCTAGTCCGATCGAGACGAAACCAGCGACAGAAGTTCGGAAACATAGGTCGTTAGGCACAATCGTGAGCCCAAATGTCAAAATATTGATAGTAAGGGGTAGTAAAATCCAATCAAAGTCAGGTGTCAGGCTGAAACCCTATTGTAACTGTTCATTTTCCCATGATGCATCATTCTCCAGCTAAAACTGATCGGGCAGACCAAACCGTAAGTCGTAGAGACTTGAAACTTGCAGGGCTGGTAGTACTCACAACGACTACCGACGTCACCGAAGCCCGCCCCGATCGGCCTGACGGGGGCGCTACAGCGATCAAAAGTACGAAACGGCGATCAAAAGTACGAAACGGCTCATAACTCCTCAACCGTAAGGCGTAGCCTCGAGTGCCTTATATCGCTGGAATCCTTGGCTCAAGGCGGACAAAATGCATGCCTCGGATTTGCTCGTCAGAGTGGGAAAAATTTCGGCTATTTGGGATTTTTTGCAAAACCTACTTTTGTGAACTAGTCCTAGGTTATTGGCCCGAACGGAACCAAACCAGCGCAGCGAGATTCTCTGGAGTCGGATTGTCAAAGGTTATAAAAAAAAGTGGAAATTTGGGTTCACGGTCCCTAAGGGCCGCCAAAACGTTGGAAGGGGGAGGAGCCACTTTTACTAAATTGGCTATAACTCGTGAACGGAACGAGGTATTTTCACCAAACTCAGCACGCATATGTAAGAGATCGTTCTGTGGCCGCATGAAAAAGGACGTGGCGATTGGCCACTTGGTGGCGCTATAACGGTTAAAAAGGGGTCACAATGATGTATTTCTATGGAAAATCCCATTAAATGCCTGAAAGCGGCCCTCTTCCTGCCTGATTTGCATACAGCTTCACGAAATCACGCGTGCGCATGCGTCACGTGACCCTAAAGAGGCTTGCAGACTTTTATGGCCGCCGTGGCGCTTTAACTGTTATAAAGGTGAAAAAAATGCTCTATATTATCCTATGCGAAATGACATTTAAATGACTAAAAATTGCCTGCACTGCGCAGAACTTCACCAAATCGGCTGAGCATGTGCGCCGCATTATTGTAAAGACGCGTGCAAACTTTGACGGAGATCGGGCCATCAGTAGAGGCATACCAGTTTAAAAGGTTAAAAAAAACACCACTTTTCCATGATAAATGAGCTGAAAATGCAAAAATTGACCTTTGACCTCTCCGATGCACATGTCACCAGGCTTGATAAAGTTTTTGCAACCAGCAGCTCAAAAATCAAGTGCTCAGACCCTATAGTCTTTTTTTTATAGGCCTTTTTAGACCCTTTTTATGCCCTTTTTATTAGGGGCCAAGCACCGAAGGTGCGAAGGCACCTATTGAAACCGTTCCCGTCTTTTTTTCTTCCGCCATGGGAGTCTATGGCAGCCCATAGAACCGTATGGTAAAAAGTTGTGAAATTTGGCACACTAATAGAGGACGGTCTGGTATGTCACCATGGCAATTTTGGTGTCTCTATCTCAATCCCTCTAGCGCCACCACCTGTCCAAATGTGTACTCATGTTTATGCTAATAACTTTTGAACCGTAAGGGCTAGAAACGAAATTATTTTTTCCTCTAATTTCTGAGCTCATGCCAATTCGATTGCACCCTATGACGTCATTTTCCATCTTGGATATTTCCCCGCCATTTTCAATTAACCGGAAAACCTACTTTTGCGAACTCGTCCTAGACGGTTCATCCGATTTGCACGAAAATTGAACCAGATCATCTTCAGACAATATTGACAAAAAATCTTGCAAATCAAGTTGATTCGTCTAATCGTTTTTGATAAACGCGCGAACAAATTTTACATAACGTTTGCAAAAACACACTTAAGGCAATATCTCCGCAACGCTTTATCGTGTTCAAACCAAACTTGGTACATCTCATCATAAGCATGACTCGAGGCTACATGCAGCATTTCGGCGCTGTGCCACCTACTGGTCTGGAGATACGAAAAATGGCTATTTTAGCTTTTCTTTGCTGAACCGTTTGTCCAAATATCATAAAAGGGGCCTCGTTAGATTCGGGACGTCATGCCGAGTCGACGGATATCCAATTTTACCATATCGGCCATTTTGGCTGTCGGCCATCTTGAATTATGTGCTAAAATGCTGTATTTTATCAACGCATGAACGGTTTGTTACGAAACTCGGTATGGGTCATCACCACGATACCCCAAAGTAGCCTGACAAGTTTCGAAAACAGCGCCACCTAGTGGAGATTTTTTTAAAAAAATGCTCAGAACTTTGGGTGTGGTTGACTTGTTTTCACGAAACTCATCTCATTGGACTCCTGAATCGTTGCCGAGTCCAACGATACCACACTTGCCAGGTTTCGCCGTATGGTTTGTGCACCGTTGTAATTTAGCGCTTAAAACTTTTTTGCCGATATCTTCGAAACCGCTAGTCCGATCGAGACGAAACCAGCGACAGAAGTTCGGAAACATAGGTCGTTAGGCACAATCGTGAGCCCAAATGTCAAAATATTGATAGTAAGGGGTAGTAAAATCCAATCAAAGTCAGGTGTCAGGCTGAAACCCTATTGTAACTGTTCATTTTCCCATGATGCATCATTCTCCAGCTAAAACTGATCGGGCAGACCAAACCGTAAGTCGTAGAGACTTGAAACTTGCAGGGCTGGTAGTACTCACAACGACTACCGACGTCACCGAAGCCCGCCCCGATCGGCCTGACGGGGGCGCTACAGCGATCAAAAGTACGAAACGGCGATCAAAAGTACGAAACGGCTCATAACTCCTCAACCGTAAGGCGTAGCCTCGAGTGCCTTATATCGCTGGAATCCTTGGCTCAAGGCGGACAAAATGCATGCCTCGGATTTGCTTGCCCTTCAGGCGCCAATTTCGAGATATTTTAGGTTTTTTGTAAAACCTACTTTTGCAAATTACTCCCAGGTTCTTTGCCTGATCAGAACCAAACCACTGCAGAAATGTTCTCTGGAGAGTGCTTATCAATAATTATAAAAAAATATCATATTTTGATTCATGATTGGTAAGAGGAGCCAAAATGTACGATGTGACCGGGACCTCTTTTACTAAAATGGCTATAACTCGTGAACAAAATGTGATATTTTCACCAAGTTCAGGTCACATATGTATGAGCTCAATCTGAGATCACATGAAAAAAATCGCAATTATTGACCACTTGGTGGCGCTATATTAGGGGAAAAACACATGAAAATGCAATATACACACCCAAACATTAGTCAGATGAAAATGGGCATTCATTGTCTTCGTCCAGGGTGCCATGATAGTCTATGAGGAAATTGGTGTATCTCAAAAAACTTTCTATATGTCATTGCCACAATGCCCTGAAGGAGCCTGAGAAATTTCAAGCCTACGTTTTTCACAGCATTCACCTCCTTAGACTTCTGAATCCTTGCCGAGTCCAATGATACCAAACATGCCAGGTTTCACCTTACGATTTGTAAAAAGGTGTACTTTAGCACCTAAAAAACCTTTGCGAATGTCTTTGAAACAGTTAGTCCGATCAAAACAAAACCACATCAGCAAATTCAGAAACATAGGTCAATAGCTAAACAATAATGACAAAAAGCCAACATTTTGGAAGGAAGTGGCAAAAAAATCCAATTAATGCAGCCCATGCTTTCATAAATATAAGTGGCTATAACTTCAAAACAAAATGAGATATTTACAACAAATTTGACACATATTTATGGGCACACATTGAGGACACCTAAAAAAAAAGCAGAGATGTGTTATAACTGTAAAAAAACCCCATATTTTTCATTAGTTAAATTGCCTGTATTGCCGTGAATGCTCTTTCCCATCTTTGATCTAAGTTTATTTATTTCTTTGGATCCTCATTAGCCAACAACTAGGCAGTGACTACTCTTCCTGAGGTCCCAAAAAGTAAAAACTACAAACCTACATTAAAGCTGCAAGAGCAATGAAAGGGTCCTCGCTCCTGTGCCACCACCAGAGTATGTGAGCAGAGTGGAGCGGCATCAATTTCCCATTCACGCTCTAAGCGTTCAATAATCACTCCGCTCCAGCTCCACTCCTGGTTCAGCATTTCCCCCTCCCAGCTCCACTCCTCGCTCACTGATATCAGAAACACTGCTCCGTCTTCGCTCCGAGGAAATTTGCGTCTATTTAAGTAAGCTCAGAAATGTCACAAAAATTTGCTTTATAACATTCATTAAATGAAAAAAAAATAATAATAATAGGCGATAGTTTCAACGTGCTTTATTGGAACATTGTGTGCAAAAAAAAATACGACATGCCAAGCTCATTAGGCTTTATCAGCATTAAAAGTTAAATATCATTGCTGCTTTTTGCAGTGCAAATTTAGTTGAGAATCATGAAAATAGTACTACGTTTTCATCCGTTATTTTATCTATGGCTCACTATACATTACAGATTTCTGCTCATTCAAAATAAGATCCAGATAAGCAGATAAGCACTGTAAGACTACATTTGTTTGAATGCATTAGAGAGAATGCTTGTGTGTGTGAATAAGTGCTACCTGTTTAAAATGTGCTTTCACCCGATCATATTCAGTATGTAGAAGGTACAAAAAATTCCTTGAACTATAACATCCCGCTCATGTCCGTCGTCGTCATCATAACCTTTACATTCTTTCTGATTTGAATGATCCATCTGTGTGGTGGAAGCGGCAGTACTGAAGCTAGTTAAACGTGTTTAACGTGTGTGTGTATTGTGGATAAAAAAGCAGTTTTGTTATGGGCCATTGACAATAATTGCACTTGTGATGGAGCGGTAGTGGAGACTTTTTAAAAAATCACGCCGCTCGACTCCTCGCTCCGCTCCCACTCCACTCCGCTCACATACTCTGGCCACCACCACCTTGTGGGCTTTAGGAACACAGAGCATGGTGGGCAAAATGCATTTAAGTATATAAAAATAGGAGGACTAAATCAATCATTTGTATTTGCCACACTTCCTGCTACCAGCTGGTAGCACTATGACTAACTAAAATTCTGGCAAAACATCAGAATTTGTCAGGATGCCGCGGACACGCCGTTCAACAAAACTCAAGATTTGTTACCCACAGGTGGCACTATAACCAACTGAATATTGGCATGTAGACCGCCATCGGTACTCGGGCCCTAATTAAATCAACAACAATAAAATTAAACATACAAATCCCATTAAATGTTCCTTCCATTTAAAACTAATTTTACTTCTTAAAATATGTAATATCTGATAGTAAATCATTCCATATTTTCATTCCTCTATATATTATAGTCCATTGTTCTGCAGTGATTTAAAAAAAAAAAAATACATGACAGTCCGTGCACACTTTAAAACAGGAGAAAGATCATTGGAAAAATAATGATGACAATAATAGTCCTAAACAACTTCCTTGAGGAACACCACATTGCTCTTTAAAATCTGAATAACTTCCATAATAACATAAACATTGTCACATATTAAACAGATAACTTTTAAACCAATGCAGACAGTAAGAAGTACATATGTGACATTTCAATTTATCCAGCAATAATTTATGATCCATTACATAAAATGCTGAGCTAAAATCTAACAAGAATTTTACCAAAATCGACACCCATATGTATGGACTCTGAGGACACATAAAAAAAGTGGTGGGATTGTGCGTCTTGGTGGCGCTATAATAGAACACAACATGAAATTCTCATTGACTACAATGTAGTATTTTTTTAACTCGTCCTAGACCGTTTGTCCGATTTGTCTTCTTCTTTGCGCTTGGCCCCGGTATTGCTGCTTGCAGCTATATTTATTCATCTTCTTCTTCTTCCGCCACGAAGTCTATGGCAGCCCATAGAACCGTATGGTAAAAAGTTATGAAATTTGGCACACTAATAGAGGACAGTCTGAAATGTCACCAGAGCAAATTTTGAGTCTCTAACTCAATCCCTCTAGCGCCACCATCAGTCCAAAATTAGACTCATGTTTATGCTAATAACTTTTGAACCATAAGGGCTAGAAACGAAATTCTTTTTTCCTCTGATTCCTTGGCTCAAGACAATTCGATTGCACCCTATGACGTCATTTTCCGTCATAATAATTTTCCCGCCATTTTTAATTAACCGAAAAACCTACTTTTGCGAACTCGTCCTAGACGATTCATCCGATTTGCACGAAAATTGAACCAGATCATCTTCAGACCATGCTGACAAAAAATCTTGCAAATCAAGTTGATTCGTCAAATCATTTGCGATAAACGCGCAAACAAATTTTACGTAGCGGTTGCAAAAACACTCTTAAGGCAATATCTCCGCAACGCTTTATCGTATTCAAACCAAACTTGGTACATGTCATCACAATCATGACTTGAGGCAACATACAGCGTTTCGGCGCAGCGCCACCTACTGGTCCGGAGATACGAAAAATTGTTATTTTTGCTTATAACTTCTGAACTGTTTGTCCAAAAATCATAAAAGTGGTCTCGTTACATTCAGGACGGCATGCCGAGTCGTCTGATATTCAATTTTACCATATCGGCCATTTTGGCTGTCGGCCATTTTGAATTATGTGCTAAAATGCTATATTTTACAAATGCATTAGTGTATTGTTACTAAACTCGGTATGTGACTTCCACTCCATGCCCTGAAGGTACTCAAAAAGTTTTGGGGCAGTGCCACCTTGTGGTCAAAAGTTATAACAAACTTGACAAAAATGCTAATAACTTTTGATTTAATTAGCTTAGTATAATGAAACTGGTCATAATACATTCATTGGCTCATGCCGATTCAATTGCATCCTATGACGTCATTTTCGGTCATGATAATTTCCCCGCCATATTTAATTTTCCAAAAAACCTACTTTTGCGAACTCGTCCTAGACGGTTTGTCCGATTTGCACGAAAATTGAACCAGATCATCTTCAGACCATGCTGACAAAAAAACTTGCAAATCAAGTTGATTCGTCAAATCGTTTTTGATAAACGTGCACACAAATTTTACGTAGCGGTTGCAAAAACACTCATAAGGCTATATCCCCACAATGCTTTATCGTGTTCAATCCAAACTTGGTACATGTCATCACAAGCATGACTTGAGGCAACTTGCAGCGTTTCGGCGCAGCGCCACCTACTGGTCCGGAGATACAAAAAATGGCTATTTTTGCTTATAACTTTTGAACTGTTTGTCCAAAAATCATAAAAGTTGTCTCGTTAGATTCAGGACGGTATTCAGAGTTGTCTGATATTCAATTTTACCATATCGGCCATTTTGGCTCTCGGCCATTTTGAATTATGTGCTAAAATACTCTATTTTACAAACGCATTAGTCTATCGTTACGAAACTTGGTATGGGTCTTCCGCACCATGCTTTGAAGGTACTCAAAAAGTTTTGGGGCAGTGCCACCTTGTGGTCAGAGGTTATAACAAAATTTACAAACATGCTAATAACTTTTGATTAAATTAGCCTAGTTTAATGAAACTGGTCATAATACATTTATTGGCTCATGCCGAGAACATAGATACTAATTTTGCCATATTTGGTCAAACATCCTGTCCTCAATGTTCTTATTTGATCAAAACCTACTTTTTCTAACTCATCCTAGACCGTTTATCCAATTTCCACCAAAATCGAATCGTATCATCTTCAGACTATGTCAACAAAAAGTTAGGGATTTTGCATTAATAGATGAAACCATTTTTGTAAACCGCAGCGACGAAGTTGAGGCATGATGTCAAAATGACTCTTGAGGCTGTATCTCTGCAATGCTTTGACATATTGGTATCAAACTTTGCATGTGTCATTGTTCCCTTATTCTGACCACACCACATCAATTTCGTAACTGTGCCACCTATTGGTCAAAAGTGATAAACCATTTACTTATATTATCAGTGACTCTATATATGATATTTCAGCCATTTTGCCTAAAATCATCTTAAAACGTGATTAATTGCTTATTGCTCCAGTTGATCTGACACTGCCAGCCATTTTGGCATGTCTTGTCTTCTTTGCGCTTGGCCCCGGTATTGCTGCTTGCAGCTATATTTATCATTGAGATGCTATTATAGTTTTAATTATTTTTTGAACTTTTTTATTTTTATATTTTTAAATTTAAAGTTTTAGTAATGTAGTTTTTACAATTTTTATATTTATTAATTTTATTTAAAGTTTTGGGTGTGATTAAGGGATGTAGAAAGTGGCCATGCAGAATAAGGCATTCATATTTGTAATTGATACTAGTAAACAGCCAATATTCTAGTAATATGCATGCTAATGAGCAACTAGTTAATAGTAAGAATTGGACCGTAAACTAAAGTGTTACCAGAATTGTATTTACAGAAATGTAAATGATGACAGAATTTTCATTTTTGGGTGCACTATCCCTTTAAAGTTTATTTTCTTTAAAGCTGCTGTCCGTAACTTTTTTTGTGTTCAAGATTTACGAAAATTATATAATGAGAATGTACAGCATGAATCCATTTTCCAAACCGTGTTTTTGTCTTACCCTGAATCATCATGGTACACTTATAATAAGTGTTTATATTGGGACTATTTCAGACCGGTCTGGTAGGAACCGCTGCGGAGGAGCACAGTCCCTGCGTGACTCGCCATAGACAGTGTTGGGGAAAGTTAGTTTGAAAAGTAATGCATTACAATATTGCGTTACTCCCTTAAAAAGTAACTAATTGAGTTACTTAGTTACTTTTTTAAGAAAAGTAATGCGTTATGTTACTTTTGTGTTTGGGCTGGGCTTGTTTTTTTTTGTTTTGTTTTTTATACAACTAAAAAATTACATTTTTGTGCAAATATAAAGACCTCTTCATACCAAAATTTAAATAATAAGCCTCAGGCTGAGGTAAAAATTCACATGTACAGTAGAGGGCGCAGCTCAAACAAACCAAGACGCATGCAGTTCTGTTTATTTACCGCTAGAGCGCATAAAGTTACAGACTGCAGCTTTAAAGTAACAACATTGTTTGTATGGTTTTAGTTTGCAGTTAACTATAATAACCCTGATGTGCCAGTGTTTATGTCTAGTTTAAGTTTCCCTCACACTCTTTCTCCAACCCTCCTCAACACACACAATCTCTGTAGGACTTGTCATCTTGGTCGTCTGCTGATGAGTTGGATACTTCGGGTTCCCTGAGCCCCGCGTCTGGACGCAGCACTCCCAGCCGCCAGCGATCGGTAACACATCACCCTCATGTTCTGTTGGGCCCTTCAAAGATCAGTGTTTGCTTGTCACGTTGAGACGGTAGTCTGACACTTGAATGTCCCTGAAACTTGGCCTCCAAAAACACACTTGACACCTTATTAGCATATTGCTCAGAGTTCCTCCAAAGCTCAGAACCTTTCCCAGCATGCTCTCCTCTAATGCAAGAGGACTGGAGATGTGATTCATCCCTGTTGTGTTTCCACATCCCTTTGATTGATCCAAGTGCGTTTTACATCCCTAAAACAACTAGTCACACCTGGTTCACACCCCTAAATTCTGGTTTGGTTGGTTCCTCTACTCATTTTCCCACATTCATGTTTATTCTAGATTCCCACACTGTAGTCTTCAAGGAATACTGGTTCTATGAAAAAATGTCCAGGTCATATTTAACCTCAAAATCAAAAGAAGAAAGTGTGAAATTATATTTAGCATAAAGAAAAATCATGCCTTTTTTAAATTTCTCATTCTCATTACAGTTATACAATGATTTTAAATGACAAATCAACAAAGTATTACTGTAATGTAAGAATATTGAAATAAATAATATGTATTATAATACTATAATAAATCATTTTAATGCTTTTTATGGTACTTAATTTGTAATTTTTTGCATTATTATGCATATATAATGAATGATTTTGTCACACTTTAGATTAGGGTCCAAATCTCACTATTAACTATGACTCTTGCCTCAATAAACTCCTAATAACTGGTTATTAATAATTAGTAAGGTAGTTGTTAAGTTTAGATATTGGGTAGGATTAAGGGATGTGAAATGTGGTCATGCATAATAAGGCATTAAAGGTCCCGTTTTTTTGAAGCTTTGATTGTGTTTGCAGAGTGCAATATAACATGTGTTCATGTTTCGCGTGTAAAAAAACAGTATTTTTCACACAATTTACTTATCTGTATACCGCTGTTTTCACTGTCCTCAAAACGGCTTGAAAGATTTCCTTGTTCTATGAAGTCCCTCCTTCAGAAATACGTAACCAGTTCTGATTGTGCCAGCGGTTCCTGTGTTGTGATTCGACAGCAGCTTAGCGCACGTTGCCCGGAAAGGTCACGCCTCTTACCGTAACGTAGAGATGCATGCGCTCAAAGTACAGCGTCCCTGAAGGCCAAACAAAGGTGATTTGACTCCGGGATGAAAATAACAGCGTCTCGACGACATGGCGACAAACACACTACAAACGCAACCGAACGCAACACTTCCTCTTCTCCACGTGGGAGAGCAACAAGACCACGCCCCCTTTTTTACGTATTCTTGTGGGCGGAGGTTAGTCAACAAACTGTTCTACTGACGTCATTAAAGCAGGAAGTACAGGGATGTAGTCCAAACCGGCCGTTCGCTGTAGGCTTTGAAAGGGAACTTCTGTTAAATAAAATATCTCGCTTGGCATTGAACTTTGAGCTTTATAATTGTACAGGTATTATTTATGCTCTAACAGCAACATTACGCACTAACTAAAGTTTGAAAAATGGGATCACGAAGAACAGGAACTTTAATATGTGCTTTATAAGTACTAATAAACAGCAATATCCTAGTAATATGCATGCTTATAAACAAAGTTAATAATTGAGAATTGGACCCTAAACTAAAGTGTTACCGAGACTTTTTCTGGATGGCGGTAATGAGAATTTGGGGGTAAAATATGCTTGCCAAGTTGTTTATCAAAATAATATCGTAATGCAAAAAATCTTAATGGTGGACTTCCTGGGTGAAATATGACCTTTGACATGATTTTGTCAGAGTCACTCTCAGAAAACAAGCCATTTGTCCAGTGAAAAAAAATCACAAAATGAGCTTAAAATAGTAAAGGATCCCTTGTTGGCAAGGTCGTTTTTCTGAGAACGGTGTCATGAAGAACCAGTTTCTTTGTCTCCATAGAGGTGCTGTCACCCCCCCCTCATTTGATTTTGTTGGTGCTCTTCTTTTTTGGGTTCTTTCATCAGTAGCTTTGTCTTTATTTGCCTGGACTGAAACATTCTTTCTTTCTTTTACCCCCCTGTTCATTGCAAACAGCCACGGGGCAAAAGTAGTCTGTCACAGCCCGGAGCCTGTGTGAGCAGTCCACTTCACAGGTACCTTTCTCCTGGTTTCTAGAACACTCGGAAGATAATGGAACTCAACCCATGACCTGAATGTAGGTCCCTAGCGCTAAAGGGTCTGGGTTGACCCCTAAGTGGACAGTGTCCTACTAACCTGACAGACCACCCTTGCGGTGGCCTGGCGACCTAATTAGCAACCTAAAGGCTCATGCTGATGACTTCCATCATCTTCTGTGATTCTAGACACTGCTCAGGTTAGGGAGCTGAGATAGACACTACGAAGGGAGCTCATGCACCAGGCACAAGCCTCACAACACCTTTTAAAACATGCTTGTTTTATGTATTCTTGGCTGTAAATATGGATACGCTAGGCTGCTTTTGCTGCTGAGCCGTTCATTTTCTTGACTATTCAGCAAGCGTCTGCAATGAACAATCTTGGCAACAGTTTCTCTCTTTTTCTCTCTCTGGTGTGTTACATCTGCTCTTTCACCGACTAATCAATCATCTTCTCCCTCCTCCAATCTGCCATGCGTGCAGTTTGATGACACTAGAGAAACATCACTGTGCCTTACATAGACTCAATGTCAGAACACACAATAACATTCCAGTGGTTCTCAGCTGCTGGGACAGTTCTGAAGGAGTGACTAAGCCCGCTTTCCCATGATATGTCAGCATTAAAGGGGGTTAGTCACAACAAGTTGATGTTTTGTATTCAGGCATGGTGCAATTACAAGATATTTTTGTCATAAAATGTTTAATAATATATATTTGTTTAGTATAATATAATTGAAACAAGTGACAATCTGGTTTCCCATGAAATGCCAGCTTTAGTCACAAATAGTTGTCTTGAAGTGGGTCATGTTGAAATGACAAGATTTATTTGATTATAAAATAATTGTCCAATTAATATAAAACATAATCCCATTAAATCCCCTTTAAAGATGCATATTCACAATGACATTTTTATTTAATTGTTTAAACATTTATATTTTAGTATAAGATAATTGTTAAACAGAGGAAAGAAAGCCAATCTGTTTTGGAATGACATGAGGGTGAGAAATGTATGGAAGAGTTTTAACCCTTAAAGGGTTAGTTCACCCAAAAAGGAAAATTCTGTCATTAATTACTCTCAAGAGATTTTCTGAAGAGACTCGATCGCTTTATATGATGAAGAGATTCAATTTAGGCTTTTATTCACATATAAACATTCATCAACTCACATCAGTTGTGGTAAACGGAACATGATATGAGAGAACCAATGAGGTTCATTCTCGTGTTGCGCAGCACGTTTGAGCTTCTGCAAGAACCAATGAGGTTCATTCTCGTGTTGCGCAGCACGTTTGAGCTTCTGCAAGAACCAATGAGGTTCATTCTCATGTGAGCAGCACGTTTGAGCTTCAGCAATTACTAATGAGGTTTGTTCTTGTGCATCAAGCAGGTTTGGTTGAGCTTCTGTTTATGTCCCCTGAGCAATGTTTAAATATGAATAAAAGCCTGAATTAAATCTGTTCATCATATAAAGTGATCGAGTCTCTTCAGAAAATTTGGACTAAACCGCTCGATTCATATGGATTAGTTTTACGATCTCTTTATGAACTTTTTGATGCGTCAAAGTGGTAGTTGTAGAAAGCTCTGATTTCCATCAAAAAGATCTTCATTTGTGTTCTGAAAATGAACCAATGTTTTTTGGAACTAAATGAGCGTGAGTAAATGATGACAGAACTTTCATTTTTGGTTGAACCAACCATCTAAGATTTTTTATTCATTATTTATACTCTCCCTCGAGTTGAACACAAAATATTTTTTGAAGAATGTGGGTAATCAAACAGTTGATGGACCTCATTGACTTCCATAGCATGTAAAGAAAATACTATGAAAGGCAATGGAGACCATTAACTATCAACCATCAACTAATAAGATTTTTGTTATTTTAAGATAAAATTGAGAAATATCAAACTGAGTACAATATTCACAATCAAATAAACACATTTTTTTTTACAGAATGATAGATAATGAAGTAATATTGTTCTATATTTTGGATACTTTTCCCAGAAGATCAATGCAACATTGAACTACAGTATTCAACTCTATTTGCATTTCCAGTCACTTTCTACTAGTGATTAGTGTTTCAAGGAAGTCAGATAAAATCATTATTCCGGTCATTTGTATCTAAATCAATGTAGCAAAGTAGACTTATTATTAAAGCCAGTTTGTCGACTGTAACCGATGTAAGTATCTTGCTCAAAGAGCAGAATGGTGATCGGTCATGGAGTTCGAACATAAAACATTTTGTTTCTTCTTCTTTTTAACAATTAGGCCACAGTACCCATGCACAGATATTGAGGGGCTAGTTCACCTAAAAATGAAAATTCTGTTATTCAATCTCAAATTGTTCCAAACATTCTCTTTCTTCTGTTGAACACAAAAGAAGATATTTTGAAGAATGTGATAACCAGTTGATGGACCCCATTGACTTGCCCATATTCTTCACAAAAAAAAAACATTTGTGTTCATCAGAAGAAAGAAATTCACACCGGTTTGGAACAATTTGAGGGTGATTAAATTATGACAGAATTTTCATTTTTGGGTGAACTATCCCTTTAAGGATATCCCTCTTTGCCTTAAACTGTGCTTTTTGTTAGCATTCACTCTGTTTAACAGTGCTATGACAAACAGGCATATTTATAAAGAATAAAATGTCCCTTCTGCTTTTAAATGCTACTGAAGATTTCAAACTAACTCTATCCATGTCAAGCTTGTGCAGCTAATGTGTTTCCAAATATAACAGACAGAGATAAATGTGCATGTAGAAATTATTCCATCCATTAAATATGAAAGCCTATTTAGGGAGAAACTATAGATGTCTTTTGTGGATTGTGAATCAACACAAAATCCGTTTCCTTAGATACAGTTTTAGAAAGCTACTCAACAAATGTCATTTCTCTTATTTACGTTGTTTTGCATCTGAGTATTTCCACCTCTTTGTGCCGTTTTTTTTTAGCAGGTCTCGCAACGCCGCTGGATCCGGTTCCTCCCATTCTGAAGAGGAAGATCCACCGTCCTGGTGCAAAAGCTTCCTGAAGCGTGTCCTCTGGGCCGCTCTGCCCCTGCAGATCTTCCTGCTGCTGGTGGTGATCGTGGCCTTTCTTGTGCCTACGTCTGAGGAATACTACAGCTGTGTCCAACTCAACAACTTTGCCCGCTCCTTCCACCCCATGCTCCGCTACACCAACGGGCCTCCGCCCATGTGAGCCTGACTTTGAAGTAAAAAAAAAACGGCAGCTCAGCATTGGGTTTCTCCCGAAATTGGCAACTGACATAATTCAAGAGTTTGGCAGCCAAAGTGAATTATTATTGTGTCCTTGTACAGCTGCTAATTTTACAGTACGTCACCGAGTCTCGTGTAGATGTTAGAACAAAGCCTATTGCACTGAAAACTGCTGTCAGGTGTTGTTTGTGCTACTGATGTTCTTCCATATTTGACGTGAGGGAGGAAAATAGAGCGTAGGATATTAACTCAACACTGGTACTGTCGGAAGAGTTAATCAGGTCTAAAGGCCTTTTTTAATCATGGAAAGATAGAGTTTATTGGGAAAAAACTGAAATGTGTGGAATTGCTTGTATTAAATGAATAACTTGTAAAAAAGAGAAGATGAAAAATTTATTAACTCTATATTGCAATTATTTTTTATATGTATTTTTGGCATGTGGTCATCCTTTGGTTTTAAAACAATCATTGATTTCATTGAATTTGTTGTTGATTTTTAATTTTTGATCTTAAATTACCTGCTCTAATATTCAAGTTAACTGTCATGAATATGTAAACCATCAAAGAAAAGGATATTTATGTATGTACAGTTTGCTAAGGCCTAAGAAACCTTCGCAATGAAAATACACATATGATATGCACTTAACCTGCTGATTAGTATTTTTCATTAAAATAAAAGATTAAATGACAGTAATTTAATTGTGAATCATAGTTATTTTTCCTGCCAGATGCAATCTCTGCTTAATCATTGAACTGATTTGCACACAATATTCACAGGGTTGTATTAAACACTGCCATCAATTCATTGTCAACATACGTCCATTAGGAGGTTGGAGTAATCTCGCTCATCACAACAAACATTGTAAAACATTTCATTTTGCACTTTTGTCGAAATACATGGCTACTTTTGAATGTTATAGAAACATACTTTTTGTGTTAACTGGCACATGCTTGCCAGCTAAAACGGGAAATATTTATTAACCTTCAGAAACAACTATATTAAACCAGCTTGTTCGGTGCTGATGGACTAGTGTAGCCATGTTTTTCTCCATCATAACTTGCTAAAGCTGTTTAACCAAGGGAATTGTGCTGGTTAGGCTAGTTAAGAAGCCAGTTGGGGAGACCAGAACTACAGTGACGCATTGCTGCAACATACATATTATTTTTTCCACTCAATTATGTTGTAATAACGAGATATGTCGTAAAAACCACATATTTTCTTGTAATAACGATGTCGTTTTAACGATATCTTTTCTCGTAATAACGAGATGTTATGTCATTAAAACGACATATGCTTCTCGTTAAAACAACATTTTCTCCTAATAAGGACATGTGTTGTATAGTGATGTTTACAAAATACACCTTAGTGGCGTAACTTTAACCTAGTAAAGACGGACCCCGGTCTAATGTGGATAAAGGTATATTTTGTACACATCACTATACAACTTATGTCCTTATTAGGAGAAAATATATGTCGTGTAAAGATAAAAATGTCATTTTAACAACATATCTTGTTATTATGAGTTAAAACGACATCTCATTATTACAATATAATTGAGTGGAAAAAAATATATAATGTATGTGGTAGCAATGTGTCACCGTACAGAACATCAGAATCCAGTCCACATCATATGCAGGCTGTGCAGCTACAGTAGGATGAACATTCATTTAGAATTGGAGGTTATTATCACAGTGGGCTGCCGATCTCTCCGATGTTGAACTGGAAGGAGCTGGCAGAACCTGGGGTTTGAACTCATGAGAATGAGCAACGCTTATGGGTGAAACTGGAGTTTCCCAGATGTGAGGCGCGTGATGCTGGTGTAGATGAGCAGTGCAGTGACGTGATTGGATCAGAACCTCCAGCCTTCTGAGAACTTCATAGTTTGGCACGCAGCCTGTGCAGTCAACACCCAACATCTGAGACACCACAGTGTAGAAGTCCAGCAACTGCAATGTACAAGCATACTTGTTACTTTTAACAATGTCAATCCATTCCCATGTGCACATATATACATAAATATACACTATATTGACAAAAGTATTGGGACACCCCTCCAAATAATTGAATCCAGGTGTTCCAATCACTTCCATGGCCACAGGTGTTTAAAATCAAGCACCTAGGCATGCAAATGCTTCTACAAACATTTGTGAAAGAATGGGCCGCTCTCAGGTGCTCAGTGAATTCAAGCGTGGTACTGTGATAGTTGCCACCTGTGTAATAAGTTCATTCTTGAAATTTCCTCACTACTAAATATTCCACGGTCAACTGTTAGTGGTATTATAACAAAGTGGAAACAATTGGGAACAACAGCCACGAAGTGGTAGGCCATGTAAAATCACAGAGCGGGGTCAGCACATGCTGAGGTGCACAGTGGGCAGAAGTCGCCAACTTTCTGCAGAGTCAATAGCTACAGACCTCCAAACTTTGTGTGGCCTTCAGATTAGCTCAAGAACAGTGTGAAGAGAGCTTCATGAAATGGGTTTCCATGGCCGAGCAGCTCATCCAAGCCTTACATCACCAAGTGCAATGCAAAGCGTCGAATGCAGTGGTGTAAAGCACGGCGCCACTGGACTCTAGAGCAGTGGAGACGTGTTCTCTGGAGTGACGAATCACGCTTCTCTGTCTGGCAATCCAATGGACGAGTCTGGGTTTGGCAGCTGCCAGGAGAACGGGTGTACATATGTTGGCGGTTGCCAGGAGAACTTGCATGACTGCATTGTGCCAATTATGGTGTGGGGTTGTTTTTCAGTGGTCGGGCTTGGCGCCTTAGTTCCAGTGAAAGGAACTCTTAATGCTTCAGAATACCAAGACATTTTGGACAATTTCATGCTCCCAACTTTGTGGGAACAGTTTGGGGATGGCCCCTTCCTGTTCCAATATGACTGCACACCAGTGCACAAAGCAAGGTCCATAAAGACATGGATGAGCAAGTTTGGTGTGGAGGAACTTGAGTCCTGACCTCAACCTGATAGAACACCTTTGGGATGAATTAGAGCGAAGACTACAAGACAGACCTTCTTGTCCAACATCAGTGCCTGACCTCACAAATGCGCTTCTAAAGGAATGGTCAAAAATTCCCATAAACACACTCCCAGAAGAGTTGAAGCTGTTATAGCTGGGGTGGGCCAACTCCATATTAAACCCTACGGATTAAGAATGGGATGTTATTAAAGTTCATGTGCATGTAAAGACAGGTGTCCCAAAACTTTTGGCAATATAGTGTGTATATATATATATATATATATATATATATATATATATATATATATATATATATATATATATATATATATATATATATATATATATATATATATATATATATATATATATATATATATATATATATATATATATATATATATATATATATATTCAGGATTTTTTTATATGTAGATATGCGTCTTGCGTCACACTCTGTACCTGTTTCTCACTGTGAGTAAGATCTGCTATGGCACTAGACTGAGTGTCCAGGAGTCTTTGGGCTTGTTGGATCTCATCTCTGGCTCTGAGTTCCTGGTTTTGCAGCTCTGACTTGATGGTGGTCAGCTTCTTCTCAGTCTTTACCTTGTTCTTCTCGAGCTTCCCCAGATTCTTACTCTGCTCCTCTATGGCTTGGTTTTGTTCCATCACTTTGATCTTGTTGCACCAAAGACAGCAGAAACTGAGCATTTATAAGCATTGCCGCTCTCTATTTTCTTCATCTTATTGTGAACAACTCATCCATGCATGTTTCATCTTCCTTAACAATTGTTTTGACCTGATTAATTACTCAAAATGTCATAACTCAATATTCCAGTAAAAAATCATCTATTTCTTTTTCGATAATCCAATTCGATTCACGTTGTACGTCACAATATGGAAGTAAAGATCTGTTGCTACTTCAATTCTTTTGCGACTTAAAACATGAAGGATCGATTTAGAACATATACATTAATGCATTTGGCAGAGGCTTTAATCCAAAGAAACTTTGTATTCAAAGCACATCCTATTATCAGTACATATAGAAACTAAAATACTTCTAATCTCCAAAGAAGCATATAGTCATATAAAGAACCCTATACAAAGAAAGTTGGTCTTGATAAGGTCATTTTTATATTCATGCAATTTCAGATTCCCTCAAAGAATTCTAAAGATAAACAGTTTTGTATATTTACAGATTCACTTTTTTTATTATTATTAAACACTTTTTTGTATTTTATGCTGAAATGACTCTGTTTGGTGAGGGTCTGGGGGCCAGGGCTCTTCCCTGTACCTTGAGCTCATTGGTGTGGGACAGCTGGGCTTTCAGCTCTGTGTTGGAGAAGCGTAAGGTGCTCAGCTCCGCCTGCAGTCGATCCACCCGCTTCTGGAGCTTCTTACAGGCCAGAGCAGCGTCATCTTTCTCCACCGCCAGAGCTGAGCGGCTCCTCTTCTCCTCCTCCAGCTGGACCACCTTCCTCCTCAGCAGCTCCAGGTGAAGGTCTTTACTTCCTGAACGCTCCTTCTGTTCTTTAAGCTGTAGCCATGGATGGAAATAATAGCCAATTATCATTAACAATCATATAATATTAGGAATGCTGTATGGTTAATATTTAAAAGTTAGATCAAGATTTATATTTAAGATTCACATTTCTGTTATGACAACTCTCGGAGTGTTTGGCATGGTAATAGATATGACAATGTTGATATGTTTGGTCTTGGCGTAATAGACCTGCTACATTACTGCTGCTGCAGAGCAAGTACAGGACTTGCTATTGCCAACATACACGACACACTGCTGTGAGGCAAGTAAGACAATAGAGCGCACATGAATTACCCGTAGCAGATCTATACAGGTGGAGCTGGGGAAGGTGGAGGGTTTCTGAAAGTGCGCTGCACTGCTACAGCAAATACTGACAAAGTATTTAAAGGTTGAGTAGCGAGATCATTGGCTACTGATACAGCAGGAACCAATCAGCCGTGCCCTGTTCATTGCAAGTCATGCGAGCAGATAAGGAGTTAAGGACCTATCAGTCTGTGCCATCTTCATGACAGAACTTTGTATATAACTTATATGTGACCCTAGACCAAAACCAGTCATAAGTTGCACGTGTATATTTGTGGCAATAGCCAACACTACATTGTATGGGTCAAAATTATAAATTTTTATTTTATGCCAAACATCATTAGGATATTAAGTAAATATCATGTTCCATGAAGATATTTTGTAAATTTATTTTGAAAAGATATTTTGAATATATATATATCAAATTATTAGTAGTAATATGCATTGCTAAGGACTTCATTTGGACGACTTTAAATGTGATTTTCTCAATATTTAGATTTTGTTGCACCCTCAGATTCCTGTAACATCCAGAGAAAGCAGGCTGAGGCATGGATCTAAGTGCAGGGGTTTAATAAAGAAACAACTATACAAACAAAATGAAACATGGAGAACAAGAAACAAAAGCTAACCGAAAGCAGGGACCATCACATTCAACAACTCAGAGAGCAAATGAAACACAAGGGCTATAAATACACAGGGGCAAACAAGCTTAACAACAGTAATGAGGAAACAAGATACACCTGGGGAGACTAATCAACATGAAAAACTACAAAATAAAGCACAGGAAACACTTCAAAGTAAAAGTCCAAGGACAGACACAGCGCATATGTGACAATTCCGGATTTTCAAATAGTTGAAAAACGTCCTATCCTAACAAACCATACATCAATGGAAAGCTTATTTATTCAGCTTTCAGATGATATATATATATATATATATATATATATATATATATATATATATATATATATATATATATATATATATATATATATATATATATATATATATATATATATATATATACTGATGAATTTAGTATAATATACATTTAAAGAATTTTCCTTTTGATTGAAGAATATTTAATTAATTAAATTTCAATGGATTTGATTTTTTTTTTCAATTGTTATTTTTTGTTTTTATTAAACCACAAATATTACAAAAATTTAAAAACTTTGGAAAATTCCCTATTTAAAAAAAAATGTTTAAGATAAATTTTGTACATTTTAAGGGTTATGCTTTATTTTATAGTGTCATTGTTACATGTTACACGCAGTTACTATAGTAATAACTATAAATTATGCATAATGCATGCAACTAACCCTCAACCAAACCCTAATCCTACCCTATAGTAAGTACATGTTGTTACTTAATATTAATCAGTAATTAAATGTGTAAATAAAGTGTATCTAAAAAAAAAACACCTTAAAATAAAGTGTAACCCGTAAAATTACTATAGTAACTGCATGTAACATGTAACAATAACACTATAAAATAAAGTGTTACCTTTTTAAGTCAGTAAAATATGACACAATTGGGCAGTAATTTGTAGTTTTATTTTACATGTAACATGTTTTATTTTACTTTACATGCCTTTCTCTGAAGACTGTAGATTTGTGTCTTGGTCTCCAGTAACGTTGTCCCTTCCTGCCTGGTCAGCTGTTGTGCTCGAGTAAGAATGGCCTCAAGTCTCATATCAAATCCCAGATCTGCAGCAACATGATCCACTTTTAACTTCTCTGAGAGCTGCTCCACAAGCCGCAGGTACTACAGAGGAAGAAGACCAATGACATTACTGAGAGGTCATTTGAAGACGTTTATGATGCATTCTGATTATTCCAACTAGATATCCATCATTAACGCGACAGCGGGCACTTCCATTCGTAACTTAATTGTGCAAGGCTTCTGGTGTCATTCGCTTTAAGTTATTTTTAGCTGTCAAAAGCAGCTTGTTATGCTGGTTGATATTACAAACCAGTATTTTTATCATATTATTTGGTAACACTTTGTCGATAGTCCACTTTAGACATTCTACTAACTAGAAGTATCTTTGCAACTACATATTAACTATCTCTCATTAGAGTATTAGTAGACTGTCTGCTTAATATCTACTAACCTATCAGTCTACTAATACACTGTAAACCTGAATAAGTTGGCAAAACTCAACAAATTGAGGCAATTGGTTCCATAATTTTTTTAGTTTAAGTAAGCAGAACTTGCAGATTTTTATTTTGTACTCAGACATTTAAATTGCTCTTAACTTCACATATTTGAGTAAGCAAATTCATACATTTAACTTAAAATGATCAACTTACAGTATTTTTAGTAGTGGTAACTTGGCTAACTAGCTAATTCAATAAATGCTACCTTGCTAATTGGTTACACAATGCTTTGATGGCATTAGCATAGCATAGCAGTTGCTGAATGAGTACAGCAATATAGAATATTTAACATACATCATCAACATGATGGTATTTAGCATTTACTGTCCCTTTTGAGTGTCATGGCAAAGTATGCTGGGAAATAGAAATTCCATCCCAGTTTCAGTTAAATTTAAGTTTGTCTAAATTAAAAGAAACCAGTTCATAAAACTCAAAAACAATTAAATAATTCAGATTACTTAAAATGTGTCAGTTTTGTGAACTCAAAAGAAAAAGACAGTTCTAAATACTCATAAAAATTAATTTGATTGAACTAATTTGTTTAATTTGAGTTGGCTCTGCTCAAACCGATTATTTATTTTGAGCGTTAGGGTTTACAGTGTACTATGAGAGTAGTTGACATGTAGTTGTCTTTTTTATTATTTTAATGTATTATTATAAACACTGGTTTGTAGTGCAAATAGTTTTACCGTTTACTGCACTATAGCAGTTAATGAACTGGAAGTCTCTCATATTCACAGAAAATAGCATTCTTGTTGCAAAATAAGGTGGATCCAGTGGCTGTACGTCTGGCACGTCATGTTAGTCAAACTCGCATCAGCTGTCTGTCGGCTGATCACGTCTACCTATAGAAATACGACGTCTATCACCGCATCGTATTCAAGGGATGGTGCAAACGACCTTAATGGCCGTATGAGTTAGAGGACTTGTTGATATACAGTGAGGAAAATAAGTATTTGAACACCCTGCTATTTTGCAAGTCTTAGTGTATTACCAACAGTAACCTTGGAAACGGTGGTCCCAGCTCTTTTCAGGTCATTGACCAGCTCCTCCCTTGTAGTTCTGGGCTGATTTCTCACCTTTCTTAGGATCATTGAGACCCCACGAGGTGAGTTCTTGCATGGAGCCCCAGTCCGAGGGAGATTGACAGTCATGTTTAGCTTCTTCCATTTTCTAATGATTGCTCCAACAGTGGACCTTTTTTCACCAAGCTGCTTGGCAATTTCCCCGTAGCCCTTTCCAGCCTTGTGGAGGTGTACAATTTTGTCTCTAGTGTCTTTGGACAACTCTTTGGTCTTGGCCATGTTAGTAGTTGGATTCTTACTGATTGTATGGGGTGGACAGGTGTCTTTATGCAGCTAACGACCTCATACAGGTGCATCTAATTTAGGATAATAAAATGGAGTGGAGGTGGATATTTTAAAGGCAGACTAACAGGTCTTTGAGGGTCAGAATTATAGCTGATAGACAAGTGTTCAAATACTTATTTACAGCTGTATCATACAAATAAATAGTTACAAAAACATACATTGTGACTTCTGGATTTCTGGATTTTTTTTTTGATTATGTCTCTCACAGTGGACATGCACCTACGATGAAAAATTCAGACCCCTCCATGATTTCTAAGTGGGAGAACTTGCAAAATAGCAGGGTGTTCAAATACTTATTTCCCTCACTGTATATAGCTCCTCAGTACTATCAGCAGCTATTGTGTTTCTCCAGAGCTCATTTCCCCCACCTCCACCCCCAGCTCCTCCTCTTGTCAGTCAGGATTTGGTATTCTAATTCCCCTTGAATCAGACTAAATTCCTGAATTATTTTGTACATTTAATATCATTAATGATATTTGCAATACATTATGTTGGTTCTGTTCTGTTTACCCTAAGGGGGGTTATTGCTGCTCTCCCTGCTCTTATCCATGCTAGGCTGCATGGATGCGAACTCCCTCTTGCCCAGAACAGAACCATACCGGCAATCCAAACTATATGCTAATAGTCAAGTCAATCAATCATATTTGACGACAGTGGTCCTGACAGAAATATTTTACAATGTGACTACTTCCTCACATGCTGTTTGTCCAGATTCATTCCATCTTTGCAGACTCCAGCAGTCAGCAGCTCATCCTCCAGACTCTGTATTCTGTCCAGCAGCTCCTGTTTCCTCCGTTCAGAGCCGCTCTGATGCTCTTTGTGGCTGGACAACTGCTCTGACACCTCCGCCAGCCTGCCTTCCACCTCCATCTGAGACTAAAGCACGCAGAAGCATAAGTTGAAGAATAAGAATGCAATCTGTTTAATAATAGTTCGAAATGCAAATGACCTTTCGTGCACTTTTCTCCCTGGCACAAAGGGCTGTAAGTGCCTTCAATATGTCGTTCTCTGTGTGTGGAACAGGAAGAGAGTGATCGTCCAGCAGGGCTTCCACATTCTTCACGAAGGCCTCATGGTGACTGTGAGACGCCTGAGCTTCGTTCTGGCAGCCGTGGAGTTTATTTTCCAGATCTTGAGACAGATTCTCGTAGTGGCGGCAGCGCTGCTGTGCAGACGTAAGCGCCAGTTCAGTCTCCTGCAGGGAGTTTTTAAGGGTCTGGTTCTCCCTCTCTAAACTTAGCTTCTTCAGGGAGATTATATCCAATTCCTGACAAAACATACAGTATATTACTGATTTAATCTTACTGATATTGCTTTACAGGAAATATAATTAATATTCACAATGTTTAAAAAAAAGGCTCATACTTTAGATTAGGGTCCAATTCTCAGTATTAACTAACTATTAAATATAACTTTTGCCTCAATAACTGGTAACTCCTAATAACTGGTTATTAATAGTTAGTAAGGTAGTTGTTAAGTTTAAGTATTGGGTAGAATTAAGGAATGTGGAATATGGTCATGCAGAATAAGGCATTAATATGTGCTTTATAAGTACTAATAAGCAGACAATATAATATACATGCTAATAAGCAACTTTAAATAAAGTCTTATATATATAAAGTTTTAAATATATTTAATTATTCTGCTGAAGTGAAATAAGCTACTTGTCAAAAGTTTGGAATAATTAAATAATTTTAAAAAAATGTTTTTGAAATATGAATCCCACTGTTAAGTTATGAAAAAATTTTCTTCCAGTAATGTTAATAGAAAGTTTGTTCAAAGTTCTTAAAATGTTAGTATACAACTTTCATTGAACATTTTTTCGGAAAAATTTCTTTTGAAATGGTACTGCTTGCCTTGAACATTCAAAAGTAACGTTCATAAATGTTTGTAAAATTTTCAAATGTAATGTTCCCTTTAATATTTGTATAACTAAGAAAAAATGTTTTTAAAGACATGAAAAACTGGGCATTTTGAACGTTCAGAAAACATAATGGGAACGTTAGCAAAACATATTTTTGTGACACTGAACATACTTTTAAGACAGTGAAGACTGGAGTAATGGCTGCTGAAAATTGCATAATTATTCATATTTTAAATTGTAATAATGTTCCCAATATTTTTGATCGAATAAATGCAGTTTATCCAAACGTTTGATCGGTAGTGTGTAACCCAGACATATTCTGAACAGGTTTTGTCAGATTCACCCTAAAATATGCTTGCGTTGCTAAAGTTGTGTGTTACATTGCATGATCGATCTGGATGGATACCTGTCTGTTAGAGTTCAGCTCATTTGCTCTGGAGGCTGAGAGCGCATGTTCACGGTCTACATCAGTCACCAGTCTCTTTACGGTTTCTCTGCTGGCTTTACACTCCACCTCATACAACTTCACACTCTCCTCTAAAGAGCAAATGCAGCTCTTCAGCCGCTCTCTGTCCTTGAAGCATGCATCCACCTTATCATAGAGAGATATGTTAGAGATCTGGAGAATATTAAAGGATCAGCAGAAAGCATATGCCTAAAACACTCACCACGGATACAATATAATCCATAGGATCCACCTTTCCTGCCACATTTACAGAGACTTTGTTTGCTAACGTTGATATAAACTCGTCACATCTCCTCTGGGTCTCAGTGGCTTCCTGTTTTGCCTTGTTGCATTCTGCAAAATATTGTCTGAAAAATTTGTAACAGTGTTTGCTAAAAGAAAATGATCCCTGGAATAAAATCAAACATAGATGATGCTTTAATTGATGTAGGCAGGTGATGTTGGGGAGGCGGAGGGCTAGAATAAGAATTCCCATACACTCTCCGAAAAAAAGCTGTCACTGGGGCGGCACCCTTTAAAAAAGGTACGCCTTTGCACCTAAAGAGTGCCTATTAGTACCTCAAAGGCACATATTGGTAATATTATTATATTAAAATGTTTTTACATATTAGTAACTAAATGGTACATGTTAGAACCTTTTTAATGGGTACTGTCCCAGTGACAGCTTTTGTACTGTTAAAAGTTGGAAACATTAATATTTTTAATGTTTTTGAAAGAAGTCTCATGCTCATCAAGCCTGCATTTATTTGATAAACATACAGAAAAATATTAATATTGTGAAATATTATTACAATTTAAAATAATGGTTTTCTATTTTATTATACTTTAAAAATGCATTGTCAGCATCATTACTCCAGTATCACATGATCCTTCAGAAATCATTCTAATATGCTGATGTATTATCCATGTTGAAAACAGTTGTGCTATGTTTTTTATTTAAACCTGTAATACTTTTTTCAGGATTCATTGATGAATAAAAAGTTTAAAAGAACAGCATTTATTCAAAATAGAAATATTTTCGAACAATATAAATTTGTAACTTTTTATCAATTTAACACTTTAATAAAAGTATTGATTTTTTAATTATTGAACGGTAGTGTATATTGTTACACAATATTTCTATTTTAAATAAATGCTGTTGCATACAAAGAATACTGGTATTCTGGATTGTTATAAAAAAAAATCCTGATGGTTATAAAAAAATATATTAAGCAGCAAAACTATTTCCAACATAAATAATCCATTCATCCATCCATCATCTTCCGCTTATCCGGGGCCGGGTCACGGGGGCAACAGTCTAAGCAGAGACGCCCAGACTTCCCTCTCCCTTGCCACTTCCTCCAGCTCTTCCGGGGGAACCCAGAGGCGTTCCCAAGCCAGCCGGGAGACATAGTCCCTCCAGCGTGTCCTAGGTCTTCCCCGGGGCCTCCTCCCGGTGGGACGTGCCTGGAACACCTCCCTGGGAAGACGTCCAGGAGGCATCCGAAATAGATGCCCGAGCCACCTCAGCTGGCTCCTCTCGATGTGGAGGAGCAACGGCTCTACTCTGAGCTCCTCCCGAGTGACTGAGCTTCTCACCCTATCTCTAAGGGAGCGCCCAGCTACCCTACGGAGAAAGCTCATTTCGGCCGCCTGTATCCGGGATCTTGTCCTTTCGGTCATGACCCACAGCTCATGACCATAGGTGAGAGTAGGAACGTAGATTGACCGGTAAATCGAGAGCTTTGCCTTACAGCTCAGCTCCTTCTTTACCACGACAGACCGGTACATCGACTGCATTACTGCAGAAGCTGCACCGATCCGTCTGTCAATCTCCCGTTCCATCCTCCCCTCACTCGTGAACAAGACCCCAAGATACCTGAACTCCTCCACTTGAGGCAGGAACTCTCCACCAACCTGAAGTGGGCAATCCACCCTTTTCCGACTGAGAACCATGGCCTCGGCCTTGGAGGTGCTCATTCTCATCCCAGCCGCTTCACACTCGGCTGCAAACCGTCCCAGTGCACGCTGAAGGTCCTGGTCTGAGGAGGCCAACATGACAACATCATCCGCAAAAAGCAGCGACGAAATCGTGTGGTCCCCAAACCGGACACTCTCCGGCCCTTGGCTGCGCCTAGAAATTCTGTCCATAAAAATTATGAACAGAACCGGTGACAAAGGGCAGCCCTGCCGGAGTCCAACATGCACCGGGAACAGGTTTGACTTACTGCCGGCAATGCGAACCAAGCTCTTGCTCCGGTCGTACAAGGACCGAACAGCCCTAAGCAGGGGGCCGCCTACCCCATACTCCCAGAGCACCCTGGAGAAGACTCCAGGTGTCACTGTCACTGCCCACGTGGGCGTTGAAGTCCCCCAGTAGAACGACGGAGTCTCCAGTCGGAGCACTTTCCAGCACCCCTCCCAGAGACTCCAAGAGGGCCGGGTACGGGCCGTAGGCATAAACGACAGTGAGAGACCTATCCCCGAGCCGAAGGCGCAGGGAAGCGACCCTCTCGTTCACCGGGGTGAACTCCAACACATGACGGCTGAGCTTGGGGGCTATAAGCAAACCCACTCCAGCCCTCCGCCTCTCACCATGGGCAACTCCAGAGTGGTAGAGAGTCCAGCCTCTCTCGAGAAGTGTGGTTCCAGAGCCCAAACTGTGCATGGAGGTGAGCCCGACTATCTCTAGTCGGTACCTCTCGACCTCCCGCACAAGCTCAGGCTCCTTCCCCGCCAACGAGGTGACATTCCACGTCCCTAAAGCCAGATTCCGTGTCCAGAGATCGGGTCGTCGGGGGCCTCGCCCTCGACTGTCGCCCGATCCACTATGCACCGGCCCCTTCCGCTCCCTCCTACAGGTGGTGAGCCCACAGGAGGGCGGCCCCACGTGACTCATTCGGGCTGAGCCTGGCCGGACCCCATGAGGGGAGGCCCGGCCACCAGGCGCTCGCATACGAGCCCCAACCCCAGGCCTGGCTCCAGGGTGGGGCCCCGGCTGCGCCATGCCGGGCGACGTCACGGTCCTTGCTGTAGTTGAAATCATAAGGGTTTGTGAACTGTTCTTAGTCTGGCCCGTCACCAAGGACCTGTTTGCCTTGGGAGACCCTACCAGGGGCATATAGCCCCAGACAACATAGCTCCCAGGATCATTCGGGTACTCAAACCTCTCCACCACGATAAGGTGACAGTTCGAGGAGAGGAACATAAATAATAAATCAGCATATTAGAATGATTTCTGAAGGATCATGTGACACTGAAGTCTGGAGTAATGGCTGATGAAAATACAGCTTTGCATCACAGAAATAAATTATATTTTAAATTCAAAATAGAAAACATTATTTTAAATTGTAATCATATTTCACAATATAACTGTTTTTCCTGTATTTTTGATCAAATAAATGCAGCTTTGGTGAGCATAAGAGACTTCTTTCAAAAACATTAAAAATAGTAATGTTTCCAAATGTGTTTCCATGTGTATGTGTGTTGCACATATGTTGACTATATTTATGTAGTTATACATAGCCAATTTATGTATATGAATGTTTCTTTCTTTTTAAATGGATAATTTAAATAGTGAAGGAAAAGCAGTCAACGTGTGTGCAGCATAAGTGAGGAGTCCATCAATATATATTAAAAAGCATCCCGGAATGCACATTATGACATTAAAGAGATGCAAACTACTAAACTATTATTCTAAAATGGAAAAAATGTAAATAAAAAAAGAAAGGATAGGTGTGCGCAAACTTTTGACTTGTAGTTTACCAAAAATGCTCACTTCGACTTAATATCAAATTCCATTGTTTTCTCCTTGATCTCCTGGTTCTCCTTTGTAAGTGTGTGCATTCTCATGTCCATGATGCTTTTGGAGGAGGTGATGGAGATCATTTCTTGCTCTGTGTTGTGGTTGCGTTCTCTGAGCGAGCTGATGAGTGACTCATGTCTTGCCTCTTTCTCTTTATGTCTATCTATAGCATCCTTTAAACTCTTCAAAGTCTCGTCCTGAGATGCAACTTTGGATTGGCTTTCCAAGAACTGTTAAAATGAAATATGTTATTTCACAAAGAGAATGTGCATTCAAAACATCCGGAATTGCCAGTGAATATGTAAACCTGTGACTGGAGGTTGTTGTATTTGGCCTGCAGGGCGGCCAGCTCTTCACGGGCCGTCTCAGTGGCCTGTTTATAGTGTGTGAGGTGCTGCTGGATCACAGACTCTTCCATTGCGAAACGCTGTCAATCAAACCTGAATGTTGACAGACAGAAACTGATGTATCCATAGCAATGGTAACATTCACAATGAATATTAAAGGGATAGTTCACCCAAAAATGAAAATTAACCCCCCGGAGCTGTGTGTGAAGCAGTTTTGTGATGGATAGATGCACTTTTATGGACTTCAAAACAGAAACAGCCATTATAAAGCTTGGAAGAGTCAGGAAATGTTTTTAATAACTGATTGTATTCGTCTGAAAGAAGAATGTCATATAGGCCTATGGCTTGAGGGTGAGTAAATCATGGGCTAATTTTCATTTTTGGGTGAATCCTTTAATATTTTTTTTTAAATAATAGTAATAAATCAGAGTGGGGATATTATTTAACTCTGAATTACAATTAACTCCCCAATTTAGGGGAATTTGGTTATGAATTAACACCTAGATGATCATAAAATACACATTGAAAGTTTTACAAAACAGATCACATTTTAATAATTGTGACTGTCTAAATTATTACATGTTTGCATGTTTTAGTCTGCACTATGACAAGTCCCAAAGATGTTACAGCATTTTATTGATCCTCCTGACACAAATCAAATGATATATGGTTATAGCAGAAGGAAGTCAAGTCATTAAGTCAACGATTCTTTTTATGAAGAAAATAATTATGAGAATGTATCACTCTATAAATTGGCACAGTGTACAAAAAATAAAAACTCACTTTGTTTGTCTTTGTTGTTGCTCCACGTCGAAATATCAAACCAACTCTGACTAATGCCATGTTATGGCGCTGTAGTTTATCAAGTATCCAAGCAACACAACAACACTTAACGCACTAACCATTAGGGGGCGCAAGATCAAATGTTGAAAAAGTCAAGCTTATCCATAACATTTATGCATCTGTCAAATGCTTTTATCGGAGCGACGTACAATGCGTTCAGTTTTGATTTTATTGGTTTTAATTCACTGACATTATGGATTTGAATATGACAAATAACATAAAGCCTCCTATTTACCTCATAGAGTCTTGATAAATGTGTGCTATATAAGTAAATTCAAAGAAGCATTACAATTCTCCTCGATAAAAGCGCTTTTGGTAACACTTTATTTCACAGTGTCCTTGTTACATATGTTACGTGTAGCCTACTTACCATAGTAATAACAGTAAATTATGCATAATTACATGCAATTTACAACCAAATCCTAATCCTATTGTAAGTACATAGTCTTAATATCAGAACTTAAATATATAATTACACTGAAACAATGACACCTTAAAATAAAGTGTAACCGCATTTTTAACTTTGACTAGAAAATGTGTTATAGTTTGATATATAATTAGCACATAAGCTACATGAAAGAACAAAAAAAAAAAAAAATAATTAAATGAACACACTTTCAAATCCTTATCTTATTTTACACACATATTTAAGAGAACAAACTTGCTTATATATTGCAACATGCTTTAGATTTGCTTTTACTACATGCCATTTACTAAATAAAGTAATGAGGTTGTTCAAAATAAAACCCACAAGCTCAAAATTAAAGGGATAGAGATTAAGTTTTAAACATGGATATTTTTCTTACACAAACCCATCGCTTCGCTTCAGAAGGCCTTTATTAAACCCCCAGAGCAGTGTGGAGCACTTTTATGATGGATGGATGCACTTTTATGAACTTCAATCAAAACAGAAACAGACATTCACTGCCATTATAAAGCTTGGAAGAGTCAGGACATGTTTTAATGTATCTCTGATTATATTCGTCTGAAAGAAGAATGTCATATAGGCCTACACCTAGGGTGACTTGAGGGTGAGTAAATCTGATTTTAATTTTTGAGGTGAATTATCCCTTTAAGCCGTGTCTCTACAGGGGCGGGGCAACATTACGTCTGCATTTGACGTCACCAAAATACAGGAAGTGACCGGTTCACTCGTGCTGTTCGAACTGTCAAATAATCTGTAAGAATGTTGCAACATGTATTTACAAAAATGTAACAGTTTCTGTCACCGAACGTTCTAATATTTGGCGGGACGGTACGCGACAGGTACGCTGAGGGTTAAGACGAATGAATTTCAGTGAATTATTAGAATCAATTGTATGTCACAGTGCAGCTTGTGTTGACAATAGTGTTAGAAAGAAATTCACATCGGATCTGCTTTGTTTGTCTCAGCTGATCAGAAAGAAGCTGACACGTCTGTCTTTGCACTTGCTTCTATATACAAATTATATTGAACCATAACGAGGGTTAGATATGACCAATGCAGTGTGTTGACATGCTTGTCATTCAAGGTCAGTTGAAATAGGCCTGTTGGCCAATAGATGTAGTGCTACTTTCAGGTCTGAAATATGCCTAATTTTACACTGTTTTAATGCTGAAACTGTCTGATTCTTACAGGCATGTCTCTCAAGATTCTACGGCGGTTACATCAACCCTTGAAATGGACCCAAGCCTGTGGATTTGCTCTCAGAACTGTAAATGGATTAAACAGTTTAAGCAGCACCATGAGGTTAAACTGCTCAACACTGGCATCCAGTGCACCTACACAAAACCTTTTTAAAGACCAGACTAGCTGTCACATAAGCTTAAATAACCATAGATACTTATTGCAAAGAGGAATGTTTCAAAGACCACAATTTGAAGTGCTGACCCCTTTAAATTTAATATCCAAAACATGGAGTATACAAATGAGATTGCAGTCCACAACAACCGTCACCAAGTCAGTGCTGAAACAAGGAGGTATACCTGGAAAAAGGACCTTTAAGGGACCAAGAACCAAACAGCCATCACGAACCACTCAGCCCAGTCTGGAGGAGGTGTGTGACTATTGAGTGTTACGATAAAACCAATTATGATATATATATATATATATATATATATATATATATATATATATATATATATATATATATATATATATATATATATATATATATATATAAGATGACTGTTTAGTATGTATTTAATGGTATTTTTCAGGACATGATGCAGTGCATTGCATACGCAACTGCAGATCAGTACCATTTACCAACACTCTGTCACGATCTCATAGCTCATGGCTTCAATGAAATCAAAGAATTTCCCAGAGGTCAGTTCATCTGCATCACTTATTTATGTTTCTGAGCTGACATAAAAAACAATGCATTGCATTCTTGCTCAAGCGCAGTCTCTTATTTGTAGTAAATAAATGTTGTGGGTTTCAGACGCTTCTAATGTTTTGGTGATGGGAACAGAGAATGCTTCAAAACCAAACGACAGTGGCACAATATTCTTCTTCAGGTATGCTGAATGATTATTTTGTCACTTAAATTTCTTGGTTTTTGATTTCTGATTAGTAATAATTTTTTTGTGTGTTATTTACCATTTTAGAGAAGGCTCAGTGGTGTTCTGGAATGTTGATGAGAAAACTGTAAGTATTAAGATAACACACACACTGAAGCAACTGGCATATGTTCTGATAGATAGCTTTCAAATGGAAACCATTCAAATGCTCTATATTCTAATAAGGTTGGAAGCTGTATTAAAGGAACATTTTAATAAAGCTCCTTGGAGGGATAGTTCACCCAAAAATGAAAATTCTGTCATAATTTACTCACCCTCATGTCATTCCAAAGACTTTCATTCATCTTCTGAACACAAATGAAGATCTTTTTGATGAAATCTGAGAGATTTCCGTCCCTCTGTTTACAGCTACGCAACTACCACTTTGACGCTTCAAAAAGTTCATAAAGAGATTGTAAAACTAATCAATATGAATTGAGCAGTTTATTCCATATTTTCTGAAGAGACTTGATCACTTAATATGATGAACAGATTTAATTTAGGCTTTTATTCACATTTAAACATTGATCAGGGGACATTAACAGAAGCTCAAACAAACCTGCTCAAACGTGCTGCGTAATACGAGAATAAACCTCATTGGTTCTTGCAAAAGCTCAAACGTGCTGCGTAACACGAGAATGAACCTCATTGGTTCTTGCAAAAGTTCAAACGTGCTGCGTAACACGAGAATGAACCTCATTGGCGCTCTCACGTCAAGTGAACATGCTTGAGCTTCCGTTTACCACAACTGATGTGTGAGCTGATGAATGTTTATATGTGAATAAAAGACTAAATTCAATCTGTTCATCATATAAAGTGATCGAGTCTCTTCAGAAAATATGGACTAAACTGCTCAATTCATTTGGATTAGTTTTACAATGTCTTTATGAACTTTTCAAAGTAAGTCAAAGTGGTAGTTGAGTAGCTTCAATGGATGGATAAAAAAGATCTTCATTTGTGTTCCAAAGATGAACAAAAGTCTCATGGTTTTAGTTAATGACAGAACTTTCGTTTTTGGGTGAACTATCTCTAATAAAGAAATATATGAAAATCCTATTGACCAGTGAATTTCCATTGCATATCAGTCAATTATATATATAAATATGCCACGTGAATCTGAATCAGGTGTTTTCCCAATATTAAAAAGCTCTTTCACAAAATTAAAAATTATGCTATATTTTATACTCAGGTAAAGACGGCGATGAGGGTACTGGAGCAGCATGAAATTCAACCCTATGAAGTCGCTCTGATCCACTGGGAAAATGAAGAAATCAATTATACAGTAGGAGAGTCAGTCACAAATCTTTCATTTCATAATGTAATATATGCAAAAACTGAAATCATGTAATGCTCCTTGAAAGTTGATGATGGTACTACTTTAAGATGAAGCCATGCTTTTATTTTTGCTTGTTTGATTATTTATTTTTGTTGGTTCAGGGGTAATTCAAAGCTCCATCATGGAATCTTCTTGTTTAACGGAGAGCTGGATTATGAGCAGGTTGTTCTGGAGAAGTTTGCATTTTCCAATGCTTTATCTCTGTCAGGTGGGATTATGTTTGCTTTTTCACACATTTTTTATCAAACTTTGTGAGACTAATTATTTTTTTAACGCTTGCATTGCTTTTACCTTCAGTAAAACTGGCAATATGGGAGGTTTCCCTCGACAACTTTGTTGAGTCCATCCAGTCAATTCCTGAGGTAGATCCACTTATGTACTTTTTCATAGGTAATACCAGCATTTGGTGCTTTTCTGCAAAATATACTTTTATTGGAAATGAGGTAATTTTAGCCATAAACCTTTCTAAACAGATGCTGAAGTCTGGACAACGAGTGAAACTGTCCAGGGCTGAAGTTATGCAGAAGATAGGGGAGCTCTTTTCCCTGAGGTCAGGATCCATATGACTATATCTGGGTTATATTGTATGAGATAATCTACCGCTCTGTTTCTTCTAATATTGTTACACTTTTACAGGCACTGCATAAACCTCAGCTCTGACTTACTGATCACACCTGATTTCTACTGGGACAGAGAAGATCTCGAGCAGCTCTATGACAAGACCTGTCAGTTCCTCAATATTAACAGGAGAGTCAAGGTTAGTGAAAGTACTTGCAATAAAATGTGACATAAATATCCTGATCAAAGGATGGCATAATGCTGCATTGATCCTAATGCACTGTTTGTTTTCTAGGTTGTGAACGAGAAGTTGCAGCACTGCACTGAACTTACAGACCTGATGAGGAATCACCTCAGTGAGAAACACAGTCTCAGACTGGAGTGGATGATCGTCGTGCTGATCACCATTGAGGTTAGAAAACACTGAATGCTCACTTATTTAATATCATCCAGTCAACTCGCTTTCATTTTGAATATCAGTTTAATAATAGGCCGTGTATTCAGCTGCATTGTCAAAAAACAGCCATGTGTGTTTTTTTTTAAATGTCTGCATCATATCGTGTACGTTTTACAAATGTAACATAAAAACGTGTTTATTTTCTTCTCTCTGAAGGTGATGTTTGAACTTGCTCGTGTAATCTTCTGAGGACCCACAGATATAGACTTACAAGAGGACTTACATTTTTTGTAAACCAACAAATTTAGTTTTCTGTAAATTAAGTTGATGTACTTCTTTATCAGTCATCTGATCTTTTGTTATTCTTAATGTGACTTTGTGACCTGAAATTAAAAAAAATAAAGGATCCACATATAGTGGATACAAGGCCGTAACCATGTCTTGAACATTGGGGGTGGGGGGGTGGTTAAAAGGGATTCAAGAGAATAAAGAACAAGGCCTAAGTATAGCCTAGTTGTGAATTAATCCATTTAAACTCTGCAAATAATAAATATATATATATACACTCACCTAAAGGATTATTAGGAACACCATACTTATACTGTGTGACCCCCTTTCGCCTTCAGAATTGCCTTAATTCTACGTGGCATTGATTCAACAAGGTGCTGAAAGCATTCTTTAGAAATGTTGGCCCATATTGATAGGATAGCATCTTGCAGTTGATGGAGATTTGTGGGATGCACATCCAGGGCACGAAGCTCCTGTTCCACCACATCCCAAAGATGCTCTATGGGGTTGAGATCTGGTGACTGTGTGGGCCATTTTAGTACAGTGAACTCATTGTCATGTTCAAGAAACCAATTTGAAATTATTTGAGCTTTGTGACATGGTGCATTATCCTGCTGGAAGTAGCCATCAGAGGATGGGTACATGGTGGTCATAAAGGGATGGACATGGTCAGAAACAATGCTCAGGTAGGCCGTGGCATTTAAACGATGCCCAATTGGCACTAAGGGGCCTAAAGTGTACCAAGAAAACATCCCCCACACCATTACACAACCACCACCAACCTGCACAGTGGTAACAAGGCATGATGGATCCATGTTCTCATTCTGTTTACGCCAAATTCTGACTCTACCATCTGAATGTCTCAACAGGAATCGAGACTCATCAGACCAAGCAACATTTTTCCAGTCTTCAACTGTCCAATTTTGGTGAGCTTGTGCAAATTGTAGCCTCTTTTTCCTATTTGTAGTGGAGATGAGTGGTACCCGGTGGGGTCTTCTGCTGTTGTAGCCCATCCGCCTCAAGGTTGTGTGTGTTGTGGCTTCACAAATGCTTTTCTGCATACCTCTGTTGTAACGAGTGGTTATTTCAGTCAAAGTTGCTCTTCTATCAGCTTGAATCAGTCGACCCATTCTCTTCTGACCTCTAGCATCAACAAGGCATTTTCGCCCACAGGACTGCCGCATACTGGATGTTTTTCCCTTTTCACACCATTCTTTGTAAACCCTAGAAATGGTTGTGCGTGAAAATCCCAGTAACTGAGCAGATTGTGAAATACTCAGACCGGCCGGACTGGCACCAACAACCATGCCATGCTAAAAATTGCTTAAATCACCTTTCGTTCCCATTCTGACATTCAGTTTGGAGTTCAGGAGATTGTCTTGACCAGGACCACACCCCTTAATGCATTGAAGCAACTGCCTTGTGATTGGTTGATTAGATAATTGCATTAATGAGAAATTGAACAGGTGTTCCTAATAACCCTTTAGGTGAGTGTATATATATATATATGTGTGTCAAAAATGTCAAATAAAAAAGCTTCTTGTCTCGTCACATTCAGTTATGAATGACATCATTTAAATTATTAAATATTTTAAATTCAAAATGATGAAATTACATTAAAAAAAGTTGAGTAGTTTGCATCACTGTATGTTACCGTGGGTTGTTAAACCTATCCATCGTAAAACAGTTGTCAAATATTAAATGTTTAGCTACTTATATCTTGCCACGAACGCACTCTTTTATTGTAAAAAATAAAAAGGTTGTCCAAGCTGGTCATTAGCTAGTCAACCATCTTGAGACAGCTGTGACTTAGAGAAATCTGTGACTAGAAGTCACAGTTCATTAAGGTCTGGTTTCACAGACAGGGTTTAGATTAAGCCAATGCCACTGACATATTTTAAGATGTCATATTATAAAATATAAGAACAGCTCAAACATGCATTTTAGTCTGGACTAGATTCAAACCTTGTCTGTGAAAACATATTAATTGTGGGCATGGAGGGGGGAATCTGTTGCAAAGAAACAGCCCTATTCTTAAATGTGCGACGTGTCTATTATCATCAAACTTTATTACAGACTCAGGGTCCCAAAAAAAAAGACAATATGTAAATGGATGGAATACTGTACAACACACAAAATACGAATATTGTTCACCAAATTTATTCAGATGTCTAAACTTGTCTGTGCTATTTTCTAGATGTTTTATTTGTTTATTACCATGTATTGATGGAACATTTTTAGGAAAGTGACATCGATAGCCCTCTATTTACAACTAACATAGAGTATATGAGCTTGAGCAGGCTAATATTTAAACAGCTCCGAAATGTGCACAACTCTTCAGATGCTGCCTTGTTGCCAATGGCATGGAACTGCTAAAAAATTATCCACTGATTTTTAATTCACAAAAAGCTGCGACAAAGTTTATAATGTTGTCAAGCTGGTTTTTGGAACATTGCAACACGTGCCATCATAAACTGGATTTTCTAGCAGGGTGTTTTATATTTCACACACGTATTCACCATTTCACTAGTTAATGTGATGAAAATACTAACATATACATCGTGACGTAATGCTGATGTTCTACAGCAGCTGATTGACTGATCATCAGCCTCTTGTGATTGACAGCCGTTCGATCCGGCGCGCGCTCATGTCATGTGATTCAAACTCTCCGGAAAACAGCAGCGAGCGGATCACTGACTGAGACTGACTACACTCGTACTGCGTCGGTGAAGAAGTTTCCTCCGTTTTTTAGCCAACAAACCAAACCGAATAAGGCTTAGAACTCTGTCGGGAAAGAACGGTAAGGGTCTTATTTGAAACAAGTGTTTAATAAACAGGTTGTCGGCGTTTTTACCCTAGTAACGATAAGCACTATTGATTACTCACGGATCTTGACCAGAAATGATTAATAACGTGACCGTTTTCTTCTTGACATGGCTTGCGTTAACGGAAGACTAAGATTTTTGATCTCTCTTGTTTATATGTGTGTTTTCTTTCGCTCATTAATAAGTGTAACGTTATTTTATTGGGTTCGTTGCTTGAGCGCGTGTTTCCTATTTGTCCGCGGAAACTTTTGTACTCGGAATTCACATCAACATGGGCGGGGCCTCAACACACACACACACACACACACACACACACACACACACACACACGTAGTAGCCTCAAAACCTGTTTAGACGTTTAAGCCACACGCTTCTGCCAATTTGATATTATGTAGTCCCCTTAGGATGTTTTACACTTAAAATATTTTGCAAGTACACAAGTAGGTTTTTACTATATTTTTGAGGATATTGTAAATAGAAATAGAGTAAAACAAGTAACGTTACACTCAAAATTAATGTAGTTTTGCTGACCAAAGTGTAATAATATTTAATGAGGAGCAATATCTACTGAAATCCTAATGATTATTTTCTTTTAGTTTGTGTTGTGTTTATGTGGGGAAAATGGACTTGGCACATCACGGTCTTGTGCTTCTGAAGCGTCTCAATGCTCAGAGAGAGTTTGGTTTCCTCTGTGACTGTACTGTGGCCATCGGGGATGTTCTTTTCAAAGCCCATAAAGCCGTTCTTGCTGCTTTCTCAAACTACTTCCGTATGCTGTTCATCCATCAAGACAGGTAACATGAACTTGATGGCAAAAAAGTTGTAGTACTTGAATTGTATTATTTCAGAGGAGGTCTGGATTTAAACGATTCTTTCTGTTTTCTTTTGTAGCGACTGTGTTCGACTGAAGCCTTCAGACATACAAGCAGATATCTTCAGCTACCTGCTTAACTTGATGTACACTGGAAAATTTACCTCACAACCCATTGACCCTCTTCGCCTTGAGCAGGGTGTAAAATTCCTGCATGCGTACCCCTTATTACAGGAGGCAAGTCTTCTTATAAACCCCGAGTCCCAGTATGTACCTTTGACAAACTCACTTTATGGTATACAGATACCTGATCAGACATGCAGCCGAGCCAAAATCAATTCAACGTGCAAGGGTGATGTTTATGCTAAAAACTGTGAAATCGTCAGCCAAGAATTTTCAGGAATTTCTGATATGGATTATAGATCTCCACTACCTGTCGGCATAGAGTCACCCACCCAGAACCCTGCAGCCACGGTCGTTCAACACCTCACATATGGCATAATGAGCAGAAGTGCTTCCTCCAGAAAGCATTACGGCTGCAATTATTGTGGAATCCGTTTTAACCAGAGGTGCAAGTTGAAGGAGCATCTGCTTGTCCACAGCAACCAAGCAACTGAGCCACAGGTGTCGTCTATGCAAAATGGTCACACTATTGAGCTTGAAGATCAGGAAATGGAGGAGGAGCTTTTGCATGCTGACAGTGATGTTATTAGTGATACCGATCAACAGGCGTGGATGGAAGACACCCCACCGCCCTCTGAAATTGCTGATATAGACAACCTGGAGGGCACCGAGATGGGCCGTGAAATGAAGCGCAGGAAATTTGAGTGTCCGACCTGTGCTCGCAAGTTTATTCAGAAGAGCCACTGGCGTGAGCACATGTACATTCACACAGGAAAGCCGTACAAGTGCAGTGCTTGTGGGAAGAACTTCTGCAGAGCAAACCAAGCTGCTCGACATGTTTGCTTGAGTCAGGACGCAGACTCGTACATTATGGTCAACAAACAGAGTTTGGTTCTGTGTGGTGGAGAAGACAACAGTCAGGTGGAAGCTCTCTTTCAGTCTTCAGAAAGACCCTATAAATGTAGCATGTGTGCAGCTTCTTTTGCAAGTCCGTCAGAGGTTCCCAAACATCAGTGTTTGACTGACAGTGAAGATTTACCATTGGCAGAACATTCACAGGAGGAAAATCAAAGTAAGGACTTGGCAACAACTTCTACGGAAGTAACCAGTCTTTCTTAAAACATCATGCTAAAGCAGTATTAGCTTCAATGCCAATATTTAACTTTGTTTTATGTGTTTGTGTTATAAACTGAGATTTTTTTTCTCTCTCTCATGCTTATTTTTGTGTTGCTAAAAGGTCATTTGGGGATTTGTTTGAAACTAATAAAATGCCACAACTCTATTTACTGTTTCTCCTTCCTATTTCACAAATTTGAAAAATAACCCAGCAGTTTTTTTCCCCATCCATTAACAAAATAAATGTGTTGGTGTGCTGTATATCCACTTCTCATAAATCATAAGCCAAACATTGGTGAAGTTTTCTTTTATTATTTTTTAAATAAAACTTGAAATATAATTTGTATTAAACCATACATTTTGAAATGTCTCAAAATACAGGAATAATGCTATACTCCTGTATTTTTGATTGTTAATATTACAACTTCATCAAAGATGCATAGCCTGTATAGTCTGTACAGATGGTTTCAAACACTTCTTAGGAATATATTAGAATAAGTTAACATGTTGATATCAATACTGCTATGGCTTATTCTGTCAGGCCAGGTGCTTTCAAAACCCCCTTAATACAGCAAGGCAGCTTGTATAATAACAAAAATTCAAAACTGTTTAATAATCATATGCAGAAGAGTATTGATTTTCATATGGAACATTTATATGTTAAGTGCTTCTCTGGGGAAAAAAACAACACATGGGGACAAGCCAGTAATTGCAACATTAGTTTGCATGCTTAAATTTATATGCTAACAATAATCACATGAATATTTTCTTGAATTGGGTTTTTCTGTAAATTATACTTCATTTTGTAACACTGGCGTATGACTATGTGGACAAACAAAAATAAATCTCTTTTTTTAATTGTTTGTAAAATATATTTGTAAAACAAATGAATCAACCTGTCATTTTCAGTTACAGATTAAAGGGATAGTTCACCCAAAAATGAAAATTGTTCCAAACCTGTATGAGTTTCTTTGTTCTGCTGAACACAAAAGAAGATATTTTGAAGAATGTTTGTAACAAAGCAGATAAAGCAACCATTGACTACCATAGTATTTTTCCCCTACTATGTTAGTCAATGGTTGCTCTCTCTGCTTGGTTACAAACATTCTTCAAAATATCTTCTTTTGTGTTCAGCAGAACAAAGAAACTCGAATGTGAGTAAATGATGACAGAATTTTCATTTTTGGGTGATCTATCCCTTTAAGTGACTGAATCTGAACGAATATCGTCTAAACCTCTTTGATGGAACATGAATGTGAAGTTTAAACTTTCAGTGTTTATTATTGATAGCAGGCGATTGCTTTTGCCTTAAACAATGACAATCTAAACATGCCAGACAGTCAAATCTATAGGATATAATGCATGTGTACAAATGTTTTAGATTTTATATGAAAACTTTTTGTTTTAGATATGTAATGTGATATAATGTGCTTAAGCTTACTCTGTCAGAATCAGCATAAAAATTATACATTGAAAAATATCCTTAGTATGAATATGACAAAATAGCTGCTTTTCAAGGGTTTAATAAAATAAAATGTTTGTAGTGATCAAAGAACAGCCTATCCACCGAACAGCTAAACTTAATGGAACTTTAATAATGCAATTTTATTTCTCAGTGGTTTGGTCATTTCTTTGTTGTGAGAAATGTGAAATCTGCCATTCTCTTCCAAGTGTAAAAAGTTTGTATCTTTTCTTGTTAAACTTGCACCTGGAATGATAAAATCAGTGTTATTCATTTCAAAGAAAAATTAAATATACAATGCAACTAAATGCGATATAAAGAAATCACTTACTACCTCATTAATATCTTTCATTTGGTTTAGCATGCCACTCTCAAATTGCAGCATCAGATGCTTGTTGAGCAGCAGTATCTTGGGGTGCACCATCTTTGATTGTCACTAGGCCCTGGGAATCTCCAATATTATCTACAGCATCCTCCCACACATCATCCTCCACCTCTGATTGAGGTTCTGTTGAAGGAACAGGCTCATGCTGCAAGGAACCCATTGCACTTTCTTCAGATAAAATTAATGTCTTCGCTGCCACAAATGGTGGTTCAACATCTTCAGACACAAATGAAGACTCTGGCAGCATTGCTTCCTTAACCTCTGGTGTCGCAACAAATAGCGCTGCAGCTGCTGGCCCTACAACTTGGCCAATAGCTGGTGTCACCATTACAGGGGCTAAAGCAGGTATCTGTGCTGCTGGTGTTTCCTGTGGTGCATCTTCAACTGTAGTCACAGGAGGTGTCTCAATCACAGTCCCAGCTGGTGTCGCTTTTACCAAAGGCAATGTGGTCACAGCAGGTGCTTCTGCTACTGGAACTACAGGCACTGGAGTCTCTGCCACGGCCACTGTTGGCTTAACTGTTAGAGTTTCTACTATTGGACTCACAATTGACATTTCTGCTGCTGAAGTCACTGCTGGTAAAACTACTGGAGGTCCAGCTTCTTTTACAATCACTGAAACCAGAGCTGGTGTCTGTACCACTTGGGTCATAACAGGTTTCTCTGCTACTGTAATTAAAGTTGGTGCTCCCACTGTAGTTTCTTGTACTAGGCTCACAACTGACCTTTCTGCTACTGGTGTCACATTTGATGTCATCGTCACTGGGGTCACAACTAGTGTCTCTGCCACTGCAACTGGAGTTGGCTTTACAACAGAAGTTTCTGCTGCTGAACTCACTGCTGGTAGAACTACAGGAGGTGCAGCTTCATTTACAATCACTGAAACTAGACCCAGTGTTTGTACCACTGGGACTATATCAGGTCTCTCTGCTACTGCAATTGCAGTTGGTGCTCCCACTGTAGTTTCTTGTACTAGGCTCACAACTGACCTTTCTGCTACTGGTGTCACAGTTGATATCATCACTGGGGTCACAACTGGTGTCTCTGCCACTGCAACTGGATTTGGCTTTACTACAGGAGTTTCTGCTGCTGAAGTCACTGCTGGTAGAACTACTGGAGGTCCAGCTTCTTTTACAATCACTGAAACCAGAGCTGGTGTCTGTACCACTGGGATAACAGGTCTCTCTGCTACTGTAATTGCAGTTGGTGCTCCTACTGTAGTTTCCTGTACTATGCTCACAACTGACCTTTCTGCTACTGGTGTCACAGTTGGTGTCATCGTCACTGGGGTCACAACTGGTGTCTCTGCCACTGCAACTGGAGTTGGCTTTACAACAGGAGTTTCTGCTGCTGAACTCACTGCTGGTAGAACTACAGGAGGTGCAGCTTCATTTACAATCACTGAAACTAGACCCAGTGTTTGTACCACTGGGACTATATCAGGTCTCTCTGCTACTGCAATTGCAGTTGGTGCTCCCACTGTAGTTTCTTGTACTAGGCTCACAACTGACCTTTCTGCTACTGGTGTCACAGTTGATATCATCACTGAGGTCACAACTGGTGTCTCTGCCACTGCAACTGGATTTGGCTTTACTACAGGAGTTTCTGCTGCTGAAGTCACTGCTGGTAGAACTACTGGAGGTCCAGCTTCTTTTACAATCACTGAAACCAGAGCTGGTGTCTGTACCACTGGGATAACAGGTCTCTCTGCTACTGTAATTGCAGTTGGTGCTCCTACTGTAGTTTCCTGTACTATGCTCACAACTGACCTTTCTGCTACTGGTGTCACAGTTGGTGTCATCGTCACTGGGGTCACAACTGGTGTCTCTGCCACTGCAATTGGAGTTGGCTTTACTACAGGAGTTTCTGCTGCCTTAGTCACTGCTGGTAGAACTACCGGAGGTGCAGCTTCTTTTACAATCACTGAAACCAGAGCTGGTGTTTGTACCGCTGGGATCATATCAGGTCTCTCTGCTACTGTAATTGCAGTTGCTGCGCCTACTGTAGTTTCTTGAACTAGGCTCACAACTGACCTTTCTGCTATTGAAGTCACAGTTGATGTCATCGTCACAACTGGTGTCTCTGCCACTGGAGTTGGCTTTACTACAGGAGTTTCAACTTCTGGGATCACAACAGGTGTTTCAGCTGATGAAGTCATTGATGAAACAACTACTGAAGGTGCAGCCTCTGTTACTGTCATTAAAACCGGATGTGGTGTCTGTACCAGTGGAGTCAAAACCGGTGCCGCAACCACTGTAAGTGGAGCTGACTTTAGAACTGTTGTTTCTACTACTGGGATCACGATAGGTGTTTCTACCGCTGCAGTCACTACTGAACAAACTACTGCAGATGCAGTCTCTGTTACTATCAAGGAAACCTGGCCTGGTGTCTCTACCTCTGGGGTCAGAACTGGTGTCTCAACCACTGCAACTGGAGTTAACTTTACAACAGGAGTTCCTACTACTGGGATCACAGCTGATGTCTCTACTGCTAAAGTTGCTGCTGGTGTAATTGGAGGTGCTGCTTCTGTTACAATTAGTGGAATCTGAGTTGGTGTTATCACAGGTGATGTATCTGCCACTGCAATTAAATATTCTGCTGGAGTTTCTACTACTAGGGTTACATTTTCTTCTGATGCTACTGGAGTTATAGCTGTTGTAGCTACTACAGAAGATACAGCTTCTGTTACTGTCTCTGGAATCATAGCTGGTATCTCAATGACTGCTGTCTGTATCACTGCAGCTACATTTGGTTTTACTGATGTGATGTAAACCACAGGAGTTTCAGTTACTTGGCTTACTGGTGTTTCTGCAAATGGGGTCACATCTAGTGTAATTTCTTCTGGACGTACAGTTTCTGTCACTGAAACAACAGCTGGAGTCTCCGCCACAGATGTTACAGCTGATGACATTATCTTTGGACCTACAGTTGGTGTCTGTTCCACTGGTATCTCTACTACAGGGGGCACATTTGTTTTCTCCATCACAGCTGGTATCTCTGTCACTAGAGCTGGAGTTGATTTTACTGCTGTGAAAGAAACAACTGGTGTTTCTACAACTGTGTTCACAACTGCTGCTTCTGCTACTGTAGTAACAGTTTCTGCACTTAATACTGAAGATGCAGCCTCTGTTACTAACACTGAACCAGGATTCGGTGTTGCTACCACTGGAATCACATTCTGTATCTCTACTTCTGGGGCCATTGCAGTTCTCACAATCACAGATTCAACATTTGGTGTTTCTGCTGCTACTGTCACAACAGGTGTGTCATCCACTGGTGCTACAACCATTGACTCGTTGCCTAGAGTTACAACTGGTGTTACATCATCTAGAGGTGTAGCTGGTGTCACTACCACAGAAATAACAGTGGGCTTCCCCTCCACATGTTCTTTGATCACTGTTGTCAACACTAACGTGTCAGTGTCTATGTTTTGATTCTGTGGAGCTAAAACAGAATTGTGAGTATCAGTCGTTTTTGCCATAGATATAACCACTGGCGTTTCTATTTCAAGTTCTTTAACCACTGATGTGACAACAGGTGTCTCCACTTCCAGTTCAGTTACTACAGCTGTCTCTACTTTAACTTCTGTTACCACTGGCATTTCAACCTTTGGTTCTGTCACTTCAAGTGTTGCAGCCCTGAGTTCACTCACTACTTGTGTTTGTATTGTAGAAACGGAAATGTCTGCCATTTCCGCTGTAACTTCAGAGCTCAATGGTAGTACCTGTGCTATAGGCGTAACATCCGTTACTGCTGGTATTTCATCTTTAATTTCTGCCTTGTCTACCTGTAACTCATTTGACAGTGTAGTTTCTATTAATTGTTCAAGAGGCTCACATTTTAGCCTAGCATCTTCATCTGCTTCATTCTTATGTTCACTCACTTTACTAACTTCCATTTGTGTATCATTTTGTGCCAGCACTGTGGTTGCAGTCACTTCAATTATAGTCGGCCCTGAGTCAAATCTTTCTGGTTCCACTTTGGGTGCAACAGCCATTGTATCCTTTTCTTCTGGAACTGCTGTTACTTTCATTAATTTTGACGCCATTGCTGAGGCTTGGTCACCATCTATTGCTTTAGCATGAACTACAGTCATTTCAGATGCTTCACCCTCTTGTTCTGTTGCCTTTGATATTGCGAGTGCCTGTGCTACTGGTTCTATCACAATAAGTTTCTCTTTCCCTGTCTGCTTTGTTGTGTTCTCAATAATGGCAACCATCTCTAAAACTTTACCAGTCTTAATATTCTCAGTTGTCACTGGTTGTTCATTCTCTTTAGGCGGTTCTGAACTATGTTTGGTGTCTTCACCCCATTCCTCTGTTTGAGAAGCCACAATTTCTGTTTTTACAGGTGTTGCTTCAACTTCTGGCAATTCTGTCTCTAGAGGTGTCAGTATGACTTCACAACTAGTTTCGGTTTCTGCTGGTGTTTCTGTGTGCTCTAATACATCTTTTGAAAACTCAGGAACAACTGTGTGTTCTCTTATTTCATGAACCATCTCTCCATTTTCAGTCCCTGCTTCAACAGTTATTTCAGGAGATTCATCAGTAGTATTTATATGAGCAGGAATATCTTGATTGTCTGTTTCATTGCTTTCAGTGTTTGCTAAAGGTTGACCTTCTTTTACTGTAAGTTCCTCTTCTTCTTTCACAAAAATCCTGTCCATTCTGTCACTTGCACTGTCTTCCACTTTGTTATTGTCCACATCTGAATCAATGTCTTTATGGATCTCTTCAGCCTCCTCATCTAATACGGATTCTGGAAGTGACACCTCCTTTTCCAGCAACTGTTCTCTGGCTAATGATTCATCTACAGCCTCTGAAATGTTTTTAGCCTCAATATTTTGAACAACTTCTGAAGCAACAGCATCCTCAGACTCTTCCTCTAAATGTATTTCCTTAATCTCCTGCCGTGTTATTTTTCCATCATTATTTTCTTCCATTTTCTCACTGATGTCCTCTACAGTCGCCACTGAATCACCTGCTAATAAGACTGCATCTTCTATGTCAACTTGTATTTCACAGACATCAGCATGTATTGATTCAACCTTTTCTACTTCTAAATTGTCTTCCAACTCCAATGTCTCTGCCCCTATGTGATCTGAATTTGGACTTATAATACAAACAGTCTCTTTGCTTTCCAAACACTCATCTGCTGAGGAAATCATTGCAATTTCTTCCTCAAAGACATCTGAAGCTTTACTTGTAGTAGTGTCAGGAATTTTGTCTACAACGCTAAGTGTCAAAGTTTCAACTACTTCAGTGAGTGCAGCTTGCTCAAACTCAGCAGATGACAATTCAACATCTGGTAGCTTCAGCTCTTTTTCAGATTCAGAAGGTAATGATTGTTCATACACAGGTGCCTCTAGCTCCGGATACAATTGACACTCTGTTTCAGGACCATGGGTGTAGTCTGACATAACCTGAACCAGCCCAGCTTCACTTTGCATTGTATCAATAACTTGTCTGAGTTGAATACCAGTTGTGCATTCCTCTGTTTTGTCCTCCATATGAGTTTCCTCTGATTCGTCCACAAGAGGTTCTTCCACTAATTTAATGACCTGCTCTACGTCTAGCTGAGTTTCAGTGACAAATTCTTCTTCATTCGCATTTATTTCCTGATACTCAATCTTCACATCCTTGATTTCAGCTTCATAGACCTCATCTGCCTCAAGTCCTGCAGCTTCAGGTTCATCTGTAAAGTTATCAGATACTAATTCAGTTGGGACAGCATCACTCACTTCAGCTATTGCCTCCAGTAAGTGTGCAGGGAAATGTTCTTCAACAGACTCTATTTCTTGAGATACTAGGCCCGTACATATTGCTGTTGCCTCGGTTTTCTTATGTACAACCAAAACCTTTGTTTCCTCTGGTGTGGATGACTGCACAATATAAGGTGAGCATGACACGGCCAGATATTCTTGTCTTTCATCTTTTGTAGTTACTGATTGAACACTTTGAGTCATGCAGATAGATTGAATAGCTTCCTGTAGGATCACATCTGATGTTTGTACACTATATTCAGCCGGCACTGGTGTAACATGTCCAGATGTCCTGGGTGATTCAGTTAGTTGCGAGACTGCCGAGACCATTTCAGTAGTGTCATCTCCAATGAATTGTTCACTCGATGGTTCTGGGGCAGTGACCGCATCAGCTGTCAACTCCACAATGTCCTCAGCTAAGGTGTCATCCTGTGTTGTCCACTCAGCAGATGATACTGGTGTTTCAATAGTTTCCTCAATGATGCCTTCCTCTGGTATATCACTCAATTGTTGATGTTTGCTCACAAAGTCTGTGAGTTCTTCAAAGTCCTCTGGTAGACCATGTATGACTGTTGGTCCAGAGTTACTTGAAACTTTAGCTGCAATTTTGGGCACCAAGTCATTGGATGTGTCCTGTTCTAACACATGTGATGTCATCTCTGGCATCTCATGTTCTATTGTGATTTCAACTCGTTGTTCATTCATCTCCTTCAGACTCTCAGGCTCAATTATTTCATACTCAGACAGGGGAATAATAGCTGGGGTTTCATCATCTTCATCACCTGTATCATGATCCTTAGAAGCCTCATCAGAGGATGTTTGTTCTTTCCTTGCTTCTGATTTTCTTTTTTTATGCCCTGGAATAAGTTTCTTCATAGAAAATGAATCATCTTTGCTCATTTCACTGTCTGAAGGTATCTGCTCGGGGGTACTACTTTCTCCATTTCTGACCTTTCTCTTTGGGGTGACCATTTTTTTAAACGTTTTCCATGTGGATCCCAGCTCTCCCTCTGCAGGACTTCCTGTTTGTTCATTAGATGATGTGAGATGATCATAATCACCCTCAAAAGAACTTCCAAGTGGAGAGTCAGTTGTTTTCTCATTTTCCTCTCCTTTGTCTGCCTTTTCTTCCTCATTTGTTTTTCTAGCCCTTTTTTTAGAGGAGCCACCACAAATCAGTGCCTCCCAAGAAACGCTGGTGTCAGATTTCTTTTTGGACTCTTGAGGGCTTACATCAGCAAACAGCTCCTCTTCAGAAAGTTTTGGTTCTCCAATCACTGGTTCCTCTACTCTCCCTTGCTCTGACAATTCCAATGATGGCTTTGGCTGTTCAGAGACTTGTTCCTCTGCCTCGATCACCTTTTCTGCAGCTTTACTTTCTCTCTGCCTTCTTGTGGAAAATTTCCTAAAAAGTCTTTTAAGTGGACTTCCTTGTACCTTATCTTTCTCTAGAAAATTCTGAAGCTCTCCTTCAGGTAACAACTTGTCATCAGCTTTCTCCACTGATTCTTTTTCTTCCTCTGATATAATATATGGAATATCAAGACACATGCATTTACTGTCCTGATGTTCAGCCTCCTCTGCACCCATTTTCTCAATTCTTTTGAGTTCCTCTTCCTTGCTCTCTTTGTGTATTTCTTCTTCTTTCTTTTTCTTTCTTAAACTGGCAAAGATACCCTGTGTAAAGAATTGTTTGATTGGTGACATTTGTTCCTCTGGCTCAGGACTTTCTTTTGCCATGTCTTTATCAGGTGTGTCCTCCACATAATGTTCCACTAACTTTATGTCTGGATCCAGCTCTGCTTCATTGTCTGTTTGTTGAGAGGGTTCAGCTGCATCAGGCTGGGAAGATGCTTCACTTTTGTGAGTCTCATCAGGTGTGTTTTCATTTGCTGCCACTGCACTGCTCTCTTGAGTGTCACTTGAGTCCTCTGAGGGACTTGCAACTCTTTCTTCTTGCTCATTTTCTTCAGTCTTTTCACAGTCTTTTTTTAGGGTGAACTTAAATCCAACAAATGTGAATATTTTTTTGAAGCCAACTTCATTGATATCATTCAATTGGTTGTCCTCCTCAGGTTCTTCAGCACCCACATTTATCATCTCTGTGCTCACATTCTTAATGTTTGGTTGAAGAGCATCCATTTCCTGAAGGTCTTCAGTTGTTTCTGTTCCATCTTCTTTCAGGGTGACAAACCCTGAGCCAACTGACAAAAAATAAATAAGAAGAAAAAGAACAAAGTTCAGTATGTATGATTTTGCAGATATATATATATATATATATATATATATATATATATATATATATATATATATAAATATTAGGGGTTTAACGGTACACATATTCGCACTGAACCGTTTCGGTACAGTGCACGTGTGCATATTTTAAAGGATTAGTTAACTTTAAAATTAAAATTTCCTGATAATTTACTCACCCCCATCTCATACAAGATGTTTGTGTCTTTATTTCTTCAGTCAAAAAGAAATTACGTTTTTGAGGAAAACATTCCAGGATTTTTCTTCACTTAATGGACTTCAATGGCAACCAAAATGTTGAAGGTCCAAATCAATGGAGTTTCAAAGCACTTCGAAGGGCTTCAGAGGCTCTGCACGATCCCAACTGAGGAGTAGGGTCTTATCTAGAGAAACCATTGTTCATTTTCAAGAAAAAAGAAACATTTATATACTTTTTAACCTAAATTACTCATCTTGCGCTGCTCTGTGTCGTGCAACGGATTGCGCAATCATGTCGGAAAGGTCACGCTAGACGTAGGCAGAAGTATTAGTATTAGTCTTCGCACAAGCGGTTTGTAAATACGGAGGCAGGACTTATGCCTACGTCTAGCGTGACCTTTCCGACGTGATTGCGCAATCGGTGGTGTGTCGCAGAGCAGCGAAAGGTATATATATATATATATATATATATTTATTTATTTATTTATTTATTTTCTTTTGGAAAATGGCCGATGGTTTTGCTAGCTAAGACCCTATTCCTCGGCTGGGATCGTGCCGAGCCTCTGAAGCCATTTGGAGCCTTTTGAAACTCCATTGATTTGGACCTTCAACATTTGTTTGCCATTGTCCATTGTGTGGAGAAAAATCCTAAATTGTTTTCCTCAAAAAACTTAATTTCTTTTCCACCGAAGAAAGAAAGACATGAACGTCTTAGATGGCATGGAGGGGAATAAATTATCAGTTATTTTAAGTAATCTTTTAAGTATTCTGTCAATTTATCACAAATTTCAAAGGATAAATTATGTTTTGACGCTCTCTAATGTGACGTGATAGATCACTGTATTGGCATGTCATCTTCATATCTTCATGGCATATCTCTTCCTAGTCAAAGAATAAACAAATGAATTAAGGTATGTTGAGGATACATTACAACTTACTGAAACATATCATATGTCGTGTAATCGCTCAATCAGTGTTTCAAAGGTGGGAAGACGTCAATAAAACAGCTTGTAAACAATGTCACGTAGCATTACATTTACCTCATTCAGTGTCCACAGCTGGTTAGTTCACTAGAGAAATTAACTCTTTTGATAATGCACTATATTAGCCAATATATATTAGGGGTGTAACGGTACACGTATTCGTATTGAACCGTTTCGGTACAGGGCTTTCGGTTCGGTGCACGTGTGTACCGAACGGTTATGACTGCAATCTTTAACAGTTAACAGTCGGCTTGTTTTAAGCGCGAAACACACGTCAATCCGAGTTCCCACACGAACATATTGAGTATTCATTCCATTTAATCATGAAATTCAAACGATTAATGCGGTTTTAACGCTCTTTAATTTGATGTGACTGATAGACGCGTATCAGTTCAACTTCAAGCGGCAGCGTGCGCCGCGCGAGTGAACGCGATCAAAAAAAGTTGAAATGACTGATTTTGTTGTGTTGGTTCAGCGAAAATCCACACTGTAAAATTCTCGTACAACAAAAAAAATCTAAGTACTAATTCCTCCTAGCTTTTTCTTGTTGACTCAACTTTTGTAAATTAAAAAAAAAATGTTTAGTTGAGTCAACTTGACATTATTTGTTTTCTGGAGAGGTGCAACTATTCTGTAACAAATCTTTTGTAGTTGAGCCAATTCAACATTTTGTGTCTATTGGAAACAGAAGTTCTTATCAAGAATTAATAGGTTCAGATGTAATTTTTTTATTGAAAATGTTTGGTCACCATTTTGGTGATGAGCGTTTCCTTTAGTTGGGCAGTTTGACTCTTGGTTTTTTTTAACAGTGTTTAACAAAACATATAATTTGTTGCAAAGAAAGATGTTACCAATGATCAGGTGATCTAGATAACAACATAAAGGGGAGTAGTTTACTACTTTATTCCTGATCGATAGTGATTTTTATGAATAATATATTATATTTACCAAAAAAAGTTTTATGCAGCAGACCAGTCATTCTGAATTTTGATTTTTTAATACATTGTGGGAACGTTTTTTAGACACACACAAACATCAAGAATCAGCATATGAATCTCAACAATGGTGACATGTTTCATGCCACAATGCATGCTGGGAGCCATAATTTGAATACTTTGTTGGCTCCCAGCATTGCGGCATGAAGCATGTCACCATTGTTGAGATTCATATGCTGATTCTTGATGTCTGTGTGTGGCAAAATACTTTTTTCCCCCCGTAATGTATTTTAAATTCAGAATGTCTGACCTGCTGTAACAAAGTTTTGCTGGTAAAATATATAATATTGTAAAATATTGGTCAGAAACAATATTATTGATTTATTAGAGTTTATGAGGCTGAAAATTTTATAATCTTGATTTCTTTCTTACCAACAAATTCTGTGTTTTGCTAAACACAGTTACAAAGCGTTACAACACTGTTACAAACTCACACAAAGAGGCTAACTGCCCAACCAAAGGAAACACTCATCACCAAAATAGTGATGACCAAATGATTTTCAATTTTAAAAAAATCATCTTTACCAGTTAATTCTTAAGAACTTCTGTTTCCAATGGACAACATTTCTTGAATTGGCTCAACAACAAAAGATTTGTTACAGAATAGTTGCATATCTCCAGAAAACAAATAATGTCAAGTTGACTCAACTAAACATTTTTTATGTCACAGACATCTTATTTTCAGTTCGTATAACTGTTATTTACAAAAGTTGAGTCAACAAAAAAAAAGCTAGGGGAAATTGGTACTAAGATTTTTTTGTTGTTGTACAACCTTAACATTTTTTACAGTGTAAAGAATAAACATAAATTAATATCTCTTAAGGTATGTTGAGGATACATTACAACTTACTGAAATGTATCATGTGTCTTGTAATCGCTCCATCTGTGTTTCAACCGCAGAAAGACAATTAAACAGCTTGTAAACAATGTCATGTAGAATCATGTTTACCTCCGAAGTCATTCAGTGTCTACAGCTGTTAGTTCACTAGAGAAATCAACTCTTTCATTGAATATATGCACTATATTAGCATATATATTCATTATATTAGCCTATATATATTCATTATATACTACTTAGCCTGTTAGTGATGTCTTGTTTATTTAATGTATGTTTAAATAAACCTGTCATGAAAATTACAGCCACTAAATGATTATATTTCAACAACAAATTGGAGAAAAAAAATAATAATTAGTTTTAGAAGTTCATGCAAAAACGGCCTTATGTGAAGCTTATGAGTGTTGATTATTATATCTAAACATAAATAGCAACTGAATTCATGCTTATAGTTTGGGCTCTGTTGTTAACCTTTAATATTATAGTAATGTGCAAGTAAGGGCTCCCTATATAGTTTACAGCATTATCTTTAAGAAACTTTTAGTTATAATTGAATTAGTTTAAGGACAGACCCAATTTGTTCAGTAAACCACTGTTTATTAAAAATAAATTAAAAACAATTTTATATTTAGTATATTTAGTTTACTCTCCCCTGCTGTACCAAACCCGTACCAAACCGTGACTTCAAAACCGAGGTACGTACCGAACCATCAGCTTTGTGTACCATTACACCCCTAATATATTACAATTAAATGAAAAGCAAAAACATAGCATCACCTACCATCTGCAAGTACTTTCTCCTCAAAGCTGCCATTCAATTCATCTGCATGGTTCCTTGTCTTTACATTCAATTTGGAGATCTGTCCGTTTTTCTGTAACAACTAAGCAAAAGAGAGCACAAATTAAGAGTGACCAACAAGGTAAACAATGGATTTAGCTATTTATCATTATGACTTATAAAGGAACTATAAATAATGCTGATTTGCATTTTACAAAAATTATACAGACTAAATGAATAGAATACATTATATAATTATATAGACATTAATGCATAGACAAGTATATAGTAAGACCATGAAAAATGAACAGCAACACACTCAAAGGGTTATTGTTTAATGCAGATTTTGGCAGATAGAAATCATGATAATACATTTTCTATTTAAGAAATCTTATCTATATGGAGACTGATTCAAGTTAAGAAATTCCCCAAACATTTTACAAAAGTTATCACAATATCATTTGACTACACTGAATGTTAACCGCCTAACCAGTGTAGTTTGAAGGAGATGGCCCTTGGGAAAACTAACAAAACAAAATAAATGAACATTCATAGAATCCGAGTATCAGATAGCTCTCATTTGACTAAAAGCCAACTCACAGACTTCCTGTTAAACCATAGCTGACCTCATCATGTTTTACATGGAAAATCAATGCACCCAGTACAGTAAGGGAAAATTCCACCAATCCTTTGGGAATACGAGCACTACAAATATCCCTCTCCATTAATGTGCACACATTAGTGTAACAAAACAACTGACAAACCCAAAACAGAGTTGTGATATGTTGAAATAATCCGTCTTTCAAAAAACAAAAGGAAATTGGATTTAAAATTTAACCTACACTTTTAATACAAGAAAATAATTGCGATGAACGAGCAAACAAACATCAAAGGCCAAACCAAAAATTCAATCCACATAATTGATGAATGATGAAGCAGTGTAGTAGTGATGAAACACTTTTAAATCTAATTTAATGTTTAGAGTCTGGGTGTAAAAAAATATACCATATTCTTTGCCAGCCATTGAGGATGCATCAACTATTAGTATTATAGTGTTATTCTTCCTCCAGAATTAACCAAAACACTTGCTTGGCAGATCATTTGTATATGTGTGTGATTTTTCCCAAATATGTCTAGTCTTGCAGTTCTCATGCTGCAAGATGACAGATTCTTCCTTGATGTCTAAAAGTACAGAACCAGGCAAAATAAAGAATGTGTTCAATAGAATTTTCCTGAATCTGAATTCACCACAGAGAGATTAAAACAAATATGATTTTAACATAAAAATTAATGCAAATCTCAATAACTTGCTCCCTTAAAAACTAAGGGAAACTATCTCATCTGAATTACCAGAACCTAAAGCATATTTTGTTCAAGGTGAATTTAGGTCAAACACCCATAAATAGGACAAAGTCACCTAATCTTCTTCCTTTTAACTTTTGACTCTTACTGCAGTTAAATAGCTGCAAATGAGGTAATAGGACGTGGGACATTTATTTTGTCTAGAAAACCCATACATTTTTCATATATTTCCCCGCACCAAGGAAAACACACTACCATTATTAACTTATATCAGCTTGTCAATGTGATTTTTCATTTTATGGCTACATCTGAAGTGAGCTGCTTCCTAGGAAATAAAGTTCTCTTTTTATAAATCAGATATTTATCCTAAACAGCAATGAGATTGGGATAACATGGAGATTATTGCTTCAGTCTCAAAAAAAAAATTCTGGGAAAAGCAATCTCACATGTTCTCACAGTTTCAGAATAGATGTCTCAAACTGTGCTCCGATTCTCAAAAACACCAAAGTCTGAAATTAAAACTCATAGATCGCAATATGAAGTCACATTTCTCATTGAATTATCAAAAGACTAACTTAACTGAAATGCTGTCCACATACATTTTTTATAACTCTATACATTTAATTTCAACAAATGTCTAATTTAAGTGTATTTTATGTCTATTCTCCTGAGCAAAAAAAAAAAGAAGAGCAACCACTGAGCAATAATTTGTTCCTCTGTCTACCAAACATTTTGCTAAACAGAAATGCTATCTGGGTAGGCAGCTCACTGTATTTTGAGATACGGCCCATACGTGTCCTTAAATTCAGAGATCGTGCCTTTGAAACTTTGTGAAGCGTTTCTCTGCAAGCAAGGAGGCTGATTTCATGCATCCTACCTTGTCATCGGCACTGCCGTCATCCTGAGCATCGCTCGCTGCTGCAGTGAGCTCCTCCGCCGCCGCGTCCTCCTCACATCTGCTGTCCCGCTGCGGGGTAGATGCCGTAGCTCCCATTTCACAACCCTTCTCTCTTTCTCTTCGGTTTCTTCCCTTTCACCCAATGTAACTGCAAAGCGAAAGGGATGATATCCAAAGATGAGTCCTGAGCGGTGGTCGGACTCAGAAGTGATGCAGTTTGCCTCGATGCAAACTCTTTTAGGACACATCCTTCCTGCATCACATGAACACACTGGCACGCCTCGACGGATCAAAGGGAGAGAGAACTATAGTCCTGGGATGAACGAGGGACAACCCCTACAATGAACGTATTTATCTCATAATTAGGCCTATGCTTCTTTATTCATCGCATGATGTAGGCCTATTGTCCAATGATTCTATTTGTCGAACTAGGCTTGTAAAAAAATAACTCATACTAACTTATGTGGAATAGTCCTTCCTATAAACGCTTTTTTAAAATAAGACAAAGGTTAAGTTAATTTAAAGTTGGAGAAAAAAGTACAGTTCTTATGCGACTTAAAAAAAACACTTAATTTTACACTCCTACATAAAAAATGTATTCTTTGTGATATAATTAGTTTTTAAAGCAATTAAACTGCCCAATTTTTTTTAAATAAACAAAAAAAAAAGTGTTTTAATGTCAATGTCTTAAAGGGTTAGTTCACCCAAAAATGAAAATTCTGTCATTAATTACTCACCCTCATGTCGTTCGACACCCGTAAGACCTCCGTTCATCTTCGGAACACAAATGAAGATATTTTTGTTGAAAGCTGATGGCTGAGAAAGGCTTTAGACAGGCCTCCATTGGCATTCAGTACATTTACACTCCCAAGACCCATAAAAGGCACTTAAAACGTCGTTACAAAGTCCATCTCACCACAGTGACTCTACAATAATTTTACGAAAAAAACAAAACAAAATAACGACTTTATTCAACCTCTTCTTGTCTTCCGTGTGTGCCTCCACGACGCATGCGCGAGAATATGACGTAGCGCCGGGGTTCGGGAATCCATGAAATGCACACTTTAACCCCGATCAATGTAGAATGTAGATGTAGACAATGTCGAATTCAACAGCTTAGATACGCGCGTCTTCCTCTGCTTGTAAACAAATCGCTTCTGGGTCATGTGTCCAAACGCCGGATCTGCGTAATATTCTCGCGCATGCGTCGTGGAGGCACACACGGAAGACAAGAACAAGTTGGATAAAGGTGTTATTTTGATTTTTTTTGCGCACAAAAACTATTGTCGTCGCATCGTAAAATTATTGTAGAGCCACTGTGGTGAGATGGACTTTGTAACGACGTTTTAAGTGCCTTTTATGGGTCTTGGGAGTGTAAATGTACTGAATGCCAATGGAGGCATATCTGAAGCCTTTCTCAGCCATAAGCTTTCAACAAAAATATCTTAATTTGTGTTCCAAAGATGAACGGAGGTCTTACGGGTGTCGAACGACATGAGGGTGAGTAATTAATGACATCATTTTCATTTTTGGGTGAACTAACCCTTTAATATTAAATCCAATTAAAGGCACAATATGTAATCTTCACAGCTAGAGGTCGCTTACTCAAAACAAAACGCAGAATGATGGGAGTTGTCTTCACCTCTACAGTCGGTGGAAAAGAATCTGACTGGACACGTGTAACGGAGGCCAGCTAGTAGTTGTTGTTGTATGAGTAAACCTCACTCATCTGATCTCAAGAGACACTCTAGCGACTGATGCTAGAGGTTGCAGCCTTTAGCCGCCTTGTTATCGTCCGACTCTCATGCCGGCGGACCCAGGTTCGAGCCCCGCTTGGAGCAGGTGGTTCGAACAGGAGGGGTTACACTCGGGCAGAAATCATGGATTCATGGATGAGCTAATGTATTACAGATTTATTAATGTTACTGTATTATGAAGCAGGTTGGAGCGGAACGAGGCCGGAGCGATAGCTAATGAGAGACCAGCTCGACACACGGCTCCAGAGCAGCGGGGCTTGTATTATGCCACAGACGAGCGCTTCCGCTTCTTCCGCGCATGCGTATGTGGGGTAACGCAGCACTGTTTTATCATATTAGATACATTTGAATGTGTTGAAAGTTATGTTATAATGCTACTCTGTTCACTTGGCGGCTACTATGAGACACTTGTTGCACACTGCCGTAAGCTAGATCGATATTAGGCATGGTAAAACATGGTACTCATGGTAATTCAAGAAAACAAGATTTAAACAATAAGACTTACACCGTGTCCTAACTACACGCGACGCGATAAGATTCCAGCGACAAGCAATTTGTCTGTCCACACCAGATGCGACTACGAGAGGCGACAAATCAATAAAAAAAACCACAGCCAATCAGAACAGCGTGTGGGCGGGTTCTCGCGGCAAGTGCACGGCACCAGAGATTAATCTTGACAGCACTCGCAAGGAAATGGATAAGTAGCCTACAATAATCAAATTCACAAATATTACACTATTTAAACATTACTAAAATACGGTGACGCATTGCTGCCACATACATATATTTTTTTTCCACTCAATTATGTCAACGAGATATGTCGTTTTAACGTCATCTTTTCTCATAATAACGAGAAGTTATGCCGTTAAAACTACATATTTTTCTCGTTAAAACGACCTATTTTCTCCTTATAAGGACGTGTTGTATAGTGATGTGTACAAAAATATATGCCTGTATCCACATTTGAGAATTGATATAGCCTATGGGCTTTTCTCACACTTCTATGTTTAAAAAGCAGAAGCAAGCTCAGCGTAAAATAGGCTCTTCCGCTGCCTGTATCAGTGGCAGTGCCCATAGCACGAAATTGTTGTAATTTATTGATGTAGCCTACAGTTCTTAACAGATAGCCATGGGTAACAGGTGCCATGGACCACTCATGAGTAGCCTCTTTTAACCTAGTAATGACGGACCCATGGGTGCAGTCACAAATATCATAACTATCTATAGGCCTACTGTAATTAAGACATATATTCAAGAATTGTATTAAAAACAGAAAGACGCTATAGTTTCAGCCTTACTCAAAGGCCATGGAAACATGGCCATTGGGTTCGTTATGCACGTCAATCCATTCCAGACGATCTTGGTTTGCTTCTTATTTATTAAATATACAGACAATTAGTTGATGAAATCTTGATCAAAATTAAAATACAAGTTATCGTTAAAACAACATAACATCTCGTTATTACGACATAATGGAGTGGAAAAAATATGTATGTGGCAGCAAGGCGTCACCATACTAAAATACATACTGAGTTGCTAAGACAATCTTTGTCATAGAATATACTTGTTTGTTCACTGTTTGAACGTTCTTGTTTCCATTAGGTGAATTATCTATTGTTGCTTTTAGTACGACTACGTTACAAAGCTGGGAGCACTAAATGATGTTCAGAGTCACATTACACGCTTTTAACATTAAATAAAGCACATGAACATTACCTGAGATAATGTTTTGTGTTGTTATTCCAACCGCGACGTCGCAGAAACAGAAACCGTTTCTAAAATAGGCTAGATTCATTGTGTGTCGCCGTCGCTGCTGGTTAGGACAAAAACTGTAATTAACATGGAAAAGATACCTTTTATCGCGTGTCGCGGCGTCGCATCGCGTGTAGGTAGGACACGGTGTAACTGTGTTTAGCTGTGTAACAATAATTCCTTTTCTGTCGATAAATCCAAACAGTTGCTCGCCTGTCTAATAAAACACATAATATATTAATTTGATGTTTCTTTGGTTTAAAAACAAAATAAAAACGTAAATCGAGGGTAATGGGGGTGTCATTATGGGTGACGCATGGACGCATGGACGCACGTTCCGTGTCCTGGTTAGAATTGCTTATTTCTCTGATTTAAACATTCTTGGAATACTTTGGGACAATGTATAGGCCTACACAAGTCAACAAAATATATAACATTATTCTAGGGGTTTTTGGTTATTTTAATCCAAAAATCGTACATATTGTGCCTTTAAGTAAAATTCAGAATTCAATTCACATGGCCCACTCATTCATAAAAAATGAAAAGTATGAGGGCACTCCCTAATTATCGGGTAATTCTTATTAACAGGTTTGTCTATTCCAGTCATTCAAGTGAAACAAATATTATCGCTACAATCTAATTCTGTGCTTCCAATTTTGTTACAATTTTCTGTTGTGAATGACAAAGCTTCATGAAATCTATTGTTTGTCGAACATTTCAAAACCATGCAAAAAAAAAAACACGATTCTCCCTTTGCTGCTATAAAAGTTTAAACTCTCCTGCATGGGAAGACCGTCCACTAGATGTTGAAATTGGATGCAAGGATTTGATCCCATTTAGACTCTAAAGCATCAATTAAGGGAACTGACTTGCAGTTGGTCTTTCAACTGATCCTGAAGCTGTTCAGCAGTGTTCAGGTGTGAGCCATGCTGGAACAGAAACATGGAGCACCATGTAGGGAACAGCTACAACAGAAAACCCCTTTCTTTATGCTGAGAATGGAGGCTTGGGAGAAAGTTCTTTCAGTAATCTCAACACACAAGGTAAAATAAATATTGGTGTGGCTCAAAAACAATGTGAATGTCTTACAAAAGCCCAGCCAAAATCCTGCTCTTAATCTAATTGTAAAGATGTAGGATTTATAACTGAAATGAGAAAATGAAATAAAGGTCTCCAAACATCTGCAAGCCATTGTGTGTTCCCTTAATTTCAAATTGAATCGATTTTTGTACACTGTTAAAAATAATGATTGCTGATGAATGATGAAGTTTTTTTTACTTTAAAATTATTTATGCAATTTCAACTTTTTTATATAAGTTAAATGAGATTCAATTGGATTGTGTAATTTAATAGAATTTAAGTTGAAATGACTTGTACAGCCAATTTGATTATACTTATATCAAATTTAAGGCAGCAACTTAAGATTTTAAGTTGAAATAGGTGGACTTTTTTCTTTTTACGGTGTAAGCATCCAGCTCTGCTTTTTGTGAATACAAGTTACTTAGAGTTATGTGCTAAACTGAGTTTAACCTTTACCGTAAATTATTAAGAATTATCATTATTATAATTACCTCAGCCAATGTGAATATGTTGAGACACAGGAAAAGTAGATTCCTGGTTGACATCTGTGGTCAAAAAGGGTTGGAATAACTTGCAGTCATCCATGGTAAATGGATTATGTAATAGAAGTAAGAGAAAAGCCTGCTAATTTGGGAGCAGTGGAATTAAAGATAAATATATAGATTTTCCAGCCATTTTGGGCATGCAGATCATGTCCTAAAGCGGAAAGTATGGGGAGAGGGTGAATTAAAATCAACTGACTGGTCAAATGTTATTCTGAGTACTAGGAAAAGTCTTTATCATAATGCAATTTGAGATTAAATGAGGCCATGTGAACTCAAACATCACGAGTGTGACAAACAAGCCCACATAAAACACTCAGCAATGGTTCTCTCATGTTCCGATCTCTCAAAGATTTCCAAGTCCCTCTGAAGGCATGTTCATTCATTTCAAAGGAACGTTTGACCTTTTACAAAAGTAGGATAATTTAAGTTTCCAAAAGGAAAGTCCAAAAAGACTTTTGTGTTTTTGTCTTAAAAGGACAGTTTCCCACTCTTGTCATTTTGAAACCCATTTGAGCATCACAAAATGAGAACATTTATTATGCTCTTTTTTTCATACAACAAAGGCTGTCAAGCTCCAAAAGGACAAAAAAAATTGCATAACAAAGTTTATGTTGCACACATCTAAAAACCTGGCACAGTTACAAAGCACGAGACACAATGGTGTGTGGCATGCATCAGGTTCTTACATTTATGCATTTACGCAGAGACATTGCATCACATGGTATGCATTTTAACAGTTCATGCGTTCCTTCAAAACACATGAGGGTGAGTAAATTATGACAATATTTTCATGTTTGAGTGAACTATCATTCCTTAAAAGGAACACGCCACCTTGTTTGAAAATAGGTTCATTCTCCGACTCCCCTAGTGTTAAACAGTTGAGTTTTACCGTTTTTGAATCCATTCAGCCGATCTCCGGGTCTGGCGGTAGCACTTTTAGCATAGCTTAGCATAGATCATTGAATCTGATTAGACCGTTAGCATCTCGCTCAAAAATGACCAAAGAGTTTCCATATTCAGCACCTGAAAATAGTTCCCAGCGCTCCCTGTGTAAGCCGATTGTCACGTTGGTTATGTTGACCGAAGTTAGACTTTTTTCAGCCGCTGTGTAATATCATTGCGCCGCTGCACTCATGGGACGGCTCACAGCTCTCGATTATTACGCAGGGATGAGAGTATAGTTCCTAGCCATATCGGCCTAGAAAATCACAACTTTTCATTTTCCATCGGCCTTAGTACACAATGTAACTAAAGAAGAGTCAAGTTTTAAATAGGTAAAATATGGAAACTCTTTGGTCATTTTTGAGTGAGATGCTAACGGTCTAATCAGATTCAATCATCTATGCTAAGCTATGCTAAAAGTGTTACCGCCAGACCAGGAGATCGGCTGAATGGATTCGAAAACGGTCAAACTCAACTGTTTAACTCTAGGGGAGACGGAAAATAAGCCTATTTTCAAAAATAGTGGAGTGTTCCTTTAACAGCTTTAAAAATGTTGTATTCAGCTTTGCACTGGATCATAAAACAACATTTGCTGTAATAGTCTTCAAATACATTGATGCAAGAGATATTGTGATCAACCCCAAAAAAAAATGCAACCTATTTGAGATGTTCGACTGGGCCGCGCATAACAAGATTGTTTAAAACCAATAGTGTGAGTTTGAGTTTAGCAACATAAAGAACATCAACATGAATTACTGCTGGGCCTGAAGATTAAGATAATGCGTCCATCTGCTAGCTCATAATCTGGTGCATAAATGCAATGGATCCATCTTTGGTCATCTTTTGGAGAGAGAATTACAACATGTCGGTGGTCTGATCCCACCGAACCCAAAGTTATTGAACCCAAATCTCACAGGAAACTTGTGACTTTCCACAGAGCAGGAAACGACAGTCTTGTTCAATCTGTTCAATAACCTTTTGACTTTATCACATTCCAAATTCATGTATGTGTCCTCAAACACAAGCATAAGTTTGCATTTTGATGGTGAGTTTTGCCCACCATTAACACTTTCTTTAAGAAGAATACAAATCAAGTTTTCTTTAAGTGTTTATGGGGAACTTCTAGATGTAGTTTGATGTGTTATTGTTCATTTTAATAGACTAATCAGAGAGCTGTTATTGAGAAATAACTAATTGTTTTGGTTCCTTTATAAATGAAATGGACAGTAACAGCAACAGGCAATTACCAAGCCAAGAAAGATGTCTAAACACATGACAAACATGAGCGCTAATTCAATCAAAGGCCCTGAAACATTGGAGCTGCTGTGGAGATTCTCATACTAAGTTAACAGGATCAGTTAATTTGAGTCACAGTCTGGCTAACCAAAACCAGCTGATGTTTTCTTCAGACATTATACAGTTTAAAAGTCCCTGTAAAGGATGTGAATAAACTGCAGGCATGCGTATCTCTCTCATAGAGTTTGTCTGTCTGTTCATGCAACCTTGTTTTGCAACCTATTTGTTTGTACAGTGTCGCCGATCACACATTTAACATGTCATGTTTAAAAGTCATGCATTATATCTGCATTAGTACACAGCTTGCAGGATGTTTGATTGCATTATTGTGTGTTGTGGTTTCTTGCTCTGTAATGGTAAGTGAATTACAGGTTTCTCATTAGGTGTAATTGAATGAAACCTTACAGAAGGGCTGAGAGCCAGAGGACCCTTAAGAAAATGATGCATATGTATTTAATTTTATTTTAATGTGATCTAAAAAGGTTGTTTGAGGTACTACATGCTCGCTTTTCTAATAAAACTTAATGCAAGAATATTTTAGATGAACAGGAAATCAGCTGATGAGTTCATTTCCTCAAATAAAAGATGAGAAGCATTCAAAATATTGCATATTGTATAATGTTTGTTGGGTAACAAACACTTATGTGGTGTCATCTAAACTGGTTTTTAGGGTCAGTTATAAATATATCATTAGGCCTAAAATAATTTTCACTTTCCCACTTAACATGTTTTTCATCATATATGTACAATTGCATATACATAAAATGCATATAGTTGTGGTCAGAATGATCTTTTATTCCAAAAATTCAGAAAAAATCTAACCTTTCATTGAAATAAAGCAATGTAAAAATGTGGGGAAAATCTCTTTATGAAATAAATGGGTTTTTTTTTCTACAAAACACGTTGCCCATTATTATTGGCACCCTTTTATTAAATACTTTTTGTAGCCTCCTTTTGCCAAGATAACTCTGAGTCTTCTCCTATAATGCCTTGATGAGTTTAGAGAACACCTGACCCGAGATCAGAGATCATTCCTCCATACAGAATCTCTCCAGATCCTTCAGATTCACAGTTCCATGATGGTGCTTCTTCTCTTCAGTTCAGCCCACTCATTTTCTATAGGGTTCAGGTCAGGGGACTGGGACGACCATGGCAGAAGCTTCATTTTGTGCTCAGTGACACATTATTGTGTTGATATTGATGTTTGTTTTGGATCGTTGTCCTGATGGAAGATCCTACTACGGCCCATTATAAGATTTCTACCAGAGGCCTTCAGGTTTTGATTTTTTATCCGTTTGTATTTGATAGAATCTGTGATGCCATGCATGTATCGGAACAAGATGCCCAGGACCTCCAGCAAAAAAAAAGAAATAGGCGTTTGGCTTGGTACCAAAACTATCTGATGGGGTTTGCTGCCAAAAAGCTCTTTTTTTAGTTTCATAAGACCATAGAACCAGTCCCGTTTGAAGCTCCAGTCGTGTCTGACAACTGAATATGCTGGAGTTTGTTTTTGGATGAGCAGGAGGGTTTTTCTTGAAACAACTTGAGGTGGCCTTTTGACCCCAAGACTCAACTAATCTCTGCAATTCTCCAGCTGTGATCTTTGGAGAGTCTTTGGTCACTCAAACTCTCCTCCTCACCGTGCATTAGGCATAACATTATGAGGTGAAGTGAATAACACTGATGATCTCTTCATCACGGCACCTGTTAGAGGGTGGGATATATTAGGCAGCAAGTCAACATTTTGTCCTCAAAGTTGATAGGAGCAGGAAAAATGGGCAAGCGTAAGGATTTGAGCAAGTTTGACAAGGGCCAAATTGTGATGGCTAGACGACTGGGTTAGTAGTGGGAAGTTTGGATCATTTTACTGACTCGGATCTTTGAGTCTCGTTCAGCAAAATGAACTAATCTTTTTGACTTATTCAAGTCTAACATCACAAATTCAAGTCAATTAGACTATTACTCATTTTGAATCATATAGCACAAACACACACACATACATAAAATTATATATATATATATATATATATATATATATATATATATATATATATATATATATATATATATATATATATATATATATATATATATATATATATATATATATATATATATATGTGTGTGTGTGTATGTGCGTGTGTGTGTTTGTAATATGTTTTTGTATAGGTGCTATAGGCCTATAAGCTATGTTACAAAGGTTTAGGTAACATTTTTAAACTGATTTTTATTCATTAATAACACAAAGACAAAAAAAATGATATAACAACTCAATAGAGAAATATAAAATACAGTTGATTCAAAACGAGTAATACTCTAATTGACTTGAATTTGTGATGTAAGACTTGAATAGTCAATATATTTCCCATATTTGTATATGTCTGATATTAACTGAGAAATATGTATAAAAAAATGAAAATAAAATAAAAAAATAACTACGTGCTTGTTAGTAAAAAGGTTGTGAACTAGTGTTCAATACGGTGACAAGTCACGTGGCAAAAGAACGAATGACTCAAACGTCAAACCTGAAAGACTCGTGAGAACGAATCTTTTCTGTTTCCGTTACTGACAGCATGGACTCTATGGGACTGACAGGAAGAACGAAAGACTCAAACCCGAGACTTGAAAGAACTAATCTTTTCTGTTTCCGCTACTGACAGCATAGACTCTATGGAACTGACAGGAAGAACGAAAGACTCAAATCCGAACTCGAGACTCGAGACTCGAAAGATTAACTAATCATTCTTGTTGTTTCCAGTACAGATTCAGCGTAATGCGCATGCGCGGTCAACACAAAATGAACGGATCACTCTCTGAGACAACTCGGTAGTCCCGAGTCATATTAAAGATTCGTTCAAAATTAATAAATCGTTCATGAACGACACATCACTAGACCGGGTCAGAGCATCTCCATAACTGCAGCTCTTGTGGGGTGTTCCCGGTCTGCAGTGGTCAGTATCTATCAAAATTGGTCCACAGAAGGAACAGGGCGGCCAAGGCTCATTGATGCACTTGGGGAGTGAAGACTGGCCCGTGTGATCCGATCAAACAGACGAACTACTGTAGCTCAAATTGCTCAAGAAGTTAATACTAGAAAGGTGTCAGAATACACAGTGCACCACAGTTTGTTGCGTATAGGGCTGCATATCTGCAGACCAGTCAGGGTACCCATGCTGACCCCTGTCCACCGCCGAAAGCACCAACAGGGGGCATGTGAGCATCAAAACTGGACCACGGAGCAATGCAAGAAGGTGGCCTGGTCTGATGAATCACGTTTTCTTTTACATGGTACCAGGATGCACTATGGAATGAAGGCAAGCCGGCAGAGGCAGTGTGATGCTTTGGGCAATGTTCTGCTGGGAAACCTTGGGTCCTGCCATCCATGTTGCTGTTACTTTGACATGTACCACCTACGCCTATTGTAGTCAATAGGCGGATCGTTGTCCGGATCCCGACCCAGACGCAATACAATTTGGACCGAAGCCAAAATCAACATTATAATTTAGTTATGAACCAAGCGAGTTTTCATTGGTGCGTGATTTCCTATATTGTTTTCCTACTAGATGTGGATTATCTATCTTCTGTGTCTAATCTGAAGATCCAATCAGGAGCTGTAATAACTGTAATCACCATGACAGTTGTGTGTGTCATTCGCAACAACGCAGGCGCTGATCTATCTGCTAACGGTACCTGTTTTCCTTGCTAGCGAAAATCATGGCATGCTCAAAACCTGACAAAACCGAGAAAAGTCGATTCTGAAAGTCGCGAATTTAAGACGGACTGTGGACTGACAGTTATGCATTTGTGCTTGCCGGTGGAGAGCTCAAAACCAATGTGTTTAATTTGCAACGAGACGGTTGCCGTTGTCAAGAGTGGTAACGTGAAACGTCATTATGGCTCAAAGCATGGACACTTTGACCACAATTACCCCCATAAATCTGAGGTAGGGCCAGAAAAATCAAACAACTGCAATCATCATACCAAGCAACATGCAGTGTAATAGTTAGATCAGCCACCCATCTAGAGCGTGCAGCTGAAGCCTCATTAAGAGTGGCATGGGTCTTAGGAAATCTCTGATTCGGAGATTGTGAAAGAATGCATGAATGAAATAGCAATTGCCCTGTTTGAGGGAACTCAAAAAGATGACATCATACAAAAAAGAAATCAAATATATTTGTCTGACTCCACTGCTGTAAAGCGAACTAAAGTCCTTGCTGATGATTTGCTTGACCAAATGAAGTCTGAAATAAAAAAGGGTAAATGCATTTCATTGGCTTTGGATGAATCCACAGACAACGCACAACTTCTGGTTTGTGTCAGATTTTTTGATGAAGAGAAGGGAGAATTCTGTGAAGACGTGTTAGGCCTCACAGCCCTCCATGGACACACAAGAGGGGATGATATTTATGAAGCACTGATGCAGATGTTGAGAGACAGAGAGATAGACCTGAAGTACACTCTTAAAAATGAAGGTTCTTTGCCCAGGGTGTATGGTTCCATGAAGAACCTTTAATATCCAAAGAACCTTTCCATTGCACAAAAGGTTCTTTGTAGTGGCAAAAGGTTCTTTAGACTATAAAATGATTAGAAAAAAATGGTTCTTTAAAGAACCTTTGACAAAATGGTTCTTCAGGGAACCAAAAATGGTTCTTCTATGGCATCGCCGTGAAAACCCCTTTTTGGTTCTTCCTGGCACCTTTATTTTTAAGGGTGTATGTTATTTCCATTGCTACTGATGGAGCTCCATGTATGACTGGAAGAGAGAGGGGATTAGTGGCACGCTTGAGAGCTTATCACCCTGACCTCATAGCATATCATTGCATAATTCATCAGATGGTTTTGTGTGCCAGTCTTGAAGAAAAGTATGCAGAGGTCATGACAACAGTAATGAGACTTTTTGAGGGCATCATCGCTTGTTGCGCTCATTCCTAACAGAGGCTAATGCAGAATTTGATGATTTGCTCCTCCACAACAATGTCCGGTGGCTTAGTAAAGGCAAGGTACTGGAGCGCTTTTGGACATTACGGAAAGAGTTGGAAACCTTTCTGTTGGATCAGAAGAGTGCAAAAGCAAAACAATTAGTGGAATTCATGCAGAATGAAGAACAAATGGAAATTGTTGCATTTCTATCTGACATTACCTCCCATCTCAATGATCTGAACATGAAGCTCCAGGGCAAAAATAACACAGTGTAACCTCCCTGGAGCTGTTCAAGTGTGACTTACAGCAGGAACTGCTTCACTTCCCAAAGCTTTTGAATCAAACAGCAGGAACACATCATCATCATCACAATCATGCTGAATTCCTGGACAAGCTGATTGAAAATTTCCAAACTCGCTTTGGGGATTTCCCTCTGGGAAAACAAGTCTTACTATGCATGAAAAATCCATTCCTTGTCAAAAACATCGCAGAATTTTCAACTGAAGCCCTGAAAATCTGCCCATGGGCTAGTGCTTCTTCTCATCAATCAGAGCTAACTGAGCTTCAGGAAAACCTTCCACTGCAGGAGTCTCTCGGTGACCCTACCACCTTCTGGACTAAGATGGTCCCTACAGCAGGTGTCCCTTTCTTGCAGAAGATGGCCCTTCAAATTTTCACCATGTTTCCCTCAACATACTGTTGTGAGTCTGCCTTTTCAACCATGAATATGGTGAAAAACAAATACAGGAGCACCCTCAGTAATGAACACTTACCTCCGCCTGGCCCTCACACCTTTTATGCCCAAGTTTAAAGAACTCGTGGCACAAAAAAGGTGTCACTTTCACACTAATAAGGCCAGACCACATCACCTTTTGTACATAGTTTGAACGTTTTGGGGGATTTACCACCTTTGTTGTTGGAGTTCTTTTGTGATTTTGACCATCACTGTTCCGGACCCTGGACTTAAGGCAAATTTGGTGAGTGGACCTTTTAGGTTTCTAATTGAGTACCCCCTGCCATACACCCTTTCATGGAAACGGTATTCCCTGGTGGCTGTGGCATCTTTCAGCAGGATAATGTGCCCTGCCACAAAGCAAAAATGGTTCAGGAATGCTTTGAGGAGCACAACAACGAGTTTGAGGTGTTGACTCCAAATTCCCCAGATCTCAATCAAATCGAGTATGGGGGCCCCACCTCGCAACTTACAGGACTTAAAGGATCTGCTGCTAACATTTCAATGCTTTAGCTATTTTCTTACATCAGCTTTCTATTTTGTGATGCTACTGATGTTACTGTGACTGACGATTAAGGGAATTTGGCCTATGTGTTTCCTCATATTTAAAGTCCTGTGAAACAAGAAGTCATAGCTGGACAATTTCATGTTCCTAGTCAGCCTGGTGTGCTAAAACATGTACAAATGAATGGGAATATACTTCAGAGATATAAATTCTTGGGGTGCTAATAATTGTGTCCAACGTGTTTTGGAGAAAACCCAACTTTCAATTCTTTTGCTTCAATGAAAGGTTCGATTTTTGCGATTTTATTTACCAAGGGGGCCAATAATTCTGACCACAACTGTATGAAACCTGTACCTTATCACAAAGTGGCAACTGGCATTTCAATTTTGGTTTAAGCGAAATGAACGTAAAATGAAAATGAAAACGGTGGTTTGTTCAGAAGTTGATCAGTTAATGATTATATACAAGTGTAAAAACGTTTGGACTTCTATTTCAAAGAAAATGTTCAGGCTGTCTTGATGCTCAAATCGCTCAGGTGTTCTGAGTGGTTGCTGGTTATGAATAGCTCTTAAATTAAAATCATTGCATGACCCTTGCAGTTGGGTCATGAACTCTATTGCTTGTCCTTTTTTCCTAAAGTGATTTAATATCCTAATGTAATGAAAAAATGACATTCTGACCATATAATTCATTTTGGAAACACTCTGTCTCTGTGTTTGCACAGCATATCTTTGTTATGTGGAGAAGCACTATTCTCACACAGCAGAGACAGGTAGAACTTCAGGCGGAAGGGTGTAATTCTATTAGATGCATAAACATATTGAGCATACAGTGAAAGTGCAATAACTGAGTTATGTCTTAAGCAGTTTAAAACCATACATAGTACACAAAAACGTAACATCAGAAACACAGTGATTTATAATAGGAAAAATTCCATCATTTTGTTATCTGAAAACACACCAACAACATCAAGCTTCGATGAATACATAAACTGGACTGTACTGTTTTTTTAAGGTTATATTGTAAAGTAAAAGTTAGATTTTGTGGATCATGCTGTAGTGATGTGAGGAACTTATTTTTTCAATGTATTATTTGTATATCTAGGCAATTTTAATATGGGTGTGTATGGGAAAGTCAGACTTTTAATATGGGTGTGTTTACTTGTATCATATCAGAAAAGAAACTCAATGAGAACCAACAATATCTCTGCACTCTAATACCAGTGTATAGAGAGCTGAAAGGATTAGTTCACCCAAAAATGAAAATTCTGTCATTAATTCCTCACCCTCATGTCGTTCCAAACCCGTAAGACTTTCGTTCATCTTCATAACACAAATGAAGATCTTTTTGATGAAATCTAAGAGCTTTCTGTCCCTCCAATGACAGCTACTCAACAACCACTTTCAAGCCCCAGAAAGATAAAGACATCATTCAAATAATCCATGTGACTCCAGTCGTTTAACCTCAGTTTAATGAAGTGAGTGCTTTGCACACATAAAACATAATTTACCAGTTTATTTAAAAATTAATCTCCAACATGCATTCACGAGAACAACATGACGCATGCGTGTTGTGTTGACACGAGAGCAGATGTTGTTACATAAATGGGCGTTAGAGATTCATATTTTATAAATAAAGTGGTAAATTGTTGTTGTCGCAAACAAAGCACTTGCGTCACTTAAAATTAAGGTTAAACCACTGGAGTCACGTGGATTACTTTAACGTCTTTACTACCTTTCTGGGGCTTAAAAGTGGTAGTTGCGTAGGATCAACATGAGAGTGAGTAACTAATGACAGAATTTTCATGTTTGGGTGAACTCATCATTTAATAAATATTCTGATCACGGTCATCTGACTACACTAGAGGTAATCATATTTGAATTACAACGTTTCTTTGCATGTTTTTAATTAATGTCAGAAGTTGTCTCATGTGATGTCTCACTGTTGCATAATCCGTTTGATATGCGTGCTATCAATTCCGAACATCAACAGCAAAATATAAATCTAACAAATGACCATGATATTACCAGGCAAATTTACTGCACATCAAGTATGCAGTGCAGAAGTAAGCACAAGTGCATAGTAAATAACTGGGGCTGTTACAGAAACTTCTTATTATAATTCTTGATTCAAGATTTGAAAAAGTTCTATTTCCAAAAAGTAAAAATAGGTTACTAAACAGATAGAATAGATGTTTCTGTAATACACTCTCAGAAAAAAAAATGTGCACCCTTAAAAGGACATCTTTGTACCTTTTTTTTACAGCTAAAATGTAGTACCTTAAGGTACATATTGCTAATCTGAGGTACTAATATGCACATTTAAGGGTGAAAAAGTACAAAGACTGCCCTGTGACAAGCCGTTGTGCCCCTAAACATACAATAAAAAAAAAATGTGTGTACAGGTCCTGTCAATTGTTCAGTTTTAGTCCTACACGGTCGCAATGCAAGCACAAAGTTTCATCAGAAAGCAAAAACTCCCTGACACCCTGAGAGTAAGGAAGGAACCATGGTACAAAGAGGAAACCCACACTGATCTGGGGTGTGTTTCCCAAAGCTAACTATATGGTCACAAGTTCCGTCATTACCAACAAAATTCAACAGAAAGTTGGCTAACGATGCTTTTGGGAAACGCACCCCTGGTCAGGCACAGGAAACAAAAAGAAGCAGTTATGCTCAAAAAATGTTAACAAAAATATACCGTCCCAACACCCTCATAAGCAAAGAGATATTAGGCTATCTAATACAGATTTCAAACCTCAGTGACTGCTTCAGGGAGGAAAAAGTCACAAGGTTGTGAGAATCATTATTCAGGCTCTACTGCCATCATGTGGTGAGTGCATGAACAAAAGAGCCTATTCCTTTTACATTGATTGAGATTAGAGAGATAAATATCTGATTGCAAAAACAACTTATGTAAAGTATTTTATCCTGCAAATGCAAACACCATTAGGTTTAGTTGGGTTATCATGTTGTGCAGAACATATTTTTGCTGTTTCACTTCTGCTTTTGCACTCACATGATTACTGTGACTCATCTGGCTTAGGCTACTATTTGTTCTAGAAGTAGTTTCAGAACACATGTTAGCCAATCAATAGAGTTAGAACACCTTACCTCACTTTTTTGAGCGACAACACCTTTTTTATTCTGCTAGACATATCATTTCAGATTTTCCAAAATTGCTTGCTTGGTACAAACAGAATGGTAGGTGTGATTAAGTTATGATTCAACCAGGCCTATAGATCCTCTCTAAAAGGACAATTACCCATAAATTGCCTATACCCTCATACCTCAGAGGAGGATAGCTGGTTTGGGTATCTTGTTACGAGAGAAACTGTCAAAATATAAAATGAATGGCTAAGGAATTTATTTGAACTGTTTGTCTTACAGTAGGTTGTCAGTCAAGGGTATAAGACAAGTACAAAGCAGCATTAAACGAATTGTTGGACTCAGTTTAAAGCCAAAATAATAAGATTTTATTGACATGTCAGTGCTGGAGACAAAAAATATTTGTCTCCAGCACTGACAAATATTTTGGATTGGTTTTGACAAGTGCCCTTCGGTAAAACAGAAGTGATCGATTTTGCATTAGGGATTCAGCCACTGCATTTGCAATGTGAATGCTGAATGTGAAACGTGTGAGCAAAAAAAAAATGATGTGAGGGGATTTTAAACATCCATGTGATAGGCTACTGGACGGAAAGTGTGGCGTTTTAGGGTTTAAAAAGTGTCAGCGAAGTGAATGTAAGGGAATTCTTTATTTTAAACTTTAGTAGGCTAAACATGAGTTAACTTTCGTGTTTTGACTTGTCGGAAACTCCCACCAGTCACACTCAGTCAGTCAGTCAGTCATTCGACTGCAACGTTATTTCCTGCAGCGATGTGACATGAGGTGATGCGCGTTAGGAAACCATACAAGCTCGTGTTTAAAGCGTTTGAATTGAACGAAGGGACATGCAATAAGGTAACGTGACAGTTAATGTATCATTTCAATTTATTTCAATTTGGTTTTAAGTTTGACGAAGTTTTTTAGCCCAACATCAAAGTTAATCTGAAATAAACAAGGAACTTGATTCGACTGCGCACTATTGTCCTTATATCGTTTATGAATAGCCTACTATTTTTGTAGTGGTTACTTTTAAGAGATCTTGGCTTACTATTTTTTTTGAGGAAGTCAAAATGAAGATGCTTTATTTATCAACTGAATTAAGAGGCTGAACTATGGTGTTCACTGTAAAATGGTCTTGGCCTACAGCCAAGATACTTTTTTTTGTGTGTGTGTGGCTGCATGATATTGTTTTATGTAGGCTACAACATTGATATATTTCATTGGTGCTCAATGTTGACTTTACATCCGGGAATAGAATGGATGGTCTCTATTGTTCCGTTCACATGTGTATCTTGAGGTTTGTATTTTCATAATGAGACAATAACGAGTTTACTCCAGGATTTTAGATTTAAGTCACTTATTTGCTCTTATTCCTCGTGGTGTTCAACAGAGGACAAAAGGGAAGTCCCCACCCTTTTTATTCTCTCTATGGTGACTGTATCTGTTGGGAAATGTGCAGCATCATGGTTGCAATTGTGGTTATGAACTATATGACATACATTTCTGGTCTTGTTATAAATTGTTTACCTTAATAGTAAATTGTTGCTGCTGTACTAAAACCATTTATGTGAGGCCACATTTTCAAGCTTGTGAGCTGTGTCTGATTTTATGTTCCTCCAGTTGAAGATCATACTGTGCAATGAAGGTCTCACACATGCTTGTAGAGTCAAAGCTTGTTATGTAGGTCATAAAGTCTAACAACCGTAATTTTCCTCCCAGGAAAGATGAGAGACAGGCTGTCTGAACTGGGAGGTGTTGCCACCAAAGTCAACAGTGAGGAAGAGCAAGTGGATTGCGGAGAAGATGTGGACAGTGGTGAATTTGAACAGCATGCGGTGGTGTTCGAGGGCGAGGATGTCATGGAGGACACCTTCAGAGAAGCCCAATCCATCCAGAAAGAAATCGCCCAACTCCGGATGGAGGTGAAGAGACTGGGCAAACAGAACACACGCTTTCTCACCTCTGTCAGACGCTTTAGCAGCATCAAACGCGACTCGAACACGATTGCACGCAGCATCAAAACGAAAGGGGAGAACCTGTATGCTCGGATAAAGAAGCTGGATGCACTTTGTAAAGAGTTGGAGGAGAAACACGGAGCCCATTCAGCTTTGGTGCGCATGATACATGGCCAGTTCGTCTCTATCACGGGTTCTTTTCATGAGGCTATGAATGAATACAACAGCGCCGAAATGGCACAGAGGGACAACTGCAAGACTCGTATCCAAAGGCAAGCGGAGATCATGGGTAAAGAAGTGAGTGGAGATCAAATCGAAGAAATGATCGAGACCGGCAAGTGCAATGTTTTTTCCGACGACTTGCTCACAGACGGGCGAACCGCTCGCTCAGCGCTCACTGAGATCGAGAATCGCCACAAGGAGCTTTTGGAGTTGGAAAGTCGCATCCGAGACATCCATGATCTGTTTTTCCAGCTGGCTTTGCTGGTGGAGGAACAAGGGCCCATGGTGGACAACATTGAGGCAAATGTATATGCCACCCAAGACTTTGTGGCCAAAGCTACAACTCAGATAAAGAAGGCTGTCAAATACAAGAAGCAAAACCCTTGTCGACAGCTCTTCTGTTGCTGTTTTCCATGTTGCAATAAATGATCTCAGCGTTGAAGCCTTCTAGTTTCACCTAAGCCATAGCATATTAAACAAACAACAGTATTTCATTCTAGTGTTAACCATGTCATGTGTACTTTGTAGAGAACAACCAATGCCCAGTGCCTGCGCTTGATGGTTGCCATTGCAAAAAAACGTTGTGTCTTCTTGTAAACCACAGGAGCTGCAATGCAATTGAGCTGAAGTGATACTGCAATCTCGCTGCTAACCTTCTGCGAGTGTCACAGGACATTTACTTGATGTGTTAAAGATATTAAAAAGGAAACCGCAAGTGTTTTACGCCCATGTACAGTGCAAGCAAACATTATACAGTAACATGTTTTATTACTGCTTTATTTTAAGGTACATTTCTGTGTGTATGATTTGTTGTATTAATTTAATAAATATTATTTTATCTTCGAATGCCTTTGTTTGTTTGGTCACCATATTGTTCTACAGTTCATCATTATAGCATTTATGCAATACGTTGTATTGCATCATTGTTGGTTTCCCAACTAGTTACTTCTGCAATATGACTTGCAAAAGGCGTTGTGTAAAAGTGTTCGGAAAATAAAGCCCAACAATTCCATTCATTTAAACAAACGTCGAAACAAATCTGCACATTGTTGCATTCGAATCAGTTTGAGAAATCTGTGAGCTTCTTTTTGAGAATCATGTTTACTTGCAAAGTAGCATCACAGTGTGCAAGTCAACATGATATTCTATAACACTTATGAATCTTTTTTGATGAACATTTGTCCATTGGATCTTAAGTCCAACACCTTAACCACTCGGCCATCCTGGAATTGAGGAAATAGATTCTGTTGTTTTTTTGTGTCAAATGACCACATACAGCCACAGAGCAGCTTTCATTTAAAAAAAAAAAAAAAATGCATCACATTAAACTAGGTTGTGTCTTTCAGTTTTGATTGTAGTTGTGTATTTGAGGTAACATGTTTTACATTTGTATCTAGAAGCTTTTAGACACATTCATAAAGTTTAAACAGTACAAGAACACTACAAATGTAAAGCAATGATGCATATGCTTATGATGGAGTTATATGGAGGTGCTTTTGGTATAAGTGACAGAAAATTTCCAGTAGAACAGTAAAGTGGGGCTATACCATTGAAGAATCCTATCAACTATTATTAACAAAGATATTAATAATACAACCTCCAATGTGAGGTTTTAATGACCTTCTGTATCAAACAGGAGTGTAGAAAATGTAGACACGCAACCAACAGAGAGACAATGCTATCTTTGTTAATAATTATGCAGCACCAAAAGTGGTTCCTCTGATTACGAGCCAAGAACCACTTTTAGTGCCATGTAGCACCATTTTATTTTAGAGTGTAGTTCCAAAGTGGAACATTTATTTATCACATTATGTTTAAAGGTTATGGAGATCTACCAGGAGTGGGGTTTGAACCCACGAGGACATTTGTCCATTGGATCTTAAGTCCGACGCCTTAACCACTCGGCCATCCTGGTTCCCATGTGAGGTTTTAATTACCTTCTGTATCAAATAGGAAACTATAGGATATCATTCAGACCTGCTGATGTGTGTTTGGGGTCACAGAATTTCAATTTCGTAGCTTTTGTGGTAGTTCCATAAAATAAGTTCAAAGCAAATAAGGTACAGTATATGCAGCAAAGAAAGAAACTAAACAGTATATGCTGCAAACTTGCTCAGTTCAATTTGCTTGTATCAATACAGTTTCATTTGAGATAATTAATTTTATTTCTTTTTTTCTCAGTTCAGACTGTAATGTGACTATCAGTCTAAAGTCTGATATATTGCATTAGTTCCAACTTTGGTCTTTTCTTCTGTGGATTTTGCATGTGATGTGATGAGGATGTTGAAATTCACGTTGTAACTGCAGCTGGCACTGCATCTGTGTATGACAAGCCTATAACATTAATGCATTGGCATTATGAATGCATTCGTAATGTCTTTCTCAGCAAGCACACACTTACAAATGATCTGTCGTAATCAAAGTGTTTTAGTGTAGCTTTGCAAGCTATCGAGTCAGGAATGCAGCATTAGACCAAAACGGTTGTAACTTTTATTTCAACTTCTGCGCCGGAACAACGCATCAAGAAAACTCTCTAGCTCTCCCACTTCTTAAAGGGGAAGTGCCAAGTATGTATGTGTGTGTGTTTGTTGGTGATATGTGAATTATGGATCAGTGATGTGTGGGTTGTTTGTATCTGCCCCTACACAGCCCCCCCCCCCCCCAGAATTCACCAACACCGGCAACATCAGCTTGCTTGGAGCTCGAACTTGACTCCTTGAACGCGTGCAGTCTGCAGCAGGTTGCACCTCTTTAACAGCCTGAGATTTCTCCTTGGGGTCTGTCCTATTGTTGGTGGCTGGTCGACCCCTCCTAGGAGCCAACGCCGGAACCATCGGCTGGCCTAGCTCTCCATGAGTTGGTTTAAGTCGATCGACAGTGACTCGCTCTGGCCGGCCCCCAACGTTGACCAGGAAAGTTTTGTCTCCAGCCTCCAGCACTCGAAACGGGCCATCGCATGGGGGCCGCAAAGAGTTTCGATGAGCATCATGACGGATGAAAACAAACTCAGCCGCAGAGAGGTCTTTGGGCATCCAAGCTACCGTCAGTCCATGCTGAGAGGTAAGAACGGGTTTGAAAGTATTGATTCTATCTAAGAGGGCGGAGCGTTCAGAAGATTGTGCAGTCTGGAATGAAATCTCCCGGGACCTGCAGAGTCTGACCGTACACCAACTCTTCAGAGGAAGTTTGTAGATCCTCTTTGGGAGCCATTCGCAGGCCCAGCAGGACCCATGGTAGCCGCTCAATCCATCTGTCATCCGTCAGACTGGCCCTCAGTGCAGTTTTGAGAGAGCGATGAAAGCGTTCACAAAGGCCATTGGCCTGTGGGTGGAAAGCCGTAGTATGGTGAAGCTGCACACCTAGGATTCGAGCCACCTCCGTCCACACCTCCAATGTGAATTGAGGGACACGGTCTGAAGATATGTCAGAAGGTGTGCCGAAACACGCCACTCAAGTGTCGACGAAGGCCCGTGCCACATCTGCTGTTGTCTTTGAGGCCAATGGTACTGCTTCCGGCCACCTGGTGGTTCGATCCACCATAGTCAAAAGGTGAGTAAACCCCCGGTAGGGCGGCAGTGGACCCACTAGGTCGATGTTAACGTGGTCAAAACGTTGCTCTAGTACCTCAAAAGTTTCCAGTGGAGCTTTGATGTGTCTCTGCACTTTGGCCCACTGACATGCCACACATGCTGAAACCCAGTTTCGAACATCCTTTTTCAATCCATGTCACACAAACTTTGAAGAGACCAGTTTATGTGAAGCTTTCCGCCCAGGGTGTGACAAACTGTGAATCCTATCGAACACAACTTGCCTTCATTGCACTGGTACCACTGGCCGAGGGTGGCCTCTGGAGACATCTCACATCAGCGTAACTCCTGCCTCTGCAAAGCGGACGTCAGCTATTTTCAAACTTGAGATAGCTGTTCTGTAAGCCTGCACCTCAGGGTCGGATTGCTGGTCAGCAGCTAACTGGACAAAGTCTATACCCAAGTGTACTGCTTGCACAGTGGCCATGGAAAGGCAAACTGCCACAACGTTGCTTTTTCCATCTATGTGCTTGATATCCGTTGTGAACTCGGATATGAAGGCCAGGTAGCATTGATGCCTTGATGACCAGGGCTCAGAAAATTTAGACATAGCATGAACCAAGGATTTATGATTGACAAACACTGTGAAAACACGTCCCTCCAAAAAGAAACACAAGTGTCTTACTGCCAGGTACAGTGCGAGCAACTCCCTGTCAAAAGTGCTGTACTTCTGCTCATTTGGGCGGAGCTGCCAACTGAAAAATGTAAGGGGTTGCCAAACACCATCTACCAGCTGATCGTGTACAGCACCCACCACACAGTCAATAGTGATATCAATGGGGGTATCTGGAATTGGATGAGACAGCATGGTTGTATGGGCTAAGGCGAGTTTAGCATCCTCAAATGACTTGGTCATCTCCTCTGACCAGTTAACCTGTGCATTCTTGCTGTGTCCTTTGAGGGCCCTGTAAAAAAGATGCATTAGCTGGGCTGCCCGAGGGATGAAGTGGTGATAGAAATTCACCTTCCCCAAAAACTCTTGCAGTGATTTGGTTGTGGGGGGAACCGGGAACTCTGTAATGGTGTCGACTTTGTCTGGTAGGGAACTGCCCCCTGGCTTGTGATTCGGTGACCTAGAAAGTCAGTAGCAGCCAGGCCAAACTGACACTTGGCGGGTTAATTATCAAGTCATGTTGGCCGAGGCAAGCAAACAGCAATCTTAGATGAGTCAGGTGCTCTTTCTTGGGGACACTGGCGAGTAAAATGTCATCTAAGTACACAAACAGAAAATCCAGGTCTCGTAGGATCGAATCCATCATGCGCTGAAAGGTTTGTGCTGCGTTTTTGAGTCCAAAAGGCATCTGCAAAAATTTAAAAAGACCAAATGGTGTTATCACTGCCGTTTTTGGGATGTCCTCATGGAAGACTGGCACCTGATGGTATCCTTGAATAAGGTCCACTTTCGAGAAAAAATGGTTTTCCCAGCCAGTCGGGCTGAAAAATCCAGAATGTGTGGATCACTGAGTATCGGTCAGGTGTGGTGATGTCATTGAGTCGACGATAATCTCCACATGGGCCGTAACCACCATCTGCTTTGGGGACTATGTGGAGGGACCAGGCCCAAGGACTGTTAGAGCATCGCACTATACCCAGTTTTTCCATGTTAGCAAACTCGGCCTTGGCAACTGCAAGTTTCACCGGATCTATTCGACGTGCCCGGGCATAGACCGGCGGCCCGGATGTAGAGATATGATGTACGACCCCATGGTTGGCCACTGCTGAGGAGAAAGTGGGTTAAGTGAGATTTGGAAAGTTACTGAGCAGTTGGGTGAACTCACAGTCATCTGCCAATGCGCTAGACAGAGTGGTCGTGGGGAAGGTGCTCCTTGAACAGGGTAAGACATTGAAACCTTTTGCGGTGACCAAACAGCCATTTTTAACATCAACTAACAGGCCATTGTGCACAGGAAGTCTGCACCCAGGAGGGGCCTGCTCACATTCGCCAACACAAACTCTCATGTAAAACGTTGTCCATTGAAGCACAGTGGTACTAGCCGCTTCCCATAGGTGCATATTTGCCTTGATTGGCTGCCTCGAGCAATGAGCCAACCTTGCCAAAGTGTCTGTCCGTTGTTGACGCAGACAGGACGCTAACCTGTGCCCCCGTATCACACAGGGAATGTCGGCCAGATAAATGAGTCTGTGATGAACAGTAGGTAAGCAGTTTCGTTAGCTACTATGCTACTGACAGTTGGCATATTGTGGCTCCCATTTTATTTCAACTTCTGCGCTGGAACAACGCATCAACAAAACTCTCTAGCTCTCCCACTTCTTAAAGGGGAAGTGCCAAGTATGTATGTGTGTGTGTTTGTCGGTGATATGTGAATTATGGATCAGTGATGTGTGGGTTTCACGAGTTCACACTTACAAATAAGTCAGATAGAATAAATGGTATGCGTATTTGGCGTGCTGTTCGAGGAGAGGGCTCCGAGCTTGGTATTTGGCCCAAACCCAGAGTACTCCCCCTGTGTCTCTGGTTAGGAAAGTAACCAGGTGAGTGTGAGGAAGATGGGGTGGTGGAGGGATGCTGAAAACCTGTCAAGGAACATTGGTGAGTTGACTGGGTATTTATATAGTCCTCCACTTGAGCTGATTGGGTAGACATGTTGATTACTGATTGCTGACAGCTGGTTGGAATGACATAATGATTGGATAGATCATTTGAACGTGCTCCTCCCGAACTTTGTTAATGAAACATCATTAATTGTATCTGCCCCTACACAAGAACTCTTGTGAGTTTAAAGGTTAGTTTTGTGTACAGATGTTTTAAAGAGAGTAGACAACACATGTTGATGCTCTAAATAGTTTCACAATAATAAAAGAATTAAAAATATATATATTTATTTATAAATATTTCAATTCTATTTGAAGTCACATTTTCCCCATTAGGTTAAAGGGTTACTTCAGTGATTTAGCATTAAGCTTTGTATCAGTAGAAACCTGGTAGTATATTCGAATTGTGGTACTTTCCCCCCTCATATCCCCCTGAGACAAGAGAATTATGTATTTTATTTCTGGAAAAAGTCCTCCGATGACGCATATATCGTCATTTTGCGTCATCTCACTCACAGAGGGATCTCACTCACAGAATGTAAATGCACACGCACGCTGCCGTTCGGCTCGGGCATTCATAAAGGGGCGGTACGGAGCAAAGTGAGTGTTTCAACTTTTCAATTAATTCCTATGAAAGTTTAACTTCCATATGCGAACGCGCCAGACTGGACACGTGCCGAGAATGACAGCCACGCTTACCTCGGCTCTGCTCAGCTTTTCTCTCGTGATGAATGAAATCTGACACCTGCTGCGTCTGTGACGTGACTTTCGTTTGGCTCACTCACACTTTATTGAAAAGACACATTCAGTTTTTAATTGTAGTGTCTATTCTCTAACTGAACAAAATGATTGTATTACTATGAATATCAACACGACGTTGGGGGCGGTGCCATGGTGGGCAAGTGATAACCAATAGCCGTGGCTTTGGGAGTGGCCTCGTAGGGCAGCGAAGCAAGTGCATTCTGGGAGTTGTTGTCTTTCATCCACATGAGACAAAAATACATTTTCTGTCTTTTCTCAGTCTAGAAGGCACCAAATTCAAAAATAATTTCACATTTCTACTACATAAATAACACAGTTTAAATACACATTCATCTTCCCAGCGCTGAAGTGCCCCTTTAAGTGATTCTTAACAACACTGGAGATGTGATGCCATGTTACAGCATTAGATGTCAGTATTGAACTTTTTAGGTCTCAACAGAGATTCTCATGTCTGTTAACTGAAGTTCAAGTAACTGGAGAAATAAATACTCTATACTCCGGTTTCACAGACAAGGTTTGGGACTACAATGCATGTTTGAGCTAAAAGCAACTTGCACTGGCATATCATAAAATATGTCAATGTTTTGTCATTGTTTTGTCTTAATATGTACATAAGTAATGTTTTTTTCTAGGGCACATTTATATAAGATAAATGTCCTAAGGCCTAATCCTGGTTTAATCTAAACCCTATCTCTAGATCTTAGGGGCCTGAAAAATACTACAGTAAAGAAAATATAACAAGACTAAGGACAATAGAGAAAGACGACAGTAAAGACAAAAGAAGATGACAGTAAAGATGACAGAACAAGACTACATAAACAGAGAACATACACATCAACATGTCATATAGCCTAATTTTATTAATTACTGTAGACAAGGGCACGTATAGTAGAAAGCACAAAGCAGTCAACTAATTTTAGGCACAAATGGAACCTCATATGAAAATGCATACTTTTGCAAACGGGTTTCATAGTGCATGTTTTTGAAAAGAGAACATTATCATCTCCATGTAAACTACAAAAGCATGAGTTTGTGTAAACGGTGAAGTTGTACGCATGCGTATTACGTGTTCAGTCTATAGGAGGCGCAATTTCCCCCCCAAACCACTTCATCAGAAATTCTGCCCTGCAGCTAATTTCAAAGGTTACAGTGAAGGTAGGTTTAGGGATCAGTGTTTGGTGTAGGCAATCAATACTATGATTGACATGACCAATAAAATCTTAAGAATCAGCTGCAGGGCGGAGTTTCCACTGAACTAGTTTGAACTAGGTGTGTAGTGTTTTTACTAAAGCCGCGTTTCCACTGCAGGAACTTTCCCCAGGAACTAGGGACTTTGAGGCGGTACTTGGCGTGTTTCGACTGCAGGGACCAGGTTTCTAAATGAGGTTTAAAAGTCAAAAAGTCCCTGCTCGCAAGGTAGCACTTTTTCAAAGTTCAGGAACTTTCAGGGGTGGGATTTGGGCACTGATTGGTTGAGATCACGCAGCGTTTTCATTGGCTGACTCCATGCAGAATTTTATTTCAACCACCATTTTTAAAAGTCTGTTGCTGTGTGTGCAGTAAGAGTTGTTTTGCTATTCGAATCAACAATGGAGTTTAAAAAATACAACCAATGGACCGACATCGAGGTTCTGGCTTTATTAAGCTTAGGACGAAATTCCAACGGGAACTGGAAAGTCGAGCACAGTCCTACGTCACCGGACTAATTTGCCTAGACTTCACGGTACTTTAAACCGCGATGTAAACACAGGCAGCAACAGGTCTGGGGGAAAAAAGTTCCTCTGAAAAAAGTTCCTGGGACAAATTGGTCCGGGCAATTTCGGTGGAAACAGGGATACTGGTCTGGCATAGATAATACAGCATTTCCATGTGAATGGGTATCGTTTCGACACGTTGTTGTCTGTACGCGAAAACATTAAACAAAGGAAAACTTTTATTTTTTTTAATACATTGTTGAAGTGTAAACATAACCTCAGTGTGTCTGCTTGTTTGTTTCAGTACAAACTCTCAGAAACATTACTGACAGCAACATGAACCTGTAAACATCAAAGCAGTCCAATTAAAGTTACCATGCCTCTACCAGGAGTGGGGTTTGAACCCACGAGGACATTTGTCCATTGGATCTTAAGTCCAACGCCTTAACCACTTGGCCATCCTGGTCACGGAACACAGTGTTAACCAACCACCTCATGCTACTCTTATCCTCTTTTTCATGAGTTTCTTGTAAGATTTTTTTGTGATGTCAGTATCTGGGGTGACAGTTTTTGAGCTTTTTGGTAATTCTGATAAAAAATTGCACATTTATAAAGCTTTAACAGAACAATGATTTTGCAAAATAAATCTAATGATGAATATACAGGTGAAAATGATACTGACTAGGAATATGCTATAGTCAAATTAGACAACATTTAGAAAATATAAAAAGTTTCAATTAACTTGCGGAACAGTTGTGTGGGGTTAAACCCTTTCCTCTCAATTTATTAATCACCTAAATGTAATATTGATTTCCCATGTACTTAAGAGCTACTTCGTCATACCACATTTACCCACAAAGTACAATTAGATTTAATGATTTGGAGATTCTATTAGGACTGGACTCCAATTCAGCCATCTTTTAGACAAAAAGATTCTATGCGGTTCTATATAGAACCCTAGAGTTCTTGACTCCATTTTAAAGAACCCCTTATGCCAAAGTGCCTTAAATTATTGCATAATACTTTCATGTTTAATGGGTTGTTTATGGGCTATTTAATTTGCGCTATTCAATTCCTAAAATGTAATTAACATAAAAAATGTATTAAAACTAAATCCATAAAATGGTCCCATGTTTGGATCTATATATGAAGCGCCTGACAGTTCTATAGGCCTATACAATCTTTTCTACAATCTTTTCTACAATCTTTTTATACAATCCTATACAAGAGTTTCCAGTTCAGATTTATTTAATACAACTGTTGCGTGTACTCTCCAGTAGTTAAATATGCCTGTATTCATAATAATCACTAAAGAACCCAAGACATTTTCTAGGTCACTTCATCAAATAAAGTGACTTTGATCATGTGACTCTTTGTACAGACAGTCAGATGTTATTGCTTCCAGTGAAGCTCAAGATGAATCATTCTCATTCTGTAAAAGGAGACTAATAAAATATGACACTCTGAAATCCATGCAATGCTTATTTAATATAATTTACAAGGAAAAAAGATTTAATTCTGATTGTTTAAGACTGTATCGTGCAGTCTTGTAGTGTGCATACTGTGTGTTCTCCCCAAATATCTCTCTCTCTCTCTCTCTCTCTCTCTCTCTCTCTCTCTCTCTCTCTCTCTCTCTCTCTCTCTCTCTCTCTCTCTCTTTCTCTCTGCCACTCACTCAGACTCTGGTTCTCTCGCTCACCATCATCTCATCCACACAGGGAGTTTTTGCTGACAAGGAAACAAGCTTTTGCACCGTAGCTCAACTTTCAATTTTCATGGTTCTGAATCACCCCTCTCTTCATTGTTCAGTATCCCTTTGAAGATGAAAATACAAGCCTGAAGACAGGACATCTCTTGGGTCGGATCTTTGTGCTGGCTTTATTTGCTGCTTTAGAGAGCCGTTTCTCTACTTCACACTTGCAAATGACCTCTTAAGTTGTTGGACATGCTGTAGGAGTATTTGGATGCACTTTCAAAGCCTAGATGATGTGCTTATTGTGCAAAGATTAGGAGCGGCGTTCCTTTAGGATGAGACTCTTACACAAGCCCAGCAGTCTGAAGATAATGGCTATGGTGAGATCTTCACTGCAGAAAGTGATGTTTTTTCTACAGCACATCCAAAGAATGGCTGTCACATCACCACGTTATCAGAAAATGTGCAAGGTAAAAGAGCGTTTTGTAAAATTACTTTGTTTAGATTATGGAGTTGCATTTAATTCAGATCTATTTGTGATGTGTATTTGTGTTCACAGATTGTCAGTAATGTTTTGGGTGGTTCGGTAGCACCACAAGAAAAGAAAAGTGCAATAAACTGTTTTTAACATTACATGACATTGCAAAAAGAGGCATCTAGGTTGAAACAAGTCCTTATTAAGAATATTGCTCAGAAAGCCACAGTTGTTTATTCTCTGGTGCTGGTACAATTCCAAAGCACAGTATTTAACATGAATTATACAGAAATTTGCATAACAACCTCATTAAAGGTGTTCTTATGCACAGGTCATTACCAGGAATGGGGTTTGAACCCACAAGAACATTTGTCCATTGGATCTTAAGGCCAACACCTTAACCACTCAGCCATCCTGGTGGCTCTGCAGAGTAAATTACCTCAAATTGAACCTTTTCAAAAGAAACCTTTTCTTTTTTTTATTTTATTTTTTTATTTTTTTATGCATCGCATTAAACAAGGTAGTTCGATTCCTATCAATGTATTAAATAAGGGTAAGTTTACACTCCAACAATGTATTAAAACGGAAACGTTTTTCCTTTGCATTTTTCGCGGATCACTCAAAAAAGGCCCTTCATAGATATGACACATTTAAATTCTGTTCACTTTACTTAAACATATCTAATTTTGTCACAACTTAATTTAATTGTGTTATATCAACCTAATATATTTAAAACTGAAGATTACTTAATTAAGTTGTGTTAAAACTACATTAAATATTTCTGTTGCCATAACTAACTGGGCAGTGGATCTGTAGTTCCCAGCATGCTCTCCATTAGGAGAGTACATTTAGGGATTAAAGTGTTACTTTATGTGTTTTTCTGTAGAGGGAAAGATGTTGTTAGTTACTGTTAGTGTTTAATGTTCAGTTATGTTGGACATTTAGAGATGTTTTTGTAATGTTTTTTAGTTTTGTGGTTACCGTTGCTGAAGACTGTGCTTAGGCTGTGCACTCAGTGATCTATGCTAATGTCAGGAGTGACACCCCTTTTCTTAAGTGTATGATGTTGAATAAAACTGCTTATAATTGATTTTCCAATTAAACGTTTTAATTTAAAGTTTGATATATATAAAAAAAGTCATGTTATATATAATTTAAACTGTATTTGATAAAATTGAGTTGGACCAACTCATTGCATTGCATGAATTAGTTTTTTATGAGTTGGAGCTACACATATTTATTGGATAGAAAATACTCACCGCATTCGGAATGGTCTTGCGGCTTTCAGAACAGAAAAGATAGCTCTTCGTCATCTCCATTCGTGTTCATATGTAAATTTCGTCCATAAGATCGAAAGATCTGAAAAAGCCCATACACTACCCTCCCCTCGAGGAAATCAGGACAGAAGTGGTTGAAAGTGGAAAAAAGAGATAGATTAAAACACCTGGTGAAAATGGGGATGTGCCTGCCTCGTTTATTTTTGAGCGATTGACCCAAACGCATCTTAATACCAGGTGTAAACAGGGTCTTTGTTTCTAATGACCCACAGAGCAGCTTTTTTATTTATTAAATGCATCACATTAAACTAGGTAGTAGGACGTCTTTCATCTTTGATTGTAGTTTTGATTGTATTTGAGGTCACAAGTTTTACATTTGTATCTTGTTCTGAAAAAAGAATTTAGCAGCACATTCATGTAGTTTAAAAAAAATAGTTTCTCTTGGTTGCGTATCTACCAAAGTGAACATTTATATATTTTATTATGTTTAAAGTTTAGGTTATGGAGCTCTACCAGGAGTGGGGTTTGAATTGGATCTTGAGTCCAACACCTTAACCACTCAGCCATCCTGGTCACCAATTAAGCATTAATATCGTTGTTTCTCAACATGATGTTGCATCATGCAAGGACGCTGTTGGCATTGTATCTGTGAGATGCCAGAAACATTAATTCATTGACATTTATGAACTTCTTGATGTCTTAAAACAATGTGCCAATCTCTGATCTTCCAGACTAAAAGCAACACACTTTTGCTGCTTATCTGAAAGATGTTCTAAGCCAAGTTTCGATTCTCTTTTCAGAGATATGGTATGGGACATAAAATGTTTTAAAGGGTTAGTTCACCCAAAAATGAAAATTCTGTCATTAATTACTCACCCTTATGTCGTTTGACACCCGTAAGACCTCCGTTCTTATTCGGAACACAAATGAAGATATTTTTGTTGAAAGCTGATGGCTGAGAAAGGCTTCAGATAGGCCTCCATTGGCATTCAGTACATTAATACTCCCAAGACCCAGAAAAGGCACTTAAAACGTCGTTACAAAGTCCATCTCACCACAGTGACTCTACAATCATTTTACGATGCGACGACAATAGTTTTTGTGCGCAAAAAAAAATCTAAATAACACCTTTAACCAACTTGTTATTGCCTTCCGTGTGTGCCTCAACGACGCATGCACAAGAATATTACGCAGATCCGGCGTTCGGACAGATGACCCAGAAGCAGAGGAAGACGCGCGTATCTAAGCTGTTGGATTCTACATTGATCGTGCTTTAGGTCTCGGCGTAGTTCTCAAAATGGGACTAAAGTGTGCATTTCATGGATTCCCGAACCCCGGCGCTACGTCATATTCTCGCGCATGCGTCGTGGAGGCACACACGGAAGGCAATAACAAGTTGGATAAAGGTGTTATTTTGATTTTTTTTTGCGCACAAAAACTATTGTCGTCGCATCGTAAAATGATTGTAGAGTCACTGTGGTGAGATGGACTTTGTAACGATGTTTTAAATGCCTTTTATGGGTCTTGGGAGTATTAATGTACTGAATGCCAATGGAGGCCTATCTGAAGCCTTTCTCAGCCATCAGCTTTCAACAAAAATATCTTAATTTGTGTTCCGAATATGAACGGAGGACTTACGGGTGTCGAATGACATGAGGGTGAGTAATTAATGACAGAATTTTCATTTTTGGGTGAACTAACCCTTTAAGCATGTTCTTTTTTGAGATTATTATATTTGTACTTTATACAGCTACTGCTTGTGTTAAATCTAAAAGCATAGATATGAAGCACAGGCAATGCAGTTTGCATTGAAACACTAAACATTAAAAGATAAAAAGGAGGAACATTGTGCAAAGAGTCATCAATTACACAGAAATTGGTGCATTATTGACATTCTTGACATGTTTGGCTCCCCAGAAGCACTTTGAAGAACCACTCGCCCATCCTGGTCACTTTTGCTCCTGTCTGAGTTTGCTCTCTATGCTTCACAGAGAGATTTTGCATTATGCACAAACTGCAGCTGGCACCATATCTATGAGACGGCAAGAACATTAATCCATTGACATTTATAACTTCTTCCTTATGTCTTCCTCACCAAGTGTGCCAATCTGTGATTTCTCAGACTAAAAGCAAGCAAACCTTTACTGCTCTAATTCTTTTGAAATACTTAGGGCCATATTAGATTTATTAGGCTGAAAAAGTCACTTTCAAAACTTGTACAAACCATTTGAGACTTGCTTGCCTGACACGCGCGAAGGAACGTCATTGGTTCTCGAACACCAATTAAGCAAACGAGCTTGAGCTTCCGTTTACCATATCTTATGTGTGTGTTGATGTCTATTTGTGTGTGAATAAAACCTTAAATTAAATCTGTTTATCATATAAAGCAATCGTGTCTTTTCAGAAAAATACTAAACCTCTCTATTCATAGGGATTCGTTTTTACGATCTCTTTACAAACTTTTTAATGCAACAAAGTAGTAGTTGTGTAGCTGTCAATGGAGGGACAGACATTTCAGATTTCATTAAAAGATCTTAATTTGTGTTTCAAAGATTAACAGGAGTTTAAAGTGCTTGAAACTAAATGAGAGTGAGTAGTTAATGACAGAATTTTCATTTTTGGGTGAACTAACACTTTAATGCGTGTATCCGCTAAATCTGAAAGTTAATTAGATAATTAGAAATTATATCAAACTGTATGAGTTAGCTTAGTCAACATTTCAATTAAATTGCAATTAATGTGTGTAGTACAAAATAAAACATTTAAAAAATCGACTAATTTAACTTGGCCGTTTGTTAAAAATTTGAGGCTAAAATAAAAAAAAATTGGGTTTACAGTAGCCTGGATGCCAGCCGAACTTAGCCCCGCCCACAACATTTGAGGTCGGGAAGTTGGAAGTCTGGACTTGATCTGTTGTGGATCAACTATGCTCGAATCAGAGCTGTTCGGACCAATCAAATTGTCAGGGCGGGCTCTATATGATGATGGATGATCAACAGTAACATAATCATTCACGTCACCAAAGAGCGCTTGGGTTGAATTCATTCTAATCCTAAATGGAGAACTTGTTCGTATATGCATTCACCTTTACTATTTCTCTCAAAAATGACGATCGTGTTGGTAAGTACTCCGTGTATCCTTAAATTCTTTTTTTACATCTTCTTCTTCTACTTCTTCCAGCGTGCGTGCAGTTGAGTTCTATTGACATCTATGCGTCGCTCCGTTGCTCTGATTGGTTGTAGGTCTATCCAATTGCATAGGCATTTTCTTTCCTGGTTCGGTTGAAACACCCTTCATAATCACAGCCCAATGAAACAGTATCAGACTCATATTCTGACTAGAATTGAGTATGGCGACTCTAGGCTAGGTGTATCTATCCACTTACAGGTTAACAGGAAATTGCAGTGTATTTTTTTCTATCAGCAACCCACACTTCTGAATATTTTTTTAAAACGTGTGTAAATTTTCATTACAACCTCATTATAATGCATGCAATGAGCACACAAGCTTGTGATCATTTTTTAAAACATCTTTGGCAGTAATAATGATGGCAAATTTAATTTAGTTTCATCTTTCCCAGCTCTACATATTAGCAGAATAGATAATGGCATAATGGGTTCCAGCACAATAAGCAAAGACTGTCTGTTATGTCTCTGCTTGATGTCTTTCTATGGTTGTATATCCTCACTGCAGCCCTAAACGAGAGAGCTACATTTCCTCTGAAACCAACCAGTCATTATATGTCTGTGGAGGCTTTAAAGCAACTGCCACCATAAATGAAAGTTTTATAGGTAGGAATTACAGCAGACGGCTGAAGGCAGGTGAGATGTCTGCTTTTTGAGGTTATTTTTCATGTAGGTAAGTGTCCTGTCAACCACAGATGTTTTGAATAACCCAATTGCTTGTCACTTATTTTCCAGATTTTGTCTTCCTGCATTAGTCTCATTAAATGGCTAATGAAGCAGTGCTATTTCTGCTTCACTTTAATTCTATTTATAGGGGACAGAACAAGGGGAAGATCACTTAATCAGTGTCCATTGAGATTTGTTTGAATTGGTGCAATTTTAGCTTCTGCATGCTGTTATGTCTCCTCAGGACATTCAGACAGATGTTGACACCCAGACGGATCTTTCTAAAAGGGCTTTGAGAGGTCAGATCCCAAATACCAAGGCACAAGAGCTTGATAAGTTCAGAGATGTGGAGCACATTCATATAGCCTCCAGAAGGTCTGTGCAATTTATCCAGCAATACAAATAAACAGCTATCTCGAAAACAGGTCATAACGTCCTGAACTTTCCTTCAAATTGTCATGTGCTTACAGAGAGTGTTTGGAGGCCGGTGTGGAGAAATGGACCGGACTTATAGCTATCCTCGAAGAGCTTTGGTTCTGGGTAAAGCTGAAAGATGAGGAGCTGACACGGCAAAGGCCGGTGGGAGAGGACGTACATACTTTACTGCAGCAGCAAGGCTACTGTACGGTCAGTCACGCTGTGCCGTCCACAGGTTAAACCAAATAAAACAGACGCTTGAAGGCATTTCTGATTGTAAGGACCATAAAATCTCAGTAGGAGGAGAATTACTCACTCGCAGTCCATTATGAGTAATGTTGTATTATTTTTTAATACATAATGTTTTATAATTTACATCTTTGTTCCAGCACCTCCTACCCGCATGCACTGATTACATTGCCTTTTTAAACAGGCGTCTTGCAGTCCTTAGATATTATAAATGTCACTAGTTTAATAGAAAGATACAATACAAAATAATTAAACCCTTTGATTACTTTTTTCCTGAAGCAGAAGCTGTGAAATTATTTGTTATTGCACTGCTGAATTATTGATGTCCTTGATGCACATCGCTATTTTATCATTGCAGTTAAGTGCATTTACTACTTTGAAACATTGCATTATTTACATCCGTTGCAATAAGGCTGTCTTCACAAACCAAACTCAAATAATTATAGCTGTAAACAACATTATGAACAACTTTCTCTGCCAGTGTGCACCTCATTTCCCACACATATTAAAGGGTTAGTTCACCCAAAAATGAAAATTCAGTCATTAATTACTTACCCTCATGTCGTTCGACACCCGTAAGACCTCCGTTCATCTTCGGAACACAAATTAAGATATTTTAGTTGAAATCTGATGGCTCTGAAAGGCCTCCATTGGCACAATGCACGGTTCACTCTCAAGACCCTTAAAAGGCACTAAAGACGTCGTTACAAAGTCCATCTCACTACAGTGGTTCTAAAATAACTTTATGAATCGGTGAGAATAGTTTTTGTGCACAAAAAAACCCTAAATAACGACTTATATAGTGATGACGATTTCAAAACACGGCCTCATGAAGCTTCGAAGCGTTATGAATCAGTGAGTCGAAACGCGTGTCAAACCGCCAAACTGCTGAAATTTGGCGATCCAAACTGCTGATTCGGCTCAGTGATTCATAACGCTTCGAAGCTTCATGAGGCCGTGTTTTGAAATCGTCATCACTATATAAGTCGTTATTTAGGGGTTTTTTTGCGCACAAAAACTATTCTCGCCGATTCATAAAGTTATTGTAAAACCACTGTAGTGAGATGGACTTTGTAACGACGTCTTTAGTACCTTTTAAGGGTCTTGAGAGTGAACTGTGCATTGTGCCAATGGAGGCCTTTCAGAGCCATCGGATTTCAACTAAAATATCTTCATTTGTGTTCTGAAGATGAACGGAGGTCTTACGGGCGTCGAACGACATGAGGGTAAGTAATTAATGACAGAATTTTCATTTTTGGGTGAACTAAGCCTTTAATTTTGATCAAATTTTTATAGTCGGTGGCTCATTATTAAATGTGATTTGGTGATACTACGTATCGCGCTTTATCTGTAAAAACCATGCAGAATTAATCAAAAGTTTTCCTTCTGATATCGACCACAACACATCTTCCCTCTGGTTCAATGATTTTGTTCCTCAATTTGTCACTTTCAGTTCAGCTAATGTTTGGGTTTATGCATTGTTTTCTGATTGCTTTTCAAGTAATTATATCTCCAATTTCACCGCCTCTGATGTGTCTGGAATGAGATGTAATGAATGTCTGCATTTAGTTTAAATGTCACACCTCTGCATCTTTAATGTGCTGTTCGACACAGGCCTTGCGCAGAGAGTTAATTGGACAGAGGCAAGATGTAGACAGCACTCTGAATCAGGTGTCTCTCGCTATCCAACCTACAACAGTGGAGGTCCAGAGCAGTACAGAGATGGCTGCAGGTGAGAGACTGTTTTGCATCCTCCCAGAGGAATTTGTTATTCTTTAGAGCTTTTTAATTTATAGCACAGAAGTTCTCAGTTATGTTTCAAATCAACTTACACATTATTGTGAATAGAAGAGCTCAGATAATTTGATCTTGGGAAAATTTGATAAGAAATGCTATATGGTATAGTTCATATTTAAATCTTTTGATTGCAGGATTTGGTGCTGCAGGCTCAGCATATAGTTAGAGATCCACTGTTGAGATCCTCTCTGAAACTTTTCTCATTCACTCATTCATTCTTATGCTGAACATAAGACAAATATGCTGAATATGCTGAACATTTCTTATTATTATCATCAATGTATCACCCTAACAGTTAAACACACTTTATTGCAGTGATAGATCTCCCCTAGTAGTCTTGTCTTGTCCTCAATGGTCTGTTTCTATTAAAGATGCCACCAAGTGTCAAATTTTATGTGTATTGTCTTTCTGATGTAAATGGTTGTCGCCTGGATTCAAACACTAATTTTTTATTACACTTTTCATTTCTGGAGGTCATAGTTTTAGTCTATAGCGTCATTGGTGCATGATTTATGTGTCTCTGTAATGGCTCAGTGGAGACAATAAACCTTATAGGACGCAAAGTGAAAAGTGAGAGACTGCTGAAGGGTACGGATGTAAATCTGATCACAGAGGAAAGATTAGATTCCTCAGTAATGACACACAGTGTCTGGTCCACAGTAAAATGGTTAAGACTTAACTTTGTCTCTATGTCTTATGAAATACTAAAATATTCAGTCCTGGAAAACCCCATATGCCTTGGTATGGTTAACAAATAAATATGAACAGATACTCCTTTTGAAGTACTTGGGTACATTGAAGCTTTAGGGGGTGATAGCTTTAATAATTTAACTTGTAAATTATACACTGTAATGTATAATATAATCAGAACTATAGTTTTCTAACATCAATAAACAATTCCAAATATGATGATATAATTTTGAACATTTATATAGCGAACCCATACGGAAATGTAATATTTGTACATATATGAAATATCAATATACAAAAGGAGTTTTTACCCAAAGACACAATGCTTGTTCCCGTTATCTCAGAGAACCAAGGATGTGAGGAACCGAAACGTTTACAAACACATTTGAACAAACTGATTTCCTGGAAAGAATCGAACTTTCCAAAGCAGAGAGAGGACAGATTAGGACAAACCAATTCACTACACTGAATCTGACTTTTCAGAGCTATATGAGAGGACCGGTTAGGACAATCCGACTCATTAGAATGAATTGGACTTTCCAAACCTTTAAGAGAGAGCAGTGTTTGTTTCCATCAGATGGCAGTTACATGCAATACAAATGTGACAGCAATGGGTTTGCACAACAGCACTACACTGCAAAAAACGCTTTTCTTATTTAGCATTTTTGTCTTGTTTCTTGTCTAAATATCTAAAAATTCTTATATCAAGGTGCATTTACTAGATAAGTAAAATGGCATAAGATATTTTTGCTTGTTTTCTGAGTTTTTGCTTGAAACAAGTACAATTATCTGTCCATGGGGTAAGAAAAATAATCTTGTTTCAACATTAAAGAAACAAGATTTCAAACAGAAACAAGCTTATTTTTCTTACCCCATGGACAGATAATTGTGCTCTGAGCCCCTCAAACGGGCTCTGTTCCTGCTGACCTTAAAGTCGCTACAGTTACTCCTCTGCTCAAGAAGCCTTCTCTGGACCCCACTGTCCTAAAACTTTTTCGCCCCATTTCTGTTTTGCCTTTTATTTCAAAAGTTTTAGAGAAAATTGTGCTGAATCAACGTCAACACTTTATGAATAGCAATTCTATTTATGAGGTTTTTCAGTCTGGCTTTAAGTCTGCGCATAGCACTGAGTCCGCCCTTCTGAGAGTTGTAAATGACATCTACATCTCCACTGACTCTGGGGACTCTGTGGTTCTTATTCTTTTAGATTTATCAGCTGCTTTTGATACCATAGACCAGTCATTCCCAAACTGTGGTCCGCGGACCACAAGTGGTCCGTGAGGGTACTGCAGGTGGTCCGTGGAAAGGCAAAATAAAATAAAATAATATTTTTTTACCTTCATTTTGCCAGGAAATTCCCATAAAAAAATTAAAAAGTAAAAATATGTAGGCCTATATTGATATAACATTTGTATTAAATTGTCAAGTTATTGTGCGATTACTAAAATAGGCTAGTGGCGCTCAGCCGTGACGTTCAAGTTCAGTGCCGTTATGGATCGGTGGATAGCAACAGGTTCTCTGAAGAGACAAGAGACAGAGGCAGAAGTTACAAAAAATTAAGAGATTGACAGTGAGTCGGATGCATCTATGAGCCAGAATAAATACATTAAATATGTGGCAGCCGTTGTGTGCAGTAAACATTCTTTTAACAAGCCAGTTGTACTGATGTGATGACTAGTTTTAGTGCTAGTAAGCCTATTTAGAGGTGCGGATTAATTCAGGACTGTGTGTAGACATATTTTATTATGTGTGTTATGAGGTGGTCCGCAAATTTTTTTGATTACAAATAGTGGTCCACACACACAAAAAGTTTGAAAACCCCTGCCATAGACCACTCCTTACTATCTAGACTAGAGTCTTGGGTAGGTCTAAAAGCAAACGCTCTGAAATGGTTTCATTCATACCTATCTGACAGAACATTTTTAGTGAAATTGGGTAACTTTTCATCTTCCGCCGCTCCTCTGACCTGTGGCCTTCCTCAAGGCTCTATTTTAGCTCCCTCTCTATTCTCTTTGTACATGCTGCCTTTGGGCTCTATTCTAAGGAAGCATGGTGTGTCCTTTCATTTCTATGCAGATGACACTCAAATCTATCTTCCAGTAAAGAAAAACAACTCCACTGCGATCACCTCTCTTCTCCAATGTTTAGAGGAGGTTAAATTATGGCTAGCCCAGAACTTCCTCTTCTTAAACGAGGACAAGACCGAGGTGATTGTATTCAGTCCAAATGAAAACTCTCAGTGTATAAGCCCTGAGCTAGAAAGTTTATCCGCTTTTAGATCGACACGGGTGACGAACCTAGGTATTATTTTTGACCAGCTTTTAAAATTTGACAGACATATCTCCTCTGTTGTTGGATCCAGTTTTTATCAGCTTCGTCTACTGTCAAAAATTAAAAACTTTCTCTCCCCAAAAACTCTCCAAATGGATGTTCATGCGTTTGTTACATCGCGTTTAGATTACTGTAATTCCCTATATTGCGGTATATCTAAATCTCAAATTGCGCGACTTCAGCTTGTCCAAAATGCTGCTGCCAGACTGCGGTCAAAGTGTCGTAAACATGATCACATCACTCCGATTCTTAGATCCCTTCACTGGTTGCCGATTTGTCAGAGAATAGACTTCAAAATTCTCCTCTTCGTGTATAAATCCCTACATAACAAAGCTCCTGTCTATTTATCTGAACTCCTTCACTCCTATACTCCACCCAGAAGCCTCCGTTCTTGTGATCAGGCTTTGTTGGTCGTTCCACGCGCTAGACTAAAACGTAGAGGTGAGCGTGCATTTGCGGTGGCAGGGCCACGACTTTGGAATACCCTGCCTTTAGAGATTAGGCTGGCCCCTTCCTTGTCTATTTTCAAGTCCCTGCTAAAAACTCGCCAACGTTTAACGCCTCGTGACTAAACAAAGGGCGCCAATGTGAGTGTGCACACCGACGCGCAAAACGGCAGGCGTTTTTAAAAAACCGCCTCGGGTTTGTTTTTTTATTTTGACGCGGCACGTTAAAAACTGGCCGACCAATGAGATCCGCGCTTTTGTTCACGTGCCTGGAGCTGCTGAAGTGACAGTAAAACACGACTTGGTGGCGCTCAAGCACAAAACGGTCTTGCCGAGCACACATTGATACAACGAAGAAGTAGTAAGTAGACAAAGAAGAAGATGAGCTGCTAATGCTGTTTGCCAGTTAGGAAAAAGTGTGTGAATGGTTTTGGCCATAGACATAATATATCTATGGTTTTGGCAAGCACGTAAAAATTGTCTCTCTTCTTCTTCTGTGTGACAAGCGAGTGTCAGAAGCGTAAAGTGCCGCAGCACCACCTTGTGTACCGGGAGCGCTATCTACTGAATGTGCACGTTCACTCGGCGCATCGCCAGTGAAAATCGCTTGGGTGTGAACACTCGAGACGCGCCGAAAAACGTCACGAAAAATGCTGGCGATAAGCGCGTGCGATATTCGTCCCGGTATGTACAGGCCTTAAGGAAGTTAAAGGGTTAGTTCCCACAAAAATGAAAATTCTCTCATTAATTACTAACCCTCATGTCGTTCCAAACCCATAAGACCTTTGTGGTGCTCACATGAACAGCCATTGGTAAGCCGGCGTTCTGACATAGAATCCGGAAGCGTTGCACTGTATTTACTACGTCAACAGCACAGTAAACCGACACAGACAAGAAGAAATTGTTGAATAAAGTTGTTATTTTTGTTATAAAATTTGTCATATAATATAAAGTTGAACCACTGTAGTTACATGGACTATTTGAATGATGTTTTTACTGGCTTTCTGGACGTTGAAAGTGGTAATTGAATAGCTGTCTATGGAGGGGTCAGAGAGCTCTGAGATGTCATCAAAAATATCTTCATTTGTGTTCAGATGATGAACAAAGGTTTTATGGGTTTGGAACGACATGAGGGTAAGTAATTCATGAAAGAACCCTTTGAGGAGGCCACATATTCCTATAGCTCAGTTTTAATGCCAGTGTCATCACATGCAGAAAGTCTTTACCCATAGATAGGAAAACTTTGTTACTGTTACTGTCGGAAAAATAATCAATCGAAATGATGACGAAGAACATCTCGATCGAGGTCATTCGACTGAAAGCTGATTTTAACTTCCAGCAGAGACAGCACAGGAAGAGAAGATTCGTCAGCTGGCTCAAGCGGTTCAGGATCAGGCCTGTGAGGTTCAGCAGCACTGGGAGCGGTTCACTGCTCAGGCCGCCAGCTGGCAGCACCAGGTTGACTGGGCTCTGGGGAAACTTCAGGACCTCCAGGATGCCATGAACCAACTGGAGCTCGGCCTGCTTGAGATGGAGAACGAAAACTGGCACTCCGAGGAACGCAGCATGGTTGACTGTGTGCTGGAGAACAAGGACAATATTGTGAGTTCAAACAGATAAATTATAGTATTCATGTACAATAAGGCCCCATTAGTAAACATTAGCAAATGCAATAAACAAAATTAACTAACAATTAAGAAATTAATTTGTTACAGTATTTATTAATCTTTGTTAACGTTAATATTAAAATGATATTCATGTCAGATCATATCCATTGAATAGCATTAACAGATACAACCACTGATTTTAATAATGAATTAGAAAATGTTGCCATTAACATTCATTAAAGATTAATAAATGCTTCAGAATTATTTTTTAATTTTTAGCTCATGTTAACTAGTTAGTTCTAAAATAGGTAGCCTATACCTTTTCTATTCTAGGTTTCAGAATTGATTCAAAATGTTTTAATACCTGATTTCTATTTAAGTCTACAATTCTAGATGAAGTTTGTTTTAAAAACAGGCAAAACAGTGGTAATTTATGTTATTGACCAACCTGATGGTTATTCACCATAAAAGTATCATATACCACTGCTACAATGGTATAAATTGTATTATTTTTTATGATATGATTTAATATGCAAAGTGTCTTTTATGTAGGATTGGGTAAAGGTTATGTGTCTATTTGGGAGCAGGGGTGTAGCCATAATTTCAGAAGTGAGGGGGACAGAATTTCAATTGTTATACCAGTTTTTTCTGACCTTTGTCTAATTGACGGTTTTATTTTTAATCATATACCTTTTTCTTAATTGGCTTAATATGCTATGTTTGACCCCAAATGACGTTTGCTGAAATCTAAATGGCATGAGACTTGACACACTACCAGTCAAAAGTTTGTCAACATTAAAGTTTTTCAGTGTTTTTGAAATTAGTCTCTTAATCTCACAAAGGCTGCATTTATTTGATAAAAAATACAGCAATAACTGTATTATTGTGAACTTTTTTTTACAATTTAAAATAACTTTTTTCTATTTGAATATATTTTAAAAATGCAATTTATTCCTGCGATCAAAGATGAATTTTCAGCATCATTACTCCAGTCTTCAGTCTCACATGATCATTCAGAATTGTGCAACACAATTCGGATACCACATGCCAACTTAAAGTGCTCGATGTTTTGTAGTGAAGATGTTTTTTTTTTGTACCGCTTTGAACTCATCGCGACCTCATGTATGAAAATGATGGATACAGCACGTGTGCGAGCATGGGAGCATGGGTCACAGTGAGCAGTGAGTGACTGATTACCATGGAAACTTGAAATTCACGTAGAAATATAAGCTATTAAGCTAAGAAATATAGCTTATATGGATAGCCTGTCTCTTATACACACATACATGAAAACCGCAACTTGTCGTGAGCACACTTGCCCAATGAAAAAGTGCGGGGGACGATTTTACATTTTATAAAAAGTGGCGGGGACATGTCCCCTGCGTAATCTAGGCCCATATTTGGGAGTATTAAACATTATTATCTGTGTTTACTGAGAGAAGAGGGAAAATTTACTGTTGTACTACAGATGTCAGCACGTTCCCTCTCTGGACTTCAGTTTATCCCAGTTTGACCTCCATAGCTTCAGAACTCTATTATTAACTATGTCACAAGTAGCTCATCCCTCATGTCTCATACCTCATGTGATGACCAAATATGAAATATTTGATCGAAGTTTAGCCTTGAATGGAATAAGGCAGAAATCTGGCACAGATTTGACAGTACAAGGACATTTCAATAAATAAGGTAACAAGACCTCTCATGTGAGTAGGGTATGCATCTGTTTGATTTAACTATCTTGCCAGGTAAGATTAGATTGAGTTTTGCATATGCGCAAGGCCATCAGACCATGCCACCTATTGGTCATACAATGTCAAATATCATGGTCAAGATGGACTTATTGGTCAAACGATGAGATGTGCAGTAATGAACATGACCCCATCTGAAATACACCAATCAGGCATAACATTATGACAAATGGCCAAGTCAACACTTCAAACTCATTGTTGTGCTCCTCAAACCATTCCTGAACCATTTTTGATTTGTGGCAGGGTGCATTATCCTGCTGAAAGAGTCCACAGCCACCAGGGAATACCGTTCCCATTAAAGGGTGTACATGACACAAGAGACTAGGGAAGAGACTGCAGTAATGCTTAGGTATGTGGTACGTGTCAAAGTAACATCCACAAGGATGACTGGACCCAAGGTTTCCCAGCAGAACATTGCCCAAAACATCACACTACCTCCACCGGCTTGCCTTCTTCCCATCATGCATCCTGGTGTCATGTGTTCCCCAGGTAAGCAACGCACACGCACTGGGTCATCCAAGTGATGTAAAACAAAATGTGATTCATCCAGAGGCGCGGGAAGATGTTTTAGGTTGGGGGTGCTGTTTTTTATTCACCATATTTGAATAAGAACTCATGAACAGCACACCAGTAAAACAACGTGCGCTCAAATCCCGCTCCGACATTACATTTCTCTGTACTGTAGCCTACTATACTTCTTGTAGCCATTAAAACACGTATTTCGTTTCATATGTTTAAATATTATAATGTCATTTTTTAAATTTCATTTACATTGATTATGAAAAGTGAACAGGACACATGGGGGGGGGGTCAAGGTCATCATTTGTTTTGTAAACGTTCATATTTATAATTAAACTGCACTTGGATTCTCACTTCAACTTGCCTCCAGTAGATCACTTTTTTACAGAAAGTTAGACCACACCATGAACCCAGCAGTTTTTCATCTCATGCAACTCCGTCAAGGGGCTCAATGCATTGAGGAATATGTGGAGGAATTCTGTGGACTTTGTCACCAGGTTGATTTTGATGACACTGCACTCAAGAACATTTTTCATTTTGGTTTAAATGAGCCTATTAGCTCAAGGCTTCCTGGAGGGAAAATCCACTGGTCATTGGACCAATACATCGATCATGCCCTTTGTTGTGCAGCTCATCATATACTGTGGGTTTTGCGGATGAGCAGTCCCGTATTCCCATAGAACCCACCATGCCAGAAATTCTCCACACCCCTATCTTTATGTCTGGATTGGTTCATGTCTTGCCTGCTGGGCCTGAGTCTCATCCCACAGTACCCGCCACACCAGAAATGGCCAGAGTCTCTTACTGCCACTCCATTGTCTCGTCCCAAGATGGCCGCCGCTCCAGAGTCACAAGCCAAGATGACCAACCTGCCACAGCCTGTGCACGTCCAGAATCCAGCGGCGTCTCCTGTGTACGTCCAGAGTCCAGCGGCGTCTCCAGCCCGTGACCAGAGTCCAGCAGCGTCTCCAGCCCCTGCCCAGCGTCCAGAGAGTCCAGAGGGGACTTCAGCCAGTGTCCTGAGTCAAGAGGGGACACCAGCCCGTTCAAGTCATCGTTTGTTTTGTATATGTTCATTATTATAATAAAATACTTCAACTTGCCTCCAGTGGATCACTTTGTTACAACTTGCTGCCTAATATATCACACCCACTAACAAGTGCCGTGATGAAGAGATAATCAGTGTTATTCACTTCATCTGTCAGTGGTCATAATGTTATGCCTGACATAAAGTTACATTGCTAACTTTAAGTTGTATGGATCCATTGTCATTAAAAATGTACTGGTGTTATTTTTGTATCATTGAGATTAATATTTTATGTTTTATATAACTATAATAATCTGAAATGTGGTTATCTCAGTCATTTGCACATTAAAAGTAATTTTAAATATATATATATATATTTTAGACCATGTTTAGAATATTTCTTACTAGCCCACATATTAGTTATAAAGATGCCAATTAGAGCCGGCTGGCATCCTTCACTGACCTGTTAATAAGATGCATTCAAAGCCCATCGTTGACCTTGAAGAATCGATTATTTTTAATCTTGCCTTAGGATCACTCAGACCACACGGAGTCCAGTTTGTTTTTGATTGCTCCTTTATCCCGCGGCTTGACGAGTGTGTGACTGTCATGTTGTTTTGAGGATCCTGTGGGCAGAAATATTGACCTTCCATATCGACCTGGGCAGCTGGAGAACATAGATAATTAATCTGCTAAGGGCCAATGACGCTCTTGGGCCTTGTTTCACCAACACCCCCCATCCAACCACAGTCAGGCAGCTGCTAGCTAACTCATTTTTGGAGCTCAAACAACAATATTTGTCACCCCAAGTGAGTATCTTGGGATTTGATGTAATAGTTATATTAATATAACTGAAAGAGTAGCACCATTTCTGCTTTTGGGATGGCATCAAACAAGATGAGAAGGACACTCATTATATTTTGGCAGAGATGTGTCTCCACAGGCTCTTGAAGACAGGCATGTTGGATAATGAGCGTCTGGTCATTTCAGAAGTGAAGTACCAGAGACTTCTTTCTTATATCCCCAGAACAATGTCTTTATTTTTCTCCAGACTACCCCCTGCGTAGTCTTCTCTTTGGATGAAAAAAGCCTTTAAAGCTCTGTAATTTCCCTCTGATCTGAGCTACCATTATGTCTCGGTTGGGGATGTCTATTTCCATCAGTGCATTATGGTCTCGCAGCACAGTAAGATGTTAGGCATCATTTTTTTCATCTTGCCATCTGTTGTGGTCAAATTCTTTCAATCTTGATTGCTTGAGAACATTTTTCTTTTTTTAAATCTTATCAGGGGGCTATCGGTAATCAGCACCGGCAGTTGCAATGCTCTCAAGCGGATAAGAGACATTTGTCCCATGACTTCTTGTCTGGTAAGTTGGGCACATTTTTCAGCATTCCCATAATCATGGAAACTTCTGTACAATACCATTCAAAAGTTTTGGGGTCAGTCAGACTTTTAGTTTAGTAAGCATACATTTAATTGACCAAAATCATTTTACATTGTTAATGCAGTTCTTTTGAACTTTCTATTATTCAAAGAATCCTGAAAAAAATGTATCCCGTTTTTCACAAAACTATTACTGTTTTCAACATTGATAATTAATCATAAATGTTTCTTGAGCAGCGAATCAGCATATTAGGATCATGTGACACCGAAGACTGGAGTGATGATGCTGATCACAGCTTTGATCACAGGAAAAGTTATTTGAAATTTTTATAATATTTCACAATCCTGATCAAAATAAATGCAGTCTTGGTGAGCATAAGAGACTCCTTTCAAAAACATAAACAATCTATCGACCTTGAAACATTTGAATGGTAGTGTACATTCGTTCAGTTATACTCAAATCTGAAGTATTTCATTGGCTAGAAATTGCTCTTTTGGGAGACAATCCCTATATATTGTTGACCCCCCCCCCCCCCCCCCACCCCACCCATCAATCCTTCCTCAAGTCAACTTGAATCAGCTGAACAAGCCATAAAATTGGTCTGAAACCCCAATTTGTCTCAAATACTTTTCCTTTTTTTCCAGTATACAATAAAAAACTTGAAAGTTATTCAAGTGTCATGACTTTATCTTTTGAAACCTTCTATCTCCCCAACCAGTTTCCGTTCAGTTCCCATGGCAGAGAGCTGTTTTTCATAATGGCGTGCCTTATTATATCAAGTGAGTTTTGCTTTGTACATTCTCATCTCCACTATGCCACTTCAAGCACTTCATGTGATTTCCCATGTGTTTAGTTTTGCATCCGAATAAAGCAGTTGCTCAGTCACCCTTGCTAAAATGTATTACATTACCCATAGGTCTCCCAAATACTTAAACCATTAAAAAGTTTGGGTTCTGTAAGATTAAAAAAAAGAAGTCTTTTCTGCTCACCAAGGCTGCATTTATTTAACCAATACTACAGTAAAAACATTCATTTTGTGAAATTTAACTGCATTTTTTTCTATTTGAATATATTTTAAAATTGTATTTATTCTTGTGATGCAAAGCTGAATTTTAAGCATCTTCAGTGTCACATGATCCTTGAGAAATTCTTCTACTATGATGATTTGCTGCTCAAGAAACATTTATTATTATTATTATTAATGTTGAAGACAGTTGTGCTCCTTCATATTTTTGAGGAAACCGTAGCAGTTTTATTTTTTCAGGATTCTCAATGAATAGAAATGTTTTTGAAATATAATAAATGTCATAATATATGTCTTTACTGTTGATCAATTTAATGCATCCTTGCTGAATAAAAGTATTTTAAAAAACTTTTGGTAAAACTTTATAATGAAGCATTAGTTAAGCTTTAGTAAATAGTTAATTCATCATTTATAAAGCAAAATATTAATTAATTGGCAGTTTATAGCTATAAATGCTTTATTCTTGATTAATAAGCATATCTATAATGTGCTTAATAATTGTATTTAATAAATCTCCTTTGTAAAAGCTTTACGAGTTATAATAGTCCTCACTTTAGATGAGCTCACAGAAATAGTTAACTGACAACTACTAAATGTTTTATAACTACCTGAATTAATCATGAATTACAGTGGAAATACATGTTAATAAAGCATTTATTAACACACTGAGTAACTATTAATATATGTCTAAATAATAAGATGTATAAATGTATATTTAAATAGTTAAATAATCCTTTACTTACACTTTCTAAATGATCTGATGAACCACTGACAACTCCTAAATAACTGGTTTGTAAATAATGTAATACTTAATTTAGAAATTATTAATTGATCATTTATAAAGTATGAAAATACAATTATTAAACACATTATAGATATGCTTATAAATCAAGAATAAAGCATTTATAGCTGTATTTATAAACTGCTAGTAATGTCTATTAATGCTTTATAAATTATGAACTAACTATTTGCTTAACTAATGCTTCATAGCGTGTAGTTATTATAAAATGTTACCAAACTTTTGAACGGTTGTGTATACTAATAATTTCACATAGTATTCATTAACAAATTATTGGTTAAGATAATGTGATCTCCATCAAATAAGTGTGAGAAACGTTCCAAATCTTTCTGTTATTTTCATGCTTCCATTTGACAGAATCTAAACCAGGGAATTGATGTTAATGATTATTAATTATGTTTCAGTCATGAGCAGCAGACCACCTCGTGGGATCATCCAAAGATGAGCCAACTATTTCAGTCAATGGGTCCGTCCTTTTACCTGTCAATCAATGTCAAGTGTTCTGTCATTCTCTGTGTAGTTCACTACTTTATATAAGTACAAAATGTTCAGTGTGCAGATTTCTCATACATGGTATTTTGCCCAGCATTATTTGAAAGGTAACACTTTAGAATAATGGTCAGTCATTATAACCAAGTATGCAGGAAGTAATGCAAAACTAATGAGTAGTACAACATTACCACTTCAGCTACTATTAACTAATATAGAAACAAGCTTAACTAATCAGTAAATAATATCAAATTACTGACTAAGATAGTTCTTTATTAGGTAATCAATAATTACTGAACGGGATTGGCATCATCAAGAACTAATAGGTATATCACAAATTATTAAAAAAAAAATTTAATTCATTAATAATCACAACATTAATGTGTCTGAGATGTGAGAAAAATGTAGTGATCTGGACCATTATTTAAGTGAAAGTTGTTTTTCACTTAAAAATCCAAAATGGTCCAGATCACTAGTAGTTCCTGCAAAAGTGACTAGGTAACACTTCAGTAATTAGTGATGCATTTTATGACTTTATTCAGAGTAAAATCATCTCAGATACATGATAATGGTCTTTATAATTTGTCAGTTATTAGTTATTAATTGTTTTTTATTTATTCTGTCGCCTTTGGCTTTTGGCTTGCTCAGTTGGGGACACTAAATATTCAACTATATTACTGATCAGCTCATTTCAATTATCATAAAGTCATAATTAAGAGATAAAATATTGAAAATAAAAATATGATTTTAAATGTGCTCATTATTAGATAAAAAGTCAAAAATAGGATTTTTAAAGTCATAATAGTTAGATAAAAAGATTGAAAATACGACATGCCAAGTCATAATTATAAGATTATTATAATTATATTAATTATAAGATAAAATGTTGAAAATATGATTTTAAAAGTCCTCATTATTAGATAAAAATAAAAAAATATGACATGCTAAGTCATTGTGAGATGAAGAGTTGAAATTAGGACTTAAAAAATTCTGAGATAAAAATGCTAAATTTTGTATTTAAAGTCAAAATTATGACTTAAAAATCTAAATTATGATTAAAAGTCCTAATTATGAGATAAAAAGCTGAAATTAGATTTTTTTTAAAAGTCCTAATTATGAGATAAAAAGCTGAAATTAGATTTCTAAAAAAGTCTAAATTATGACCAAAAAAGTCATTTAAGACATTTTTAAATGCGCTTTTAATTTTTTATTCACACTTATAAAAATAATATTTACATTGTTTTCATTTTGTGCAATATATTTTTTACATGCGTTTTTACATTTTGAAATCATTTTTACAACAGAAATTAATCAAAGTTATTAATGATCTCATTAAGTAATTATTGATTACCTAATAAGGAACTATCTCCTAAATTTGATATTATTTACAGATTAGTTAAGCTGGTTAAGCTTCTATAGTTAATAGTAGTAGCTGAAGTGTTAATGTAGGACTACTCATTAGTTCTGCATTACGTGCACAGTTACTTATTACAGTTTTTTACAATCGCTATGACAATTTTTTTTAAATACTTTTAACAGTTTTCAGCTGTTCATATTGTGAATTGAAAAACAATGATATCTGCTGTATTGTGTTCCATTGTTACTGAGAAACAGCTGATTGAAGTTATGCAGAGAGCATGTGTTAGGGTTTTGGTAGACATAGTGTATTGTGTTAGTGAATTATTGTATTTTGAAAATTAGTGCTGGAGTTTAGTTTACAATGTGTGGTTTTGAGCATTTGTGTGATGTAGGTGTGTTGGTGTGTTAAGGATTTAGGAAATTGTTAAAAGTATTGAAAAAATTGTCACAGCGATCGTAAAAAACTGTAATGACGGACCATTATTCTAAAGTTTTACCGTTTTAAAACAAAACTTATCTAGAACTTTCAGTTCCTAATTCACCCTAATGTTTTACGCTCTGTGCAGCCGATCTGAGTCATGTGCGTTTCTCCGCTTACCGCACAGCTATGAAGAGCCGCCGGCTACAGAAGGCCCTCTGCTGTGAGTGACACCTTATCATTTACGTCTTATACTTCTTACTTTGCAAACAAAATGATGGTACTTCTGTGGGGGATTTTGTACCATTGCAATACCATATTTTTTGGGACATTAATCATTGCATCATAAATCACATTCAGTGTGAACTCCCTGCAGAAGACAAAGACAATTTTAAACACTAAATCTCGATCTCTCTCTGCTAATTTTGTCAGGCACTTTTGGGACATTTATGGTACTCTAGCTAGTCTCTGATCTTCGAAATTGCAGTAGGATTTTTGAAAGCATTAGAGCCAGCAAGCAACCTGCTGATAACATTAGTACAGTACAAGCTGTGCAGAAATAGCCTGCAGTCAGGTTAGTTGGATGGTGTTTTTGGTAACAGCGCATCTGCTTTGCTTCATATCTTTGGATATGGGTAATGTTGAGAAAGGGCAGTTATTGAAACGTATAATTGGTTGCAAATCTGATAAATATTGATAAGAAATATAATTTTTTGCTGCCTTTTCACTAGGGAATTTTCATTACACACCAACGGATGAGTTACGGTCTGGTGACTTTCATTAAAATGCACTGAATGGAATTCATTGTGGAGCCAGAAATGAGTGGAGATGAAATCGTCTGTCTGTTACAGTGGACCTTTTGGAGCTCAGCAGAGCCCAGAGCGTCTTTGATCAACACAAACTCACGCATAATGGCCAGCTGCTGGAGATTCCAGGCATCATAGATTGTCTCTGCACAGTCTATCATGATCTTCAGCAGGTGCATCCGGATCTGGTTAACGTCCCTCTGTGTGTGGATCTGTGTCTCAACTGGCTTCTAAAAGTGTATGACAGGTCTGTATGGGTCTTATCTTCAATAGAGTCACCCTAAACATACAGTATTTACAGTATTCACACTTAAAGGGTTAGTTCACCAAAAATGAAAATTCTGTCATTAATTACTAACCTCATGTCGTTCCAAACCCGTAAGACTTTCGTTCATTTTTCGTTCATCAACACATATGAAGATCTTTTTGATGAAATCTGAGAGCTTTCTGTCCCTCCATTAACAGCTACGCAACTAATTTGTTGACTCTTCAACAAGTTCATAAAGAGATCGTAAAACTAATCCATATGTATTGAACGGTTTAGTCCAAATTTTCTGAAGAGATATGATCGCTTTATATGATGAACAGATTGAATGTATTCTTTTATTCACATATAAAAATTTAGCTCACACATCAGTTGTGGTAAACGGAAGCTCAAGCATGTTCACTTGATGTGAGAGAACCAATGAGGTTCATTCTCGTGTTACGCAGCACGTTTGAGCTTCTACAAGAACCAATGAGGTTCATTCTCATGTTACGCAGCACGTTTGAGCTTCAGCAAGAACCAATGAGGTTCATTCTCGTGTTACACAGCACGTTTGAGCTTCTACAAGAACCAATGAGGTTCATTCTCGTGTTACACAGCACGTTTGAGCTTCTACAAGAACCAATGAGGTTCATTCTCATGTTACGCAGCACGTTTGAGCTTCTACAAGAACCAATGAGGTTCATTCTCATGTTACGCAGCACGTTTGAGCTTCAGCAAGAACCAATGAGGTTCATTCTCGTGTTACACAGCACGTTTGAGCTTCTACAAGAACCAATGAGGTTCATTCTCGTGTTACACAGCACGTTTGAGCTTCTACAAGAACCAATGAGGTTCATTCTCGTGTTACACAGCACGTTTGAGCTTCTACAAGAACCAATGAGGTTCATTCTCATGTCAGCAGCACGTTTGAGCTTCTACAAGAACCAATGAGGTTCATTCTCGTGTTACACAGCACGTTTGAGCTTCTACAAGAACCAATGAGGTTCATTCTCGTGTTACGCAGCACGTTTGAGCTTCTACAAGACCTAATGAGGTTCATTCTCATGTCAGCAGCACGTTTGAGCTTCAGCAAGAGGTTTGCTCTTGTGTGTCAAGCAGGTTTGGTTGAGCTTCTGTTTATGTTCGCTGATCAATGTTTAAATGTGAATAAAAGCCTAAATTCAATCTGTTCATCATATAAAGCGTGTTTCTTCAAAAAATTGTCTAAAACGCTCAATTCATATGGATTAGTTTTACGATATCTTTATGAACTTTTTGAAGCGTCAAAGTGAGTTGCGTAGCAATCAATGGAGGGACAGAAAACTCTCAGATTTCATCAAAAAGATCTTAATTTGTGTTCTGAAGATGAACGAAAGTCTTACGGGTTTGGAACGACATGAGGGCGAGGAATTAATGACAGAATTTGTGGGTGAACTAACCCTTTAAGTTGCACTTAAAAATGTATGAATTTTGCATTAAATAACTAAATATGTGGCATTTATTAAGAGACATAAATAAATAATGTATCATCTATTTGAAAGAATGACAGCATTACAGATAAGCATAAGTACCTTTTTACATAAAAGACTAAATTGACCAAATACATTTTAGTGCCACTGTAAACATTCTCATAAAAATAAAATAATCTCATGACCTCTAAACTACTGCAGACAATGTGATGTAATGTTTTATGTTCATTTATTTTGCAGTCCTACAGCAATATTTCTAGTGTTGCCAAGAAGAGAAGCTGACACAAAACTGTTTAGTAAAGATGTAACCAGTGGTTGTTATTCACCAAGATATTTTAAAGATAATATGTGCTTCATTTCTGTGGCACATCAATGTAAGTCTAGCCAGAATTGTGCTGTTAAAAAACTATGCAATGTTTTGATTTACCCACAAAGCCACATTTTTTTTTTTTCACAAGGAGATTAATTTATGAATATCAAAGTAACTGGGATAGCACCATTGAGATGATTAACCTCACCATTAACCATTAACCTCACTGTCTCTGTTTTCTTTTAATAGAGGACGAAGTGGAAAAGTTCAAGTGTTGTCCATTAAGATCGGCTTGTTTTCTCTTTCAAAGGGACCCATAAAGGACAAGTACAAATGCAAGTATTTTGATATTTAATATGTGGCACAAAACTAGTATATTCTGTTTTGTTCATTCTCAATTTATAAATGAGATGAATTAAGCTACAGTATGTGCGAGACACTGGCTTCTTTCTTTCACCTTTAATATTTGTGCACAATTTCACTGCAAACTTTGATTTCAGTGTCTTCAAAAGTCTCAGACCTATACTGGGAGTGGAATTCAACACTGTCCTTGCTGTGACCCTCACAAAGACGTTTATAAATTGGATCTTAAGTCCAAAATCTTACCCACTCACCACCCTGGTAGGATAATGTGATGCTTTTTGGGGTTTTCTCCTGTTGTCCTCCACAGATCTGTTCGCTCAGGTAGCCAGCGATGCAGGGCTCTGTAACCAGAAGCAGCTGGCTTTACTGCTACACAACGGCATCCAAATCCCACATCAGCTCGGGGAGGCGGCCGCGTTCGGAGGGAGTAACATGGAGCCCAGTGTCCGTAGCTGCTTTCAATATGTGAGTTATGCCTGTCAGCAGCAGAACGAGATAATGAGATCTTTTTATAGCAGTTGTTTTAATCTCTTTTTACATCAGTTGTTTATCCTAGACAGCAATGGGAGTAAATCGAGGTGAAATGGAGACTTGTGTGTCAGATTGTATTACTATAGTTTTAATTAAGTGCCCCTATTATGCTGTTTTAAAGGTTCCTCATTTTGTTTTGGATTCTCCTACAATAGGTTTACATGCATCCAAGGTAAAAAAAAAAAAAAAAAACTCAACATATACAGCATCACCTCAATAAAGCATCCAGTCTCTCTAAACCCCTCCTTTCTTAGATCCTCCTTTGATCTGATTGGTCAGATGTCCCAGTCTGTCATGATTGGTCGACTGCTTATAGCACGTGTTGGAAATGAAACGCCCATTACAATATCTGAATTTAATTTAGTTACTTTTAATTCAGTTTAGTTTTAGTTTTAGCTGTTTTAGGTTTTATTTATTTCCACAATTTTAGTGCTTCAACTTATTACAGCAATCTAATTTCTTATTTTCTTTTAGAAGTAATTTGTATTTTATTTCAGCTTTATGTCAAGTAACAAACATGTTTTAATAGTTTTGGTTTATAAACGAAAAAATAAGTTCTAAAGAGATATCAACAGTGTTTCAAACTAAAATTTGCCAAAACACCAAAGTGTGCTCATGAAAATCTCAATATAATGACCTCAAATATTTATCATCAAATTCTTTCGAGGCCAAATGATCTACAGTCAGCCGCATTTGGTTTAGGCTTAAATGGGATGACTGTGCTTGGTGCTAAGAAAGCAGATAAACGAACATATTTTCAGTACAAATCTGTAAGAAACATCTGAGCAATTAGATGTTCCTCCCGATGTTCTCCATCATTTGGTCAAATTTATTTAGTTGAACCTCATTACATAACCATAACAAGTTTTAAAAACTTTTAAAAAACGTATTTACTGAGGTAGTGAAAAAACATACGCATACATTAATACATGACAATCTTTGACAAAAAGGTTAACTGATGCAAATCAAATGAACGATGGGTGAGGCATTATATATTGCTAAAGGGAGCTGCCGAACGGATGCTCAGACTTGTTTATGTGGGGATAGGGACTCATCATTACACATCAGTGAGTTTTGACATATAAATAAATTATGAACTCAGTTATAAGAGTGGCAGGCCTGCCAGGGGATTTACATCGCCACTTTCAGACAGTTAGCGGTCGGCGTGACAGCTGATGCACAAGCTACCGAGAGATATTTAAATGAAATCCACTTGATTTGTGTGCATGCATTCTCATAATATCACATGATGGAGTGCTTTATGATGTGAACCACATCCACTAGTATAATGGAGTATTTATAAATCCGTTCAGCTCTCCTGAAAGCCGCCCTGGATGGGGCCTCCAATACTTCACTGTTTTACTTGGGTCACACTGGAGCACTTTTCATTTAATGTTGCATGTAATGAAAGACTCTTGATAGCCCTGCCTTAACTGGCCTGCTGTAATTGATTCATAACAGTAGTAGCAGTTTTAATGCCATGGGGCAGACACAAATGACCACAATTGTCCCCATTTGCCTCACTTCAAAATTACTAATGGATCCCTTGCCCTCGGGCTAATAAGGTTGTGATGGGATACTATACGTTCTGGGTTGTAGATGATACGCTTCTGAAATGATAAGCAGACCATCGGAGTGCTTTTAGACTCAGACAGCTCCATTATAGTATGGCATGCAGTGCATTGCAGTAATGAAAGACGGTTTTGTCTGTGCTGGTGGCTTTCAGGTGGGCCGTGATGATGTCATCGAGCTGCAACAGTTTGTGGACTGGATGCATTTGGAGCCGCAGTCCATGGTGTGGTTGCCTGTACTTCATAGAGTCGCCGCCGCAGAAACGGCCAAACACCAGGCCAGATGTAACATCTGTAAAGAGTGTCCCATGGTGGGCTTCAGGTAATAATAAATACAATAAACAATAATAACAAATAAAATAAAAATGCAATAATAATTACAACCCCAAATCAGAAAAAGTTGGGACAGTATGGAAAACGCAAAAAAAAAGAAAAAAAGAAGTGATTTCTAAATTTACTTTGACTTGTATTTCATTGCAGACAATATGAACACAAAATATTTCATGTTTTGTCTGGTCAACTTCATGTCATTTGTAAATATGCATCCTTTCCTGTCATTCAGACCTGCAACACATTTCAAAAAAAGTTGGGACAGTAAAGCATTTACCACTTTGTAATGTTGCCATTCCTTTTCACAACACTTAAAAGACGTTTAGGGACTGAAGACACCAAGTGATGAAGTGTTTCAGGTGTAATTTTGTCCCTTTCTTCCTGCAAACAAGTCTTAAGGTGGGCAACAGTACAGGGTCTTCGTTGTCGCATTTTGTGCTTCAAAATTCTCTATTGGAGACAGGTCGGGACTGCAGGCAGGCCAGTCAAGTACCCGTACCCTCTTCCTCCGCAGCCAGGACTTTGTAATGTGTGCAGAATGTGGTTTTGCATTGTCTTGTTGAAATATGCATGGACGTCCCTGGAAAAGATGTCTTCTTGAAGGCAGCATATTATGCTCCAAAATCTCTATGTACTTTTCAGCATTAATGGTGCCTTCACAGAAGTGCAAGTTAACTTTACCAAGGGCACTGACACAACCCCATACCATGACAGACCCTGGCTTTTGGACTTGTTGCTGGTAACAGTCTGGATGATCCTTTTCTTCTTTGGTCCGGCGTCCATTCCTCCCAAAAAATACCTCAAAAAATTCTGATTCATCTGACCACAGTACACATTTCCACTGTGTGATCGTCCAACCCAGGTGCCTCCGAGCCCAGAGAAGTCGACGCTTCTGGACACTGTTAACATAGGGCTTCCTTTTGGCACAGTACAGTTTTAACTGGCATTTGTGGATGTAACTGTGGATGCACTGTTGAATGTGAAATATCCAAATCTCTTCCTATCTTTCTTTGAGGAACATTGTTTTTAAACATTTAAATAATTTTCTCACGTATTTGTTGGCAAACTGGCGATCCTCGGCCTATCTTTGCTCCTAAAGGATTAGACCTTTCTTGGATGTTGCTTTTGTACCAAATCATAATTACAATCACCTGTTGACATCACCTGTTTCAAATCACATCATTATTTAACCATTTTACCTCATTACTAGAAATTGCTAAATTGCTCCTGTCCCAACTTTTTTTGAAATGTGTTGCAGGTCTGAATGACAGGAAAGGATGCATATTTACAAATGACATGAAGTTGACCAGACAAAACATGAAATATTTTGTGTTCATATTGTCTGCAATGAAATACAAGTCAAAGTAAATTTAGAAATCACTTCTTTTTTTTATTATTTGCGTTTTCCATACTGTCCCAACTTTTTCTGATTTGGGATTGTATATAAAATATGCAAGAATTGGCAATGTTGCACCTTTTGCAAATCAGTTCAGTGTTGATACAATTCAATTCAGTTCAAAAACAGTAAGACAATAGTGTCATTATCCAACTCACTGTGTCAGTCATGAGCAGTGTTGGGCACGTTACTTTAAAAAAGTAATTAGTTATAGTTACTAGTTACTTCTTACAAATAGTAACTGAGTTAGTAACTGAGTTACATCATTATAAAAGTAACTAATTACCAGGGAAAGTAACTAATGTGTTACTTTTTTTTTTTCTTCAAATGTTCAAATATGTCAAATAACTTGGATGCCCCCAATATTAAATATGTTAAATGAATGAATTGGACACTAAATAGAATAAATTATTATTATAAAACATTGTACATTAATGTACACTATTGTAATGTTGCTGTGGGACAATGTGAGAGACACCTATCAAATTCAATATATTATTGTAAATATTATCAGTAGACCTACTATAGTGTAAATATTGTGTAAATAGTATCAGTACTTCTTTACTACTCCTCTGGTAGTGGAGCTCACGTTATCACCTGGGTTTTTAGCCACTAATGTTGTGGCTGTGATGACGTGAGGCTTCATTAGATTAGAAATAGAATTACTTGCCACCGACGTGGAGAGACTCTTTCTTCCTGGGCATAAGCTGCACGTTACATAAACATTCTTACCTTTCACCTCAACGAGGGAAAAGTAGCGTTTATACTTTCAGTTTGCGAAAGCTACCTTTGAAGTCGTTGGACTGCCATCGCTGATCTGTGCATATGCGTGTGCGTCATAGGTGTGTGTGTGTGTGTGTGTGTGTGTGTGTGTGTGTGTGTGTGTGTGTGTGTGTGTGTGTGTGAACTCAACCTATCAACCTCAACCTTGTCTCCAACCCACCAATCATCATCAGTTATGTGTACCACCCAACCCAACCCCCAACACGCATGGCTGGCGCGCGCACACACACACGCGCGCGTTGCAGGTCCGACTGACAGAGAGCCTGTTCGGATGAAAACCGCTTCAATGAGCTCAATTATAGTAACGCCGCATTTTTTTCCTCAGTAACGCTAACGGTGTTGTAACGGAAGAAACAGTAATTCGTTTGATTACTCGTTACTGAAAAAAGTAATTCCGTTAGTAACGCCGTTTATCTATAACGCCGTTATTCCCAACACTGGTCATGAGGCACTGGTGGCATATCTGAAACTTCTTAACAAACATTGCAATAACCAGCGACGGTTCTAGATGTCGTCTCAGCCCCTCTAAAATGAATCACCCATCTGAACAATTGGGCCCGGTGCTGCTTCCTCAAGAAAGTTGATCATTTTCCTTTTCATGTTTTTAAATCTTGTCAGTTTAAACATTCAAGAGATTTTAACGCAAAGGCAATTAGAAAGAACTCAATGCAGTACTCGCGCACTGCGAAAGATCGTTTCTGCATGCACAGAGAAAGCCTCCTCTCAGCAATTGAGTTTGACTTTTCTTGAGCAAATACACTTCAAAATTATGTCAAATGCCCATCTTGACAAGTATCCACGTAAACACAGTCTTAAGTTAATGTAAACAGTTAAGAAAATATTGAATATGTGTCAATATCCGTGCATTAGATATTAAAGTGACAGCAGCCTTGTATACTTTCTGTTACCTATGTTAATGTTAATCAAACAACAAAAGAAAAAGAAAGAATCACTCACTGCTCTTGACTAAATAACTGTAGCTTTTATAGGTATCTGTGTATTTACTTCATCCAGTAATACATTTTTCACAAGCACTGTAAAGTACTGTTTATTGAATTTGTGCTATTGCTTGTAACTTGTTTATTCATTCTTATTTTATTATTGACTGTTTACTTGTCTTTACTTGTTTATAATAATTACATAATAATGATTTTCTGTTAGTCAAACAGTAGCCTACTGTACAGATTTGAAGTGTACTGCAGAAAGACTATTTTTAAGCTATTTTGACTTACTATATACAGTATACCCCTTTTTTTACTATATACAGTATATCACAGACAGGCTTAAGTCTAGTCCCAGACTAAAATGCATGCTTGAGCTGATTTAACGGAAAGCAACTTGCACTGGCATTTCTTAAAATATGTCAGTGCCATTGTTTTGTCTCAAGATGCACGCCAGTAATGTTTTTTTTTCTAGGCACGTTAAGCTACTTAAATGCCCTTAATGAACAAAGGTCTAATCCTGGCTTAATCTAAACTCTGTCTGTGAAACATTGTAATATAGTGGTGCCAATTTAAAGAGGCACCACTTAGGCAATGGTCTCTCGCTGAGGATGAAATCCCAGAACCGCTCAGGCAATAACAGATCATATTAGCTGTTACAGTGTGGAACATCTGTTTGTCCTTTAGGTATCGAAGTCTAAAGCATTTCAACTACAACGTGTGTCAGACGTGTTTTTTCTCAGGAAGGATTACCAAGGACCATCATCTCAGCTACCCTATGGTGGAGTACTGCACCCCTGTGAGCATCTCTATCTCTTTCTGATTTTATTACAACAAAAATGATCAAATGATGCTCATGTTTTTACTGTATATGGTTCAATGTGGCCACAAAAATTAGGGGCGGAAAAAGGGCGGCTGTACCCTTGTCACCAGATAAAGAAGAAGACTGAAGAAGGCAGATTCACAATATATACAAGGTTTAATCAAAAAGCAGACACAAAGACGTAACAGTGTGTCCACCCGAAACACATACAAAAACTGACAGCCAAAGACTGAAAACAGAGGAACTAAATACAAATGCTGCTTGTTTTCATCTGTTGACGTTGTACAAGCAGAATGAATGTGGCGGTTGGTCGGTGTTGTATCTTCCCCGCCCCTCCTCCACTGTGATTGGATGGCTGGGTGAAAAGTGACATTGATGAGCGCTGCGCTTTGCTCAAAGTTGAACATTCTTCAACTCTCGGCGACCAGTAAAAAACGCTGAGCGCTCAGCGCTTGAGCGTGAAAATAATTGAATACGCCAGCCATCCGCGTGAAAAAACGCTTTGGTGGACACACGGCCTCAGAGCTGTTCACGCCCTCGTACTGAAAATTATTTCTATGGCATGGCACCACTATTAACGGCTAAATGAATCTGCATTGGTCAGGTGATACAGCAGTCATGTGGTACAAATAGGTGCTCTCACAAAATTCCCACCTTACAAGCTGTAATTATGAATTCTACGAGGACATGAATGCTTTTTACAAGTTGAAATCACGTAATTATGGTAATTTCAACATGGCGGAAATGCACCTTAAAGGGTTAGTTCAACCAAAAATGAAAATTCGGTCATTAATTACTTACCCTCATGTCGTTCGACATCCGTAAGACCTCCGTTCATCTTCGGAACACAAATGAAGATATTTTAGTTGAAATCCAATGGCTCAGAAAGGCTCACTACAGTGGTTCTACAATAACTTTATGAAGCGACGAGAATAGTTTTTGTGCGCAAAAAAACCCTAAATAACGACTTATATAGTTATGACCAATTTCAAAACAATGCATCATGAAGCTTCGAGGCGTTATGAATCAGTGAGTCGAATGATGATTCGGATCGTGTTTTGAAATCGGTCATCACTATGTAAGTCGTTATTTAGGGTTTTTTTGCACACAAAAACTATTCTCGTCGCTTCATAAAGTTATTTTAGAACCACTGTAGTGAGATGGACTTTGTAACGACGTCTTTAGTACCTTTTATGGGTCTTGAGAGTGTAAAGTGCATTGTGCCAATGGAGGCCTTTCTGAGCCATTGGATTTCAACTAAAATATCTTCATATGTGTTCCGAAGATGAACGGAGGCCTTACGGTTGTCAAACGACATGAGGGTAAGTCATTAATGACCGAATTTTCATTTTTGGGTGAACTAACCTTTTAAGCCAATGTGTCCACCAAAGCGTTTTTAGCCGGCTGAAATTGCTAGGCGCTCTGCTGAAAACACCTCGCTGTGAGTGCTTGAGAGCGTTTTGCCAGCGCAGAGTTTTTTTCAGTTGAGACTCTTTGCTTGTTATGATACGGAATATCTGCGGAAGTGTTACTAGTATCTCATTTCACAGATAGTTTGTTTCTGTATTGAGAATGTGGCGGTTGGTCGGTGTTGTATTTGTCCCGTCCCTCCTCCACTGTGATTGGATGGCTGGGTGAAAAGTGACATTGATGAGCGCTGCGTTTTGCTCAAAGTTGAACATTTTTCAACTCTCGGCGACCATATATATATATATATATATATATATATATATATGTGTGTGAGCTTATTGCAGGGGAGGTTCTGGTGCACTGATTGTTAATGGATTTTTCCACTTTTATTTCCTAAGGGCAAGTTGTACTTTCTTGTGTTTCATTATTCATTTAATGGTATAAATGAATAAATTGAACATTTAACCAGTAAAAAACGCAGAGCGCTCAGCACTTGAGCGTGAAATACTCGCTTATATATATATATATATATATACAGTATATATATATATATATATATAATACATGTGAAATATATATATATATATATATATATATATATATATATATATATATATATATATATATATATATATAAGCGAGTATTTCACGCTCAAGTGCTGAGCTCTCTGCGTTTTTTACTGGTCGCCATAACAATCAGTGCACCAGAACCTCCCCTGCAATAATCTCACACACAACTAATATGCCTTACACAGTACTCTTATTAAAAAGATATATTGTTAAATTTGTTAAATAAATACTTTTTGTATTCTTATTTTTTCTATAATTTTTTTCCTTTCTGATTTTTCCAAACCTAAACACACTCCAGACCCTGCCACTGTAATTCTTCATGCACAACAGAACATTTCCCTACAGCCTCTCTGTTACAGACGACCTCTGGAGAAGATGTGCGTGACTTCACCAAGGTGCTGAAAAACAAGTTCCGCTCAAAGAAGTACTTTACCAAACACCCTCGGCTCGGCTACCTGCCCGTGCAGACCATCCTAGAGGAAGAGCATTTGGAGACGTGAGTTTTCCTAGTGGAAATATTCAAGGTGCATCTTTTCTGATGAGATCTAATTGAGATCTCCAGATTTTTGGTTTTTGTTTGAACAGTGTCAAGTCAAGTCACCTTCATTTATATAGCGCTTTTTACAATATAGATTGTTTCAAAGCAGCTTTACAGTGATAATAGGAAACTAATGGAAAATAGATTGTTTTGGCTGTACATCAGCTCTAGAAAAAAGTTACTGTCCAACTAAGTAAGTTTTCGATTGATTCATTTCCGTTGTAAATAATCATTAGTTATTTAGATCCCGTGCACTTTATATTAGGTTGCCTTAACTACTATGTACTTACATCAAAAAATAAGTACAATGTACTTATTGTGTTCATATTGTGTTGAAAAACACTTTTGCTGATATTGAGGGGATACGGGTAAAGTTAGGGACAGGTGTGGTGGTATGGGTAAGTTTAAGGGTAGGGTTGTCAACAGTGTCAACAGTGTAATTATAAATACAGAAATTAATTACAGATGTAATTACATGCAGATAATTTTTAAAATGTATAAGTGCATTGTATCCCCAGTACTTGAGTGAGCTCTTAACACATGATACTCGTCTACTGCGGTCTCAAAATTCTGGCCAGCTGATAATACCGAGAATATCGAAATCAACTGCAGGCGGTCGATCCTTCTTCTATTTAGCACCTAAACTTTCTAGCATTGTTTGGGAAGCAGACACACTCTGTCAGTTTAAATCTAGACTCAAAACACATCTCTTTACTATGGCATACACATAAAACACTTTTTCAATGAAATTATTGTAAGACTGCATTAACTAGGTCAGCCGGAACCGGGAACACTTCCCATAACACCTGATGTACCCGTTACATCATCAGAAGAATGGCATCTACGCTAATGTTAGTCTCTCTGTTTTATCCCGAGGTTTACTGCAGTCAGCCGGATCCGGGCCGTATCCAGATCAGATGGTGGACCTGCGCCCAGACAAGACCAACGCATGACCATGAAGTGTCTGCAGAGACCGTGCCAATTAGACTCCCCCTTAAGTTGCCTCATCGACACGGCATCCTCAATAAACCCGTCTCCAGCGTGATGACTCCGATCGTTCGAATATTCCTATTTAATAATTGTTTAATCAATATGTAATCCTCAATAAACCAGTCTCCGGCGTGATGACTTCGATTGTCCAAATATTCCTATTTGATAATTCTTTAATTGATGTGTCATCCTCAATAAACCCGTCTCCAGCGTGATGACTCCGATCTTTCGAATATTGCAATTTAATAACTGTTTAATCGGTATGTCATCCTCAATAAACCCGTCTCCGGCGTGATGACTCAGATCTTTCGAATATTGCAATTTAATAACTGTTTAATCGATATGTTATCCTCAATAAACCCGTCTCTGGCCTGACGGCTCAGATCTTTTGAATATTGCAATTTAATAATTGTTTAATCGATATGTCATCCTCAATAAACCCGTCTCTGGCGTGATGACTCAGATCTTTCGAATATTGCAAATGTATAATTGTTTAATCGATATGTCATCCTCAATAAACCCGTCTCCGGCGTGATGACTCAGATCTTTCGAATATTGCATTTTAATAACTGTTTAATCGATATGTCATCCTCAATAAACCCGTCTCTGGCCTGACGGCTCCGATCTTTCGAATATTGCAATTTAATAATTGTTTAATCGATATGTCATCCTCAATAAACCCGTCTCTGGCCTGACGGCTCCGATCTTTCGAATATTGCAATTTAATAACTGTTTAATCGATATGTCATCCTCAATAAACCCGTCTCCGGCGTGATGACTCAGATCTTTCGAATATTGCAATTTAATAACTGTTTAATCGATATGTCATCCTCAATAAACCCGTCTCCGGCGTGATGACTCCGATCTTTCGAATATTGCAATTTAATAATTGTTTAATCGATATGTCATCCTCAATAAACCCGTCTCCGGCGTGATGACTCAGATCTTTCGAATATTGCAATTTAGTAATTGTTTAATCAATATGTCATCCTCAATAAACCCGTCTCTGGCCTGACGGCTCCGATCTTTCGAATATTGCAATTTAATAACTGTTTAATCGATATGTCATCCTCAATAAACCCGTCTCTGGCCTGACGGCTCCGATCTTTCGAATATTGCAATTTAATAATTGTTTAATCGATATGTCATCCTCAATAAACCCGTCTCCGGCGTGATGACTCAGATCTTTCGAATATTGCAATTTAATAATTGTTTAATCGATATGTCATCCTCAATAAACCCGTCTCCGGCGTGATGACTCAGATCTTTCGAATATTGCAATTTAATAACTGTTTAATCGATATGTTATCCTCAATAAACCCGTCTCTGGCCTGACGGCTCCGATCTTTTGAATATTGCAATTTAATAATTTTTTAATCTATATGTCATCCTCAATAAACCCGTCTCTGGCGTGATGACTCAGATCTTTCGAATATTGCAAATGTATAATTGTTTAATCGATACGTCATCCTCAATAAACCCTTCTCCGGCGTGTTGCCTCCGATCTTCCAATCTAATATCACCCATGAACTGTAAATTTGCCAGATTAATAATAATCAAACGCTGTTTGTTAATTGGCCAGAGGAGAACTGGCACCCCGACTGAGCCTAGTTTATTTTTCTCCATTAGGTCACCTGATGGAGATTTTGGTTTCCTTGCTACTGTCGCCTTTGGCTTGGCTTGCTCAGTTGGGGACAATACATTTTCAAATAAATATCCAAATAAAACTAATTAGTAAACTAAATTAACCATTTAAACTAAATTACTGATCTAATTACTGATCTAAAGCCCGCATTGTCACTGTATGATCATTGAAATGAGCTAGATGACATCACCGTTTTCTCCGGAGCGGCTGTACGGCCGAATAAAATTCTGTTGCATTATTTTCCTGTTTAACACTGTGAAGCTGCTTTGAAACAATCTGCATTGTAAAAAGCACTATATAAATAAAGTTGACTTGACTTGACTTCCTGGTTCCAGTAAAAACTCGAGCTGCTGTGTTTTGGACCAGCTGGAGTTTTCTTTCATTAAGCGTGCAGGGAAACCACCCAGTAGAGCATTACAATAATCTAGCCTTGAGTTCATGAACGCATGAACTAACTGTTCAGCATTTGTCATTGAGAGCATATGTCTTATTTAGATATATTTTTAAGATGAAAGAATGTGGCTTATGCAGTGTACAATATTCAGTATAAGCAGTATCATATTTTCTTCCTGGTAATTTGACTATAAGATGACATATCTCTGCCTATTGAAGTAATGACTTCCTGTCATCACTCAGCCTCATGGGAAACCTGCTTCTGTTTTTCTGAGTTTCTGAATTATTGAAGACCTATTCATGTGCCATTTTTGTGCTGGAACAAATTAGAGGCCGTTCATTCATGTAATTCCAAAGCTGCCACTTGAACATCAACACACAAATGCTGCTTCCCTCTCGTGGGTGTGAATTTAATTACAAAAGCAATCAGTTGTCTGTTTAGTGTGATCGTGGGGGAAATGAAGAGACGGGACATTTATCATGTTCATGGCAGTCTTTAATATTGAAATAAACCAGCTGTTGTAATGTCAGAGCACGGACAATCATATTAGTTTTGTGTTTACTGTTATTATTAGGTGTCCTGATTCATTATATGAGAAAGTGACTGACTGTATTTTGGGTGTTTAATGTTTAATATTTGGGTGTTTAATTTTGAACTATCCATTATAAACATATGCATTTTTAAACAATGATCTAAACATAGAGTGGAATATTTTTTTAATATTAAATACTTTATTTTATTTTGAAAATGACCACTATCCTTCAGCTATGGTGTAATTTCCACCACAATCAACAATTCTGCCAATAATAAAGTTCTTCCAAAACAAGTGTACACTGTTTATGAATGATGATCGATGAGACTGAGGAGCTTGAGATGAAATATGATACTTCATGTGTGGAGAAGGAAAACATTTATGGAAATATTGCTTGTGAACCGAAAGCAATAATTATTTTTGCATTTTTATGGCAATACAGTAGCCTGACAAGCCAGACCCACATCAAGATGTTGGGTCTGGGAACACGCCATTGGCAGGGCTCAATCCGAGGGGCGGGATAAACGGTTGTCTTTCAAATTCCCTCTGCACGCAATAGGATAGCGCTACAACCAACCAGAGCAATGAAGAATGTGAAGTGAGTGAAGTGAAGTGAAGTGACGTGTGGCCAAGTATGGTGACCCATACTTGGAATTTGTGCTCTGCATTTTATCCATCCAAGTGACACACACACCGTGATCACACACCCGGAGCAGAGCTAGTTGGTAGATTAAACTTTTGCCGTATATATCCGGTCGGCAAAACTACGAATACATCTTCCTTTTGAATGACTACAGTGTCGTTCTTTGTTCTTTTCTCAAAGAAAAGCTTAACTCCAAGTCTTCCAGAGTTGCCGTCATTATGTTAAGCCCGCCCATCGAATCTATACACGATGTGATTGGCCTGACCAGAGTTTGGTTTTTCCAGCTTGCGATCAGAGAGTTGCTAGACGCACTGGCTGCAAATTAGATTTACTACAGGGTGCGTCTAGATTTCTAGGCTAGTAATACAGTGCATCCGGAAAGTATTCACAGCACTTCACTTTTTCCACACTTTGTTATGTTACATCCTTATTCCAAAATGGATTAAATTCATTATTTTCCTAAAAATTCAACAAACAATACCCCACAATGACAATGTGAAAGAAATTTGTTTGGAATATTTGCAAACTGATTAAAAATGTAAAAATAAATTACATAAGTATTCACAGCCTTTGCTCAATACTTTGTTGAAGCACCTTTGGCACCCATTACAGCCTCAAATCTTTTTGAGTATGATGCTACAAGCTTGGCACACCTATTTTTGGGCAGTTTCTCCCATTCTTCTTTGCAGGACCTCTCAAGCTCCATCAGGCACAGCCATTTTCAGATCTCTCCAGAGATGCCCAATCGAGTTCAAGTCTGGGCTCTGGCCACTCAAGGACATTCACAGAGTTGTCCCATAGCCACTCATTTGTTATCTTGGCTGTGTGCTTAGGGTCATTGTCCTGTTGGAAGATAAACCTTCGCCCCAGTCAGGGGTCCAGAGCGCTCTGGAGCGGGTTTTCATAAAGGATGTCTCTGTACATTGATGCATTCATCTTTCCCTCGATCCTGACAAGTCTCCCAGTTCCTGCCGCTGAAAAACATCCCCACAGTATGATTCTGCCACAACCATGCTTCACTGTAGGGATGGTATTGGCCAGATGATGAGCGGTGCCTGGTTTCCTCCAGACGTGACACTTGCCATTAGAGCTTAGATCGGGCCTAAAAAAACAAGCCCGACCCTACCCGAGCCCGTGCACGTTGTGTCCGAGCCCAGCCCGGCCCGACATTAACACGATGTGAGATGGTGGTCCAGTGGGTTAAACCATGGAACTGATATGAAGAAGGTTGCTGGTTCGATCCCAGCGGTCACCACCAGTGTGTCCTTGAGCAAGGGGGGATTGTCCCTGTAATAAGGGGTAGAGTCCCTTAGTAAGTCGCTTTGGATAAAAGCGTCTGCCAAATGCATAAATGTAAATGTAACTATAATTATGAGCCCGAGCCCGATTTACACCCGACCATTTTTTAATACGTGGGCGTTCTGACGAGAATGAGCCTGTAATGAGCGAAGCGGACCGGTGTGACGCTCAGCTCAATAATCCGCTCTATGCAGGTGCGCTCCACTCATGAACCGCTCACTGGTAAAATGACGTTCACTCAAATCCCGCTCAGACATGACATTTATCTGTACTGTAGCCTACTATACGTGTTATAGCCATTAAACAATGTATTTTGTTTCATATTTATGTTTAAATATTATAATGTTATTTTAAAATTTCATCTAGGCTATACTTTTGATTTTGAATGATTTTGAAAAGTGCAAAGATGCGAGTGGGTCAGAAATGATTTTGACCACTTCATTAAGTTTTGTTTTGTAGAAAGCCTTTCTTGAAAGTGAATTTCATTTTGTATAAATTGTATCTTAATTTTAATCAACGTTTCATCAGCCAATTGCCTGGATTTAATAAATAAGAAGCAAATAGGCTATAGCAGACAATAATCGTGACATGGAGGCAACGGATCACTTGCATTGCTCTTGAACATGTCTCATAAATAGACCAAAACTCAGCAGCTTCTTGCCTCACAGACATGAGAAATATATGTATAGAAAGCTTGAAATGTCTACTTTTAAACGAAACAATTCGAAACGAAAAGAAATAGTTAAGCAAAGCTGTTCACGCGAGCAGCTCATGACTGGCGTCTCAGAGCGTTTCTGTTCAGAATGCTGTGCTTCATCACTGCATGTGCAGTGAGTTTTTAGATTTTTAGATTAATCCTGACTTGTGCAACTTTGAACACATTTGTTTCTTAGCTGTAGTATTAGTTCTTACTTTGCTAAAAAATATAAATATTATTTCTGATTATGGCATAGCTTTCTGCTCACACAAATAGGCTAATAATAGTAATGATAAAAAAAAAAAACGCTTGATCAAGGGCCCGGCCCGCCCCGAGGATATTGGCAGGAAATATCGGCCCACGGCTCGGGCAAAGAATCGAATCTCTACTTGCCATTCAGGCCAAAGAGTTCAATCTTTGTTTCATCATACCAGAGAATTTTGTTTCTCATGGCCTGAGAGTCCTTCAGGTACCTTTTGGCAAACCCCAGGTGGGCTGTCATGTGCCGTCTGATCACTCGACCATCGGGTTCCTGGTCACCTCCCTGACTAAGGCCCTTCTCCCCCGATTGCTAGTGCCAGAGCAATAGATAATTAGCGATATATTCTTCATTTGTGATTTGGTGCCAAACTATAATGCACGGTCTAAATCTTTCCGTTTGTTTCTTTATGGGTTTTAGACATTTAGACAAATACTAACATTACTGCCCAAACTACTTCTGAAAAGGATGTCTACTTCATAAATATTTTGAAAAGTATGGAAATATATGGTTCAGATCACTTAAACCATATATGGAAATCAAAGAGTCCATATATGGTCATTGGTGGAAAAGTTTGGTACTGCGCACAAACAAATATTTTTTTGAGATAATCTAAAAATTGTGTCAAAACACATCAGTGTGTTGAAACTTTGCATACATGTTCATGACCCTAAGTGAGGAAAAAGTCAAAAAATTTAAAGAAAACACATAGGTTTGCTGATATTTCCGACAACTAAAAAAAATCTAATTTACCCGCAACAGTACATAAGGGTTAAAAAGGTGTTATACTATTTTTAATTTCAATTCCACTTCTGGTTTAATATTTTAACAACTTAAGCTCTGGGATTGGGACCATTTTGGGGATTTCCGCCTGGATTTGGCCTACCAAAATTGAAAAGGTTCCCATACCCACATACAGTGGTCTAAATACACAATGTTGGTGTCATTTTACAGGAAACTCTTTGAAGTTATATAAACCACTGCTAAAAGTGACATGTAAGTAAACATTTAAGTACATGTTGTCTGAGCTGTAATACCCCCCCCCCCTTTTTTTTAATTTATTTTTATTTTTTGGTTATAAATTCAGTTTTGAAAGTGTGTAACTAAGGCCCTGTGTGCTCTAGCACCCTGCAGACAGTTTGGGCTGTTTACACTAGATTCCAGAAAATACTGGAACATATAATTTTGTCTCTATCATGTTCCAGTGTCAATTAATTCTTTTTCCAGTGTTTGCTGACATATGCTGGAACCAACCAAAACTGTCTGCAGGGTGCTAGAACACCACAGGGCCTGAGATATACACTTTTGCGCACAAAAAGTATTCTCATCGCTTCATAACATTAAGGTTGAACCACTGGAGTCAAATTGACTATTTTAACAATGTTTTTACCAGCTTTCTTGAAAGTGTTAATTAAACTGTTGACTATGGAGGGGTCAGAGAGCTCTCGGATTTCATTACGGATTTCAGAGCTCTCGGATTTCAAGATCTTCATTTGTTCCGAAGATGAACGAAAGTCTTACGGGTTTGGAACGACATGAGGGTTAGTAATTAATGAGAGGATTTTCATTTTTGGGTGAACTAACCCTTTAAGTGTGTGTCTGGATTCACGTTGACCCAGTATAGATGCTGACAGTGTATTCACACAGCAGGAAAGGTTTTCTTAATTGGCAACATTGAAAAGGTTTCCATTACAGTCTGCATCCACTAATGAGCAGGCTTTTAAAATAAGCATCTCTTTTCTCATCCAGATGTCCGAGGTTGACTTAAAACATTGTGCTTTAGGCTGAAATGTTTTGCTTGTTTCCTTAACAAGCTGTTTTGCTGAGTTGAATATTTCACTTTGACAGCTGCAAAGAAACTTTTTCACATTATTTTACAGTGGGATACCTGCTGTTAACATTATTTCACACATCTGTCCCCTTTCAGGTCGACACAAAGAGACGGAGAATCTAGTGCCATTTTACCTGTACCAGAATCTCACCTGTCAACAGGAAAAATGTGAGTTGCAGCCGATAGTTTGGCTCATGTGCACAACAGTTTGTCATTCTGTCACTCACTGTGACATCTGAACTGAGCAGACTGATGAGGGATCATTTGATTTGACCTCACTGTGACTAGCACAAATCAATCTGTTTCATTACTAATCTGTTTCAGGACTAATTCAATACAGGCACATCATGGCCGGATGTTTAATCATAGTGATCCTGAGAATAATTATGCAAAATCTGTAGTAGCATTGCCACTGATCTGTGCAGCAGTACTATTTTAGTATCGGTGATATAATAGTTGTTGTTGTTTTTTTTTTTATTAGTTTTCATTTTAATTAGAGTTAAATTTGTTACATTTTTATTAGTTTTTTTTGTGGATTTTTAAAAAATATGTATAAAGAGTTTTTATGAATTGTGTAGTTCAAGTGTACAATCAAGTTCAACTAAATAATTGAGAAATGTCTTGGCAACTAGCTGGAATAAAAGAAGTTTAAGGTTTTAATATTTTATTTGATTAAATTTCAAGTTTATTTCAAGTAACTAAAGTTGTTTTATGATTTTTGTTTTGGTTTTAGTTAATTATAATATCCCTGCTGTGCTGTTAAAGGATTAGTTCACTTTTAAATAAACTTTTGCTTATTATTTACTCACCCCCATGTCATCCAATATGTCCATGTCTTTCTTTCTGCAGTCGAAAAGAAATTAAGGTTTTGGATGAAAACATTCCAGGGTTTTTCTCCATATAATGAACTTCAATGGGCTCCAAATGGTTCAAGGTCCAAATGACAGTTTCAGTACAGCTTCAAAGGGCTTGCCTTTAAACGATACCAAACAATACCAGACGATGAATAGGGGTCTTATCTAGCGAAACGATACGTTTCTGTGAGAAACCGAGCAGTATTTATGCTATTATTTTACCTCTTAACAGACGAACGTGATCGTCTCTGAGCTCCGCCATAACTTCCGCTAAGTGAGGTCAAAATACGAGCATGGTCATAGATGTATACGTAGATGCCTCATAAGCGCCTGCATGGATCAGTAGAATGAGGCATCTACGGTCGATATATCTATGACCACGTTCGTATTTTGACCTCACTTAGCGGAAGTTATGGGGGAGCTCAGAGACAATCAGGTTTGTCTGTTAAGAGGTAAAATAATAGCATAAATACTGCTCAGTTTCTCACAGAAACGGATAAGACTCTTATTCATCGTTTGGTATCGTTTAAAGCCCTTTGAAGCTGCACTGAAACTGTCATTTGGACCTTGAACCGTTTGGGGCCCATCGAAGTCCATTATATGGACAAAAACCCTGGAATGTTTTCATCCAAAACCTTAATTTATTTTCGACTTTAGAATGAAAGACATGGACATCTTGGATGACTTGGGGGTGAGTAAATTATCAGCAAAAGTTTATTTAAAAGTGAACTAATCCTTTAATGAGTTCATTTCATGGACAGATTTTAAGCAATTATTTGATTGCTGACCTTTTCATAATTTGGCTTCATTATAAACAATATTTTGTATTCTGTCCCCATGCCACTGATTAGTCACCATACAAGTCATTTCCCGAAAATGTAATCTCTATAAACTTAAACTACAGATAAATGGACCAATTTAAAGTCAAATTTAAAAATGTGTCTTAATTTATAAAGCTGATCTATTTAGAGGCAACAAAAGGTTTCTTGGAATCCTTATGCATAAATATGAGAAATACAAATATTGATGCTTTCCTTTAAGAACAAAGATAATAATTAAGACATATGTGATGCAAAATGCAATATTATGCAAAAGAGTGTGCAAAATGATCTGTGTCATCGTGACCATCTTTAATGGCAGGGGCGAAGAGCACAGCCACACTCAGATTGACAAGAGACCAGATACATGTGCTCATCAGAGCACATCCGACGGCGATATGATGATGAATGAGCTGGAGCGTTCTCTGCAGTCTGGAGGCGGACAGGTACCTGTATTGTGCCACCTGATACACGCTGAGGGGCACTGATGTATTTCTCAAGCCTCTGGTCGCCTGATGCCTTATGAATGCTAGCAAAACAACTTCACCCCCCGGATTCACAGACAGGCTTAAGGTAGTCCCAGACTAAAATGCATGTTTGAGCTGTCTTAACTGAAAGCAGCTTGCACTGATCTATCTTAAAATATGTCAGTGTCATTGTTTTGTCTCAAGATGCACACTAGTAAATGGTCAGAAAACTCCTAAACCTTGTGGAAAGCCTTCCCAGAAGAGTTGAAGCTGTTATAGTTGTAAAGGGTGGGCCAACTCCATATTAAACCCTACGGATTAAGAATGGGATGTCATTAAAGTTCATGTGCATGTAAGGCAGGTATCCTAAAACTTTTGGCAATATAGTGTATGTATAATATATATATATATATATATATATATATATATATATATATATATATATATATATAAAGTAAACATGTTTCAAACAGATTAAAGTGCAAAAGTATAATAAAGAACAATAGATAACACTTTACAATAAGGTCTCATTAGTTAACGTTAATGCATTAACTAACATTAAGAATGAGCAATAGCTACATTTGTTATAGAAGTTATTATTCTTTGTTAACGTTAGTTAAAGAAATACAACTGAACATTGTTAGTTCATGTTAGTTCAGGTCCATTAAATAATTATCGTAAATCCTGCAAAGTTTTTTGTATTATCATTTAAAAAAAAATATATGTACATGTATAACACTAATACTTTGTATTATATTACTTTTGCATCAAATTACAAAAAACAAGTTACCGTTACTGTGAGGGCGTTTCAAATACAGCTTCTATGGGAGTGATAGTAAAAACTAACACATTTATCTCTTTTCACTCGCGTTATCAATACATTTGTTCCCTTTTGAAAAGTTGTAAAATCATTATTGTGCAGTTTTTCTTTTGCTATTTGAGCAAATGGGGACACAAAAAATGTGTATACTCTCATTCACCGCTATAAAAGTTAACCCAACTATGACGACTTCCGCTCTGAGAAACCCATAAATGTGAAAAGGGTCTATTATTAAATGTTAAAGATTTACACTGCAAATGACACCATGACAATTGTAGTGGATCCGGACTGCATTCATACTAAATGCACTCATTAGTATATAGGCCACTGTACATTTTTTTTAGAAGTTGTAAATTAATTTTACACAAAAAAATAGCAGTTTCTCTACTTCAACGTTTCACATTTAATGCAATGTCACTTGCCATTTAAACGTGATTTAGGACGCGGAAAGTTTGCATGCAAGGACATATTTTTCTTTTACATTTGCAGCATTTATGCAATGATAGACCAAAATAACTTTTTAGAGGCCGATATTATAAAATATACTTTTTTTTTGGTTGTACTTGTTCAAATTTAAGATTGAATCTATCTACCCTCTTTCCTTTAGGTCTGAGGATGTTTTTCTTGACTTCACATGAGACGGCCTTCCATCAGATGAGATAGTGGAGGCCTGGGATCTGAAGAGTTCTTTGCATAAGATTTCATCTCACACCCCACACCAAGATGACTGTGTGACAGGACTTTCATCATCGCTGTCTTCTGCTTCTCAAAATGATAAGAGCTGGAGTCGACCGCAGTGCAGATGTGTTTGTTTATCCATGAGCTGTTCGATAGAGGATGACCGTACAGATCAGACCCCACGCGACTTGCTCCCACAGAGACTGCCGTCATGCTTTAATGCCACTGATAAAAATGTACACAAACATGACAATCAGTTCTGAGCAATGCAAAGTCTGCTTTAATGTGGAAGGATTCTGATGTAGGCCAGCAAAGATTATTATGGCTTGCATTCGTTGTTTTCTTTTTATTTAATGATGTTTATTTCTTGCTCTGTTTTTTTTTTCCATCTATAGGGCAAAAGCAGCAAGAATTAGAAAAAGAACCACCAAGTGGAGTGTCTCTTCCAATTCCATTGATATTGGATATAATAGATGTTTCCCATCTTTGTTCCATATATAATGACTGAAACAATATATACAGTGCAATATATTTGTTTATTTACATGATGCTATATTTATTTGTTTTGGAGTCGCAACAAATATTTAAGATTATATTGGAAATGCATTTATTTGCTATTGGTCCTGTTGTGAAAATCTTCTGTCACCATTAAACTTAATTTGACTTGAAAATATGCATTGTAATAAATAAATATATTTGTCTCAGATGGTCCTTCTGCATTTCCAATCAAATTTTGATCATTTAAAACCATCTTTAAGCCTCATTTAATTAAAAGATCACTCATAAACAAGTTTCAAAATCAACTGAATATCAATAATGCATGAGTAATTAGGAATGTTTTGAACGGATTTTAATCTTTTGTTTGATTATTGTCTCTAATTTGTTTCCTGTTTTTATTTATTTATTTATTTTTGCAAACATACTGCCAGTTACGACGCTGCAAATAGTTTCTAAAACCATGACGCTATTAAAGCTGCTCAGACACATCTAAAGGCAAAATTTAATGTTCTGTTTTATTTTAGAAGACAATGGAAACTTTTGAATGCCTGTTTAATGGGCTATAGTGATTTAAGGAACCCTACTTATTCATTATGTAATTACATAATATGCTAATAATGCAAAGCAGATGTTGCTAACAAAAAAATAGCAATTCTTTCAGGATTAAACGGCTTCAAAAGCTCAAAAAACGCGGTTTTGTCCAACATATTAATACTCTCAAAAAATGGATGTTAAAGGAACATAATTTGTTGAAGAATATTGTTGCTTCCATAATGTTGTTTGGTTTAGCTAAATAAACCTGGTGGCGGCTGTGGTTGTAGCCTATTACCTGTCTGTCTAAAACCCTCCTGAGATCTTTGCTGTGAAAAGCCCATTTCCACTCGGTTACTGAAGCAGATGAGCCCCTCAGCCACGGATCCGTTCAGGACATTCATCATGTTTTTTTCTTCTTCACCGGCTATGTTTCGGTGCAGAGTCGAAATTATACGGAAATAAGAGTCTGAAGATGAGACGCAAAGTGTTTTATAGAGATATGGACTCGTGAATGGTGATATGTGCTATTCAGAAGCTATTTTAATGAACATTAAGTCTTGTCTTAGGAAGCAAGTTCATCGTTAACAAATTGGGAGTTTATCTCAGGAAATGTGCTGTGAAAAAGAACCGACGCTTTTGATTCATTCGCAATTGCAGCAGCACCACCTAGTGGTGAAACACTTCACAAACAGAAAATATAGATGTTTATCATAAAATATAATCAGTAAAATCAGACGTCATGCACTTAAGTGATAAATGTGGATTAATTACTTATTTTTAATATTTCAATGGTAAAAAAAAAAAGAGCTAAGTAATTAGTGAAGCAAAGGATTATCCACCCATAACATGAGTGATGTCAAACTGGAAGATTAATTTCTCAGCCAGCTTTGCTTAACGACTTTATTTTAAATCTTTGACACTTGGTTGGCTGCATATCTGAAGTTTAATAAAACACCACACCGGCAACCTGTATTTCTTCAAACTTTATTAAATAATATTTTTAAAAAAATGCAAATGATAATACATATGAAACAACTGTATGTTAAATAACCAAGACACATTTTTAGATTTTTTTTTCTTTTTTACAATAGAAAAAGGGGGTTTGAGACATGCATGAGGTCATGAAAACCACAAAGATCACAAACATGGAAACTATATTGCAAAAGTGTCAGGGTTTGGAGATGGGAGTGAATTGACTGTACACTAACTTTCAAAAGTAAAAATACAATGGAAACCACATAGTAAATAAACCAACAGAACCTTTTCCACAACTCTTCTTTAAATACCTGAGTCTCCTCATACAATGATATATATATATATATATATGGCTGGAAAACCTAGAGTAAATATATTTAGATTTATTCAAACACTTCTTCAAAACCAAAGAATGGCTCCCACACCGTTTACACAATATATGAATGCGTTTTGTTCCTTTGGGGAAAAAATAGTTCCAATAGTTAAAAATAATATTTTTTTCAGTTTAAAAGATGCTAAAAGTAGATAATTCAGAAACTCTGTTTCAGAATTATGCTCTATTTTCACCACTCAAGACAAATAGGACTGTCATATAAAAAAAACATGGAGTAATACATCACACAACTAATTCCTTAAAAAATCTCAGTTTAACCTAAAATCAAGGTTGAGATAATTGCTTTCTCTCCAGATGAAAACATTGCAAGCAACATTTCAGAATGTTAACAAACTGTGCATTGTACCTGCATACATGAAAATATACAGTAAAACTGAACCGTAAACTCTGTCTTGACTTTGTCAACAAATAAAAGTGGAAGAATCACAAGCTCAAATCAAGTTTCTCACAGATAAAATGTCTATAATGGCATGTGCTTCATGTTAAACCCCTGAGACACAAAAAAGTACATCTGCACATGCACCGTGTGTGCAACCGAAGAATCCTGACAGGCTACAGCTGCAGTCTTGCACCTGTCCTGCAGGTTTTGTGCAATGACTCACAATCAGGAAGATTGTAAAAAGTAATCGGCACACGCCATTAACATAGATCGAACACATTTATGTTTCTGTTTACTTTTTAAAAGACACAGGAGGATTTTGTGTGACAGTATCAAGTACTATATAACACAAGTTCACACTTGCATATAATCAGATAGAGTAAAGGTTGTGCATATTTGGAGTGCTGTCCGAAGGGAGGGGCCCAAGCTCGGAATTGGCACGAACCCAGGCTGGGATAGGAAGAGATAGGAGTGAGGAGATGGGGTGGTGGAGGGATGCTGGAAAACGTTTGTGGGACAGAGGCAAGTCTGCTGTATATATAGCTCCTGTCGCGCTAATTGAGTTGATTAATGAAATGCTCTCCACCGGAATTTGTTAATAAAACATTATATTGTATACAGCTTAAAACTCAATACCATAAATGCTTCTCAGAGAAATGACTGGTATGTGTTAGTTCTGACAGACTGATTAAAAGGAATAATGTCTAAGACTGTTTTTATAGACTTGTAAATCTATGAGAGAGAAATCAGGAGATTGAAGTCTACATCAGTGGTTCTCAACTGGTGGTTTGCAGATCTGTTCTGCAACAGCAGGGGGAAAAACAGGGCTAAATGCATATTATCAAATGCAATTAACCATATAGTCCTGTATAGGTAGGATAGTAAAATAAATAGACTTATAATAGAATGTTTCCCAATTCCCATATCTTATGCTTTACAATCCAATCAAACTGTATTTGGGAGCAAATTCAGGTCAAATTAAATGCCAAAAGAGATTGTTTGCTTGATATTCTTCCTCAAGGAGGAACACTATGCAAGGTAAACGAAAACATGAACAAGGCGACAGTGCATATAGGTTATGCCCGATATTGTGTACAGTCACCACTTCATGTACAATGTAAATCTGTGTCTAAATAAAACCAGTTGAGAATCACTGATCTACATTATAGTAACCCATGCATCCTATATTCTTGATTTACAAAAATGCAGACAATGGTTTTCAATTTGGTCATCACCATTTAACAATTCAGTGTTTCTGGTTTGAAGCTACATATCTCAACAAAAGCAATGAATTTGTAAAAAAAAAAATATATATATATATATTGTATCAAAACCACAAGACAGCACAACCATCATCAATACAAAAGGTAGATATTGTTTCATGACTTTAAAAAGTGGTTTATTAAGTTGAGGCTCGTTTTAATTATTATGTTGCAGTTCACCAAAACACATAAGGCATGTTGTAATATAAAATTAATTCATTTGACATAGAGTCTATATCACCGGTTTAAGGACTGAACGTAGAGAGCGTCCCTCTTTCGTAAGTTCTCTTGTAAAACTCATGCATGGGAGTGGGACTGCTTCTTCTCTCCGTGTTATTGTGTTAAACTTGCACGTCTTGAGGTGGTCGGCCATGCTGGAAATGTTGGCAAACTTCCACTCGTTCACAGTGTCAAATGCTGTACTGAACCGCCACACCTAAAACAAAAAAAACAATAACTTAGAATGTTAAAAAAAAGAGCTTTTTAGGTTTTGTGTTATAATGACAAGGTGAATACTCTCTGATTACCTTGTCTTGTATCTGCCAGGATGAGGTTCCATCAGCTCGCTTTGTCTTATTCCAGAGCAGGACCACCATGCCACGGGATTTAAGAAGACTGGCACAGACGTCCCTCATAGTGCAAGACACTCTGGAGAGCTGGCACAGGCTAAAGCCGTCCAGGAAGCTTGCAATGTGCTGAAGTAACTCAAAGGGCAGGTCACTAAGGTGGTCACAGTGGGTCCTAAACTGGCAGATGTCAGTTCTGGATAGAGTCCCATTGGGACAAGCTGCTAACCCAGGTTGCACTCCAAATGAGCCCAGGTGTCGGTCATGGATTATTTTGAAACCCTGTACCGAAGGGCAGAACCTTCTTTGCGAGTAGGTGCATCCATAGTACGCCAAAGGGCACCTTTGCTCCATCCAACCATTAAGGCCAGCATGGATGTCCCCATGGACGTTCTTAAAATGGGAAGAAAACTCATCCCTGCGAAACAGCTGTCCGCATACAAAGGTGAACATCGAGCGCTGTTTGGTCTGATAGCGAGCCACACACTCCAGAACAAGGTCTAATCTGAGGGTGTGGAATGGACTGGGGTTGGAGAGTTGTGGACTGGCGTGGTCACAGGCAGATGCTGAGGCGATGTCACCTACCATGGTGCTGGTAGCCAGGATGGCAGAAGGGAACGAGAAGGTCTGTGTGCCAAAGTCAATGCGATACCCGTCTACAAAGCGGCTGTCCGAGATGCCCCTACCTCCGGGCGAGTCCCCCAAACAAAAGAGCAAGGCAGCAGTGATGAGGTCAATGCCGTGGAGACCCATTGGATCATCTGCCACCTCAAGGTCAGATGTGTCTACCGCCTTGTCCTCCATCTTGGTTTTGAATAAATAGGGGTCAGATAATAGAGTCCTTCGACCGTTAATTGTAAACAAGTTCATGCCCCTGAGTACCTGGAGATTGTCCAGCTTGCGCTCCAGCCATCGGTCCTCAATTCTGAAAGGCAAATGGTGGAGAACGTTGTTGTGCATCAGGTTAGGCAGAGGGATGGGCAAAGGAAGAGGTAGTTGGGGCAAGTGGGCCATTTCTGGATCCTGCGCTAAAACCGGTATGGAATGATCAGGTAAAACCGGTCTAACGTTTGAAGAGCCATTGACCCTTTCAAGTCTGACCTGGTTGTCATCATCCACTTCATTATGAAGCCCATCGAGTTCTATCCCACCATTCACTTCGCCTTCTTCTTCGGAAGATTCACCGCATCCATTGGTCTCCAACCAATCATCTTCTTCATCTTCAGGGTCTACTGGAAAAGGGCAGTCAGCTCCACCTACCGCTCCCAGATCGGAATCTGAATCAGTGTCACTTTCTTTCGTTGCGCCGTTCCTGGAGTCTCCATCGCCATTCCTGACACCGTTGCAAGCTCCATTCTGTTCCTCACCATTAAGATTGTTCACAATCAAGTCAATATTCTTTGCACTACGGAGAATGTCCAAAGTGGCAGCAAAGCTTCTACTGTCTTCCATTGAAGCTGTGTAAGGGCCATCCTCGCTAATTTCAATCAACCCATTTTCCGGGTCCGATTTCTGGGGGCTGGAATTGTCCTGATTTTGCTCTTTCAGAGCTTTTGTCACAGTGGTCACCACTTTAAGGGACTCCAGCAACATTCGCTGATCCTGGAGGGCCAAAGCCATGTCGAGCTGCTCCACGTCAAAAACCTCCTTACTCATGTTCTCGTAGGACTTGCGATCTGCGTAACTCACTGGCCATCGATTCCATTCCATGGTGCAACACACAACACTGGCTGGGCATGTTTCAAGGTGCTGTGCCATTTTGACCCTGGCAAGGGTAAACGGACATCCGAATCCACGGTTCAGACATGGGACTCTTTCGTACGGACACAGTAAGCGGTGTTCATTCAGTTTGCATGAGTGGAAAACCGCCCCACACACAAGAGGGCAACCCATGAGGTCACAGGAAATGCTGGCCTCCGGTCTTATCATACATCGGCGGTTGACACATTTCAGGCAATGGATATGAAGCTCCTCCATTGAAAGTATTGGTGAGTCGTTTAACTCAGAGAGGCTACGGCAAACACTGTGGAAGAAAAGAAAACAGACCGTTAGACCTGATCTTATTTTGGGTATGTGGGGTGTCTTTGTATACAACATCACGTGGCTTAACATCTATGCATGCCATTCATGTGGAAAGTCCCACCGTCTTAAAAGGGATAAGTGTAAATCAGAACCAGTTGCCCTCTAGCAGTGTGTTTACCAAATTACTAAACCATTGCATTGCCATTTCACAACTCTGCTTATGTTGCACAGTCACGCCGGTTCTTCGAGGACTGAGATGGAACATGACCCCTGGTTTCTGAACGGTATGTTACAGGAATCAGACATGGCTTACACTCAAAAGAAACACTTCCATAAAGACCTTGCAATGTCATTTAAGAAGCTTCTCTCTCTCCAACATGACTGGGCTTGACTGGACATACGCAGTTAGACTCAGTCGACATGACCTATATGCAAACCGTCTGAATCAGTTGGGGTAAGTTTGGGGGTGGGGGTCTGTCATATTGTGGTGTAAGCTTTGAATGATCTGACTTTCAACATAGTACTCGTAGTACCAGCTGGGCATAAACATTGCAAAACATTTGTGTACAATGCCGGCGTGTAAGCCTGCCACATGACTTGTGATGACTTCTTTTGAAACAACAAAACAAGTTAGATGTTTTTTGAACACTTAGGTGTTTGGTATCATCAAAATAATACAGTTGCACAAGCAATTGCTCATAAGTACTTACAACAACAGACAGCATGCTTTCAGCATGTCAAAATAATTCCAAACATGACATGACTTGAGGATTTAAATCTTAGTGGGGGCTCAAAGATGTGTACAGAAACCCTATCACAATTCAATTTGATAGTCTGCAGACAAATATGGATTCATATCGGAAACAGAGGCTTATTTGCAACAGAAAGCAGATGATATATCTATTCCAGTAAATCACAAAATAAATCAAGTCCAATTGAAATTGTAACAGGTTCAAGTAATTGTAAAATAGAGCCCACATAGAAATGCTTAATATAAAATTGATAATACGCTACACACAGAAACTTTGTCTTCCAACAGTTTTCCAACAAAAAAAGATGCTTAAACGAACTACCTTTATTGCATGAAATGAAAGAAAATACGACTGAAATATATAACTGTTACATAATAATAGACCACATGTTCTTCTTAATATATAAAGTATGGATGTGATGCACTACATGAAACAAGAGAATGAGAACCTTATCACAACCAAAGTGGAGAAAGAAATATTTAGTGTTATTACTTAAAATATTTCGAATTGTATTATTCATTCCATTATACTCTGCTTTTGCATAAGGTGTATATGGTGTGTACTGTGCTTAAACTGTAATTGACATGGAAAAACACAATTATTAAATTTCATTATTTTTATTAAAACTACTCTGCCAAAAAAGTGAGTCCAAGTCATAAAGGGTCTAGAACCTGTGGCTCTTAATGCTCTAAAACATAACAGATGACCCCAAATATGACATGACTCCCAGATATCCTATCTTCTAACTATGATATGACACAAAACACGAAATGTTTCCCAAATAAGACATGATGCCAAACATGTTTTACAGATACATTGAGCTCAATTCAGTCAAACTCCTGATGAAACCTGATGCAGCTTTTGTTGTTGTTCCCAAACTGGATTACAACGACTGACAACATGAACTTGACAGTACAATGATCTCCAATAAATCAATAATCTACTATTTAACGCAAATGAACCATCCTCATCATACATTTTTATGTTTATAGTACGACAGGTCAATGTTTTAATTCGTTAAACTGACAATCACAAAGCATTTAGCATTAGCTGGTTAGCCGCGAACTGCAGGACAAAATAATAAATGACACACCTACGCAATTAATAAACGTCGTAGACTGACACAAATATATCATGTTAAAAAGGATGAAAAATACGTATTTTGCTATTTTAACAACGACAGAGTCGATTTCGTTGGAGCCGGTGAGGAAACTAGTCAAAGTAAAGAGACATGAAAGTGTCTTACCGTTTATCTGTGACGAGTCTTCAGTAGTTTGATAGTGTTTAATTAATTATTAATATTTCATCGAGTATAATGACAGAGATGATGTTTTCACTGCTGTCTGTCTGTTTCTGTTGAAATCTGTGTCTCACTGTACTGATATACTGAAGTGAACTGAGGCCCTAGATGGGCGGAGACTATAACAGACACATGCGTACACACACAAACAAAAAATACCATAATAATACCATGCTGTTTAGATACTGCCATAGTTGTCTGTATATGGAGTACCATTTATCATATGGTATAAGCATCCCAGTATGATACCAATATGTCCTTCTATTGTTTTTTGTTTGTTTGTTTTACAATAAAGTCCCTTCACAGTCACAGTCACAGTCACACACACACACACACACACACACACACACACACACACACACACACACACACACACACACACACACACACACACACACACACACACACACACACACACACACACACACACACACACACACACACACACACACACACTTCTGAAGCTATGTTATCCTAAACACAATGGTTTACATACTTATTTGAAACAATTATTTATGTGTAGCCTACTTTACCCTAGCCCTCACAGACACCTGTTGATAGGCCAATAGATTTAAACAGATCTATTAAAAATAGATAGAAACAACATATGATTTGGCTGATTTTTTAGTGAGGATCACTCCAAATGTCCCCAGAAGTTGTTTTCAACATCCTTCAGAACATTTGGAAATTACACCTAATCTATCTTTTCATTTATGCTCTTCACTGAGTGTTATTGTTAAATGGAGACATTTTTAAAAACGTGTCCTGGTAATTAATTCATGTAACTATGGAAATGGCTTTGTTAAAACAATAAGATCAGAACAAATTCATTACCAATATTAATGAATAGTAGTGCATGTCTAATAATTATTATAGCCTACAAATATCAACTTCAACTTTTGGTTTCGAAGCAAGAACTTTAGTCAAAGAATACTTCATGTTGTACAGTGAGTGACCCTCAAAATAGTATTTCACTTAAGTCTCACTTAAAACTGTCTCACTTAAAAATTGAATTAGATAACTAAATAACAAACTAAGACTGCATCCAAAATCGCATTTTCACTATACTAAATAGTAGGTGAAAAACAGTAGCCTATGCAACAAAAGAAGTAGCCTATGTCCGAATTCACAGTACTCATAAAAGAGTAGGCAAAAAGTTCCCGGATGTCCTACTATATGCAATGGACACTTTACTATCCCATGAGCCCATGAATGGCAGTGAAGCGATGTAACTGATGCTGGTATCATGATAATGACAGTATGGCAAATGTAGTACATCTGATTATATTCATACTACACACCCACATACTATATAGAACATACTTTTTTAGCGGTTGTGAAGTAATTACTTATTCAAAATAGGTACCTACTCTAGAGAGTATGTGATCTTGGACCAGCATCTTTGAATCACCTGATGTTTAGATGTATGAAGTCAGTTTCCATCAAGTTCACACAGAGAATCACACTGGCTATGAGTTCCACTGATATTTCAAAACCACAAAGTGCCTCAATATATACATTTGAACAGCATATTTGTGGCAAGTAAGCCGTTAGAAATTCAAAAAGCATTTTATTTATTTCACAATAAAAGACCTACCATAAAATGCACTACAGGTTAGCATCCAACATTTTGAAATGGAACATATTTAATACAACACTGTGTGTATATGAGATCCCAGGTTAGCTGGCCACCTCTGAGATATGGTGGATGTTGGAGAGGGTGAGCTGGGCCTCTTGGGTCGGATACGAGTTTCTGCTCTGCAGCCAGAGCTTCCCAAAAACTCCTGTGATGACGATCAGGATGAACAGCAGGCCCCCCAACACAAAGGTTTCGACAGAAGGCATATCTAAACCTGGAAGAGATTTTCAAATAGAATTAAAAAAGGTCTGAGTACAATGATAAGCAGTGTTGGGGAAAGTTACTTTGAAAAGTACTGCATTACAATATTGCGTTACTCCCTTAAAAAGTAACCAATTGCGTTACTTAGTTACTTTTTGGGAAAAGTAATGTTACATTACTTTTGCGTTACTTGGTCTCACCTGGGCTGGGCTAAACTTTACTAGTTACTTGAAAAAAGTAATCTGATTATATAATTCCAGTTACTTGTAATGTGTTACCCCTAACACTGTTGATAAGTATGGTAAGAGTTTATAAGACTTACTCAGATTATTATTCTCCGTGCTTGCTTTGAGCCTTCTGATTGGTCCATATGAGACCGTGTGAGACGATGCAACAGCCCTGCGTGTCCGTGCTGATACATCTTCAGCAGAGCAGTTCTGTGATCCAAGGGTTTAAAGTTACAAAGATTCAAACAATATTTCTCAACTTCTAAAGGCAAAGTTCACCCAAAAAAAAGGACATTATTTTAAACCCTCATGTTGCATGTGCATGTTTTTTTCCTGTGGAATATAAGATGTTTAGGTTGGTGATTCAAGTTGGCAAGTCCAAAAAAGGATACAAAGTGCAGGATTTCAGACTTTAGAAGACTTGGGATATGTATTGTACACAAGTCATATGGACTACTTTTATGGTATTTTATAGTACTTTTTATGGTGTTTTCATGCATTTTATTTACCTTGACAGATTCATAATCATAATGCCACAAAATAACTTTGATGGGTGTTGGATAAGCATTAGGTTCTTTACTGTTCAAAAGTTTGAGGTCAACATAGAATAGAATAATAAATCTATTTTACAAGGATGCATTAAACTAATCACATGTGGCAGTAAAGTATGGAAGCTTGTTTCCGCAACAGAAAAAAAAGGTAATTGCGACTTTTTCTCGGAATTGCGTGCTATGCTATACACTGATCAGGTATAACATTATGACAGATGAAGTGATAACACTGATTATCTCTTCATCACGGATTCACGGCACATGTTAGTGGGTGGGATATATTAGGCAGCAACTGAACATTTTGTCCTCAAAGTTGATGTGTTAGAAGCAGGAAAAATGGGCAAGCGTAAGGATTTGAGTGAGCTTGACAAGGGACAAATTGTGATGGCTAGACGACTGGGTCAGAGCATCTCCAAAACTGCAGCTCTTGTGCGGTGTTCCCGGTCTGCAGTGGTCAGTATCTATCAAAAGTGGTCCAAGGAAGGAACAGTGGTGAACCGGCAACAGGGTCAACATTGTTGCAGACCATACACCCTTTCGTGGGAACGGTATTCCCTGGTGGCTGTGGCCTCTTTCGGAAGGATAAAGCGCCACAAAGCAAAAAATGGTTCAGGAATGGTTTGAGGAGCACAGCAACGAGAATTCCCCAGATCTCAATCCAATCGAGCATCTGTGGGATGTGCTGAACAAACAAGTCTAATCCATGGAGGCCACACCTCGCAACTTACAGGACTTAAAGGATCTGCTGCTAACATCTTGGTGCCAGATACCATAGCACACCTTCAGGGGTCTAGTGGAGTCCATGCCTCGACGGGTCAGGGCTGTTTTGGCAGCAAAAGGGGGACCAACACAATATTAGTCATAATGTTATGCCTGATCGGTGTAAAGTCGCAATTGCGAGTTATAAAATCAGAATTGCAAGATATAAAATCTATGGAAGCTTGTTTTTGCAATGGAATAAAACAATTGAAAAGATAATAAAAGATATAAACTCGCAAATTGCGAGAACTTTTTTTTAATAAAAAGACTTTAAAACTTGTTTTCTCAGAATTGCGAGTTTATATCTCACAATTCTGACTTTATATCTCGCAATTGCGTGTTATAAAGTCAGAATTGCGAGATATAAACTCACTATTGTGACTTTGTATCATAACTGTTAAATTGTTTTATTCTGTGGTGGAAACAAGCTTCCATAGTAAAGATCTTTATAGATCTTATTGTTATAAAAAAAAAAAAATCTATTTTAGATAAATGCTTTTCTTTTGGACTTTCTATTCATCAAAGAATCCTGAGAAAACGTCTCAGTCTCCACAAAAATATTAAGCATCACAACTGTTTACAAAACTGATGATAATAATAAGAAATGTTTCTTGAGCAGCAAATCAGCCTATTAGAATATGATATGATTTCTGAAGGGTCATGTGACACTGAAGACTGGAGTAATGATGCTGAAAATTCAGCTTTGCATCACAGAAATACATTAAAATGCAAAGAATATTGCAATAGAAAATGGGGATTTTAAATTGTAATATGACATTTCAGAATATATCAGTTTTTACTGTATTTTTAATCAAAATAATGGTGCCTTTGTGAGCAGAAAAGACTTAACCCTAATCTCCTCGCAAACATGTGAATGGTAAAAATAGGTGTCAGTGAGGACTTACAGGCTGGCACACTCCTCCTGTGTTATGACAGATCTGGACATTGCAGTGCAGGAAAACATCTGTGTAGGAGCTGCCAACAAACTTGAACATTTGAATCCTGAACAGAGCCTCCGGTCCTTGACCGTTCTTCATCACAGCTAACGTCTGGTCGTTCCATAACACTGGACAGCTGATGTGAAGAGAAATGTTGGCAGCATGATATTTGTACTCAAAGAATTATATTTAAATTGGACCTGTTTTCTGTATTGTTCCCAAAAACGACATGCTTCATAGCTTTTTTTCTGGTTGAGAATCTCTCTGGGTAGTCAAGGATAAGCACAGCTGTTAAACTGAAATGCATATGCCCACAGTCGTCACATGACTGAAGTTGCATACTTTGTTTAGTCATCCACTCCTTTAGCAATGGCTTCAATGGCATGTCTCAACAACATCCTTTCACACCAGTGGTGATAATTATGACTGAATGTAGCACTTAAAACACGAGCAAAGGAATAATGAAGCTGTGAAGGAGGGCATTTTACACAGAGGACAATAGAAGGGAGTTAATAAACAAAATTAATTAATGAAATGCCTGATTCACAAAAGCTCATGTCAAACATATTACTTCATGGCTGAATTTAACAATGTTGTTGAATTGATTGTCAGACCTGTCCTTGATAAAGGCGTATTGAATGTTGCTGTAAGGGTCGTTGGTTGGTGTGGCCCAACATCTCTCCACTCTCAGAAACAGATTCGCTGGAACCTGCCAGATAAAAGTTCAGAAAGCTTCATTAGCACATTTAAAGATGTGAGTGACTCCATTAGAAAGTAATTTTTGCTTGCAAACAGATATACAGAATATGTGCCAGTATCTTACAAGAACAAAGACTATACATAAAATATACTATACATTCTGTCCACAGCTCATAGGATCATAGCGTTTTTAATGAGAGAATTTAGTTTGACATGTTTAATTTGGATGGAACGATAGATAGAACAATGGCAGACAGACAGACAGAGAGATAGACAGACAGACAGAGAGATAGACAGACAGACAGAGAGATAGACAGACAGACAGACAGACAGACAGACAGACAGACAGACAGACAGACAGACAGACAGACAGACAGACAGACAGATAGATAGATAGATAGATAGATAGATAGATAGATAGATAGATAGATAGATAGATAGATAGATAGATAGATAGATAGATAGATAGATAGATAGATAGATAGATAGATAGATAGATAGATAGATAGATAGATAGATAGAACGATGGATGGAACAGACAGACGGACGGACGGACGGACGGACGGACGGACGGAACAGACAGACAGACAGACAGACAGACAGACAGACAGACAGACAGACAGACAGACAGACAGACAGACAGACAGACAGACAGACAGACAGACAGACAGACAGACAGACAGATAGATAGATAGATAGATAGATAGATAGATAGATAGATAGATAGATAGATAGATAGATAGATAGATAGATAGATAGATAGATAGATAGATAGATAGATAGATAGATAGATAGATAGATAGATAGATAGATAGAACGATGGATGGAACAGACATACAGATAGATAGATAGATAGATAGATAGATAGATAGATAGATAGATAGATAGATAGATAGATAGATAGATAGATAGATAGATAGATAGATAGATAGATAGATAGATAGATAGATAGATAGATAGATAGATAGATAGATAGATAGATAGATAGATAGATAGATAGATAGATAGATAGATAGACAGACAGACAAATTTAACGATAGATGGATATATAGACAGACAGACAGACAGAAAGAAGGATAGATAGATAGATAGATAGATAGATAGATAGATAGACAGACAGACAGACAGACAGACAGACAGACAGACAGACAAATTTAACGATAGATGGATATATAGACAGACAGACAGACAGACAGACAGACAGACAGACAGACAAATTTAACGATAGATGGATATATAGACAGACAGACAGACAGAAAGAAGGATAGATAGATAGATAGATAGATAGATAGATAGATAGATAGATAGATAGATAGATAGATAGATAGATAGATAGATAGATAGATAGATAGATAGATAGATAGATAGATAGATAGATAGATAGATAGATAGATAGATAGATAGATAGATAGATAGATAGATAGATAGATAGATATAGATAGATATAGATAGATATAGATAGATAGATAGATAGATAGATAGATAGATAGATAGATAGAACGATGGATGGAACAGACAGACAGATAGATAGATAGATAGATAGATAGATAGATAGATAGATAGATAGATAGATAGATAGATAGATAGATAGATAGATAGATAGATAGATAGATAGATAGATAGATAGATAGATAGATAGATTGTTTAACCTAAACAACATGACTAATGAAAACAAAGCTCTGTTCATCTGAAAACAAAGAACTACATAGTTCTACAAGAAAACGCACGGCAGCTTTAATGAAAAACCTCAGCAGCTTGTAGTTTGTAATGTCACCTATTCTGCTCGACACACACCATGTAAACTTTGACATAGATGTTGTCCTCAAGTGTGAGAGAAGGAACAGTGGTCCATTTATCCTGAAACTCTTCATCTTTATAGAGCAGCATAGAGACCGAGAAATTTCCATCCTCAGTGTTTAGAGTGATTGTCCTGTGGGGCAGAGAATGTTAAAAGCCTCATTGAACAGGCTGAAAGGTTCGCTTAATGAATATCGAAGGAAACTCTTGAGTTGGACCCCAGGGCAGTCTTTTGTTATTATTAGCTTCCTTTATTGTGTTTACATACAAACAAACAATTAGTGAGGGGCTCAGTCTTTTTTAAGCTTGGAAAAACAGTGATAATGAAAGCCATTACAACATATAGAGTGCTGGAGTCCCAGACAGACTGAGCGCTGAAACTTAATTAACGGGTGATGTCATGATTAGCAGAAGCTCACCTGACATCCACTCTGATCAAATTTTCCCCGTTTTGCTGCTGGACCATGTAGTTTATGGGGTATCGGCACCCAAATGTGATGTTGATGTAGTTTCTGGTGATGACATCCATTGTTTCATTGTTGCGGATCGAGTTGGTGAACATGATGTGAGAATCATCCGATGCCTGGGAAAAATAAAATATGAATCAATCCATCCATCCATACATACACACACTATATTGCCAAAGTTTTGGGACGCCTGCCTTTACATGCACATGAACTTTAATAACGTCCCATTCTTAATCCGTAGGGTTTAATACGGAGTTGGCCCACCCTTTGCAGCGATAACAGCTTTAACTCTTCTGGAAAGGCTTTCCACAAGGTTTAGGAGTGTGTTTATACACACATACGTATTCAAACGCACATGCCTATAGGCTAAACACGTAATGCTTGCGTACATACCGTTTTCGCAGATTCTGCTTTTTTGGGGTTTGCGCGGGGATGGTGGTGGTATAGTTTCAAAACTATTTCAAAACCTATTTCATGGTTTGCGTTCTCCGGCCACCAGGTGCTGTTGCCGTGCGGATGGGCGTCCGGATCGCATTGGGGGTTTTCTGTTTTAGTTGAGGATGGTGAAAGTGGCGCCAAATTAAATAACAAATCAGTTTTTACAACTTTACAAATTAATAAAATCAAAAACGTACTTTTTTTCTAAAGCAAAATTAATTTCCTATTATCACTGTAAAGCTGCTTTGAAGCAATCTGTGTTGTAAAAAGCGCTATATAAATGAAGGTGGCTTGACTTGTTTATGGGAATTTGGGAAGCACATTTGTGAGGTCAGGCACTAGGGTTGCCAACTGTTCCGTATAATACGGAATCGTCCCGTATTTAAGGCATTAATGAAGCGTTCCGTATGGCTTACATTCTGTATTATACAGAACGGTTGGCAACCCTATCAGGCACTGATGTTGGACGAGAAGGCCTGGCTCGCAGTCTCCTCTCGAATTCATCCCAAAGGTGTTCTATCAGGCTGAGGTCAGGACAGTCAAGGTCCTCCACACCAAACTCGCTCATCCATGTCTTTATGGAGCTTGCTTTGTGCACTGGTGTAATCTCCAAACTGTTCCCACATTGTTGGGAGCATGAAATTGTCCAAAATGTCTTGGTATGCTGAAGCATTAAGAGTTCCTTTCACTGGAACTAAGGGGCCAAGCTGAACCCCTGATAAGCAACCCCACACCATAATCCACCAAACTTTACACTTGGAACAATGCAGTCAGGCAAGTACCGTTCTCCTGGCAACCGCCAAACCCAGACTCGTCCATTGGATTGCCAGACAGAGAAGCGTGATTCGTCACTCCAGAGAACACGTCTCCACTGCTCTACAGTTTATTCAAAGTATTCAAACTACATATGGGCTAAATAACCACCATATGTCAAACATATCTTCACATGGCTGTAAAATTACAGACTATAGGCTAACTATTATTCAAAATCTATCTGGGTGAATGTTCCTTTTGTACGTTTAAGTTAAAAATCTTTTGATAAATTTTGTCTTGTCTAACTTCAAATTGCAAGACAACTCTTGAGTTTAATAACGTCTGAGTGACATTCACAGGCCAATAAAATGTGAGAAGACACAAGGAAACAACGTGCTATTGAAGGGGCCAAACTGCCCCCCAACCACATCCGGTCACTTTATTGCCCTTTCATTTCCCTGACCATTACAAACACACCTCTTGATTCAGTGAACTATCTTCTGGAAACTATCTATCACCAAATGCTTGTGTTGTTTTTTTTTTTAAATCAATCCTGCATGCACTGGGAGCAGAAAACTACCCTTCTAGATCTAATTCTCAAAAGCAGCTGATTTCAACAACCAAGGATTTTACTTTTCTAATCCAAAAATGCCCTACTTTAACCCGCAAGTTTGAAAAAAGCGCTTGTAAAACTACTAAAGGGGGAGAAGGAGGGAATTTGTCCCCTCTCAAAGTCGCGTTAACCTTTTACTGGCTTTACAAGAAATAGTCTGGTGAATCCTGAGAGAGGTTCTCAACGATACTCGTGGTCTCAAGTGCAGATTTATGCCGTGCCAGAGGGAAGCTTGTCCTCTGGGTTGTTGCACTGTTTGAGGCGGGCTGTAGGGCAGAATAAAAGGACGACTATAAAGTACGACACTGAATTATGGCCGGCTTATTCACCACGGCTGAAAACACAGTAATCATTTCCATATAAATCAGGATAATTTAGAGCCGCATGGCTGTTTGCCCTCCCCTCCGAGCTCTCTGAAAGGACCGGCCAGCCAATTTGGAGGAAAACGAACAACAATATGCATTTGCATATTGAAAAAATAAATGAATAAAATTATTCCTAAAAAGGAAATCGACCCCTCACGGTTGTCACTTATTACAATGCACATAATTATGAACATGTATAACATTCGATTTTTTTTAGAAGGTTTATTCTATGAATAAAGCACATGGGTCACCTTTCATCCTATGAAGGGATTGTAAAATAGGGAAATTTACTGTTTGTATTTTAAGGTTTAACAGCCAAACGGAGGCCCAATGTGTAGTTTGTCTCAACGCAACAAGTGTTTACAACCTTTTTAAGAGGCTTTAATGTTCTGACATCAATTTGTAATTGGCTGAGGACGTTCCCCAGACGTCGGGATCGTCGGATGTGGTTTTATGATTATACACAATGCCTTGACGACACTAGCGACGATTACCATAATAGTGCCACAGTCCGTGAGGTTTGTCTTGATGCTGAAGACGTAGTCGTTCCCAACCTCAACACCTCGACAGTCAGGATCATTCAGGTGCAAATCCCAAACCTGAGTAGAGATGACAGTGGAAACAGTTTAGTTGAAGCTCAGATGATTTATTGCAAATAATTGAATTCTTTGTGATATAAAGGGCATGAACGTACGTAAACAGACGGCTCCTTGTTGAGAAAAAACACACTAGGAATGATAACTTGCATTTGATCATTGGTGCAAATGACAGTCTCATTGAGTTCTAGAACAAAATAGAAAGGAAGAATGTTTAAATATTAGTATATTTTATTATTATATATATAGGCAATGGTACATGCTTTAGTGTTGCAAAAGAAAAAAAATATAGATGTATAAATACACACACACACACACACACACACATTACATATGTAATACGTTTATATGTATATATACATGTAATATATAACATATCACATTTTGAAATAACATTTCACATTTTAAAATATAAAGTAAATCTAAAATATGCCAACATGTATCCCAAATCCAAACTGGTTTATATGTAATAATAAAACAATGCATTTGAACATTTCTCCCCGCAGATGTTTGACTACACTTACCTTCTTTTTCAATCTGCACAGCAGAAGTTACTGTCCACATTGCGAGTAAAGACCATGTCAGCGCCAGAGTAACAGGTGTCATCCTTGAAACAGATTCTTTCTGGCCTCTTCTCCCCTGAAATTTAGTTCCGTCTTCGGCCCTTTCCACCAAATCTTCTCGGTGATCACCTCGACTAGCTGTCAGAGCCAGACGTAGTACTTGCGCTCTCTCCAGCACCTCCGAAACACAGCTCTAATGAAGTGGGAACCTCCAGTTGCTTTGGAACACCAGCTTGAATGATGTCCACACCAACAATGAGATTCCACACTTGAATAGGACAAGCTGGGGGGGAGTCCAAGGTAACACAGACCAACTAGATTTCAGGCAAAAGCAGAAAAAAATACTACTAACAACCCACTTAGCAGACACCGCACTACATGTCTCGGTGCGTTGGTCGACAAGGAGTTTGTTTGTCATGCAAAGGGAATGGAGGTACAGGGGCGGTGTCTTGTTTTATCTCACTCTTTTGTCTGTATGTTTTTAAAGGGCATGGCAAACGCTTTACTGTTTCGGGAACCCCAACGACTCGCTTGAAAAGAAATCCCATCAGACTGAGTCAAGGGCAGTTCAGTGACACCTTTGCAATGGAGTTGACGTCTTTAAGACTGTTTGGACAGAGAAAGAGGTCAGTCATTCAACCTTGTGAGGGAGATTTTCAAATGTTAGATGGTAAGTATCTGCAAGTTTTCATGAATGTAAATGTAAGACCTTTTTAAGACCAAGTTAAGAAAATTTAAGGAATAAATCGAAGGGAACACAATACGTCAATACGTTCTCGAAATGTATCTCTGTGCTGCATTAGCAACAATTCAGAGTTTGAAAATACAACTTTCAACAGATATCCATTACTTGATACTTGATTACCTCGTGTTCTTCTTCAGCATTTTTGACTTGTTTTCCAGTGCAATTTTCTAGGTTCTTAAATCAAGATGCATTTATTGGAGATATAAAATGACACAGAAAATGAAGTCTTGTTTTCTGTGAAATTGCTCAAAACAAAGTGAGTTTTGCGTAAAACAAGAACAAAAATCTGCCAACTGGCTCAGAAAAAAATCTACTTAATTCAAAGGGAAACTCAATGGCAGATATTTGTTCTTGTTTTAAGCCAGGGGTGTCCAATCACAGTCCTGGAGGGACACTATCCTGCAGAGTTAAACTTTGCAGGACAGTGGCCCTCCAGGAGCAGGATTGGACACCCCCGTTTTAAGTCATAAACGTGTATATATATTTTTTTTATAGGCACAGGTGTTTTATGTGGTTTTTTTATGTGATAATATGTATGTATAGTATTGCCAGCGTCAAAGACGATTTTTTGTCCAGGGAAACTGAACAGACAATAAAGTAAAACTTAATTTTGTTATTACATTTTTCAAGACTTCATTTTACATTTGCATCTCAAGTAAACGTATCAGATGTGTTGATATTTGAATTGGAAAACAGAAATATGAAAGATATCCTTTTTTTGCAATGCATGCAACATTTAATGTCATAACTTTATTATGAGGCCTTAAATTTTGTAAGGGTGAATTAAAACTTTTTAAGACCTGCAGAAACCCTGAATTCAATGCCTGAAGTGAATTCTCAGAGGATATTCAACAACATGGTCAGTCTGCTACATAGAAAATTACATTCCAATTTACATTGCAAACTGCATAATGGAAATATACAATAAAAAAGCATCTCTTTCTGCCATTGATTTATTGATTCATTTTGTTCCATTTGAAAATGTGCAAGACTGTATTATGGTTATCACAAACTTTTATAATGCAACTGTACACTCTAAAAAAAAAAAAGGTTCTATATGGCACCAAAAATGGTTCTTGGCTTGTAATCATAGGGGAAACTTTTTTAGTGCTATATAGCGCCAAATTTGGTGCTTCAGTGGTTCTTCACCGGTTCTTTGACTAAGGTGCTATATAGCACCTCTGAAGAACCGCTGAAGAACCACTGAAGCACCAAAATTGTTAGTACATGCTAACAATATAGCACTAAAAAAGGTTCCCCTATGATTACGAGCCAAGAACCATTTTTGGTGCCATATAGAACCTTTTTCTTTTAGAGTGTATTAGAATGTTTTTCAGCACAACTTAACAAAGAATTCAGTTTTTCTGTCTTTGTACATGGTAAATCCAAGAAAAAGAAAGTCTCCTTTTTCCCCCTTTTACTTTCCGGTTTTACATTTTACAAGTGCTCTTTATTGGGTGAGTTTTAACAGACATTGAATCACGTGTCTTTTGTCTTGCAAATAGCACCAGATAAATGTTCTAAAATGGTCTGCAACAACTTCCAGCAGACAATCCACTGAATGGAGCGTCTGAACGAAAGACACTCCCACAAAGATCAGTGCTGTAAAGTCAAACGATTTCCTTCCTCAACACAATGGAAAAGACCATAAAATGCATTTAGATTAAAAAATAAAACAGAACGAGCGTCACATATTGTGTTATCAACTTTACAGCACAGATTGACAGACAGTGAGCTTCTTATAAAACGTTTGTTCGATTAATCACAAATACGTGAGCGCTAATGAAATAAACCAATCCACTGTACAGCATGTTTAACATTAGAAATGTATTCTAATTTAAATACGGGTCATTAAAACATTATTAAAAAAAACATTTGTTTACGCACAGCAAGGCAATTGCACCTACTATCAATCAATATAAAAACAAATAGAAATACAAGACCGATACATTAAATCGTTTTCTTTTCCACATCGAGTATAATGAATAAATTACAGCATGGGACAGGCCGTATAGAAAGGGGAATGTGCAAAGCAAACATATTGGAGAGCAGCGTTCAACTTGTCTCCGGGCTGGTGTTAGTGTAGTGTTCACATTACTGGCCTCTGGTTTGACGGGTCTAGAGAGACATTTACTCAAGAGCCTCGCTTTCCTCTGTGAACAGCTCGGCCAGATCTGCCACTGTAAATACGGAGGCCTCCGAATGCTTCATGGACGTGGAACTATGACTGAAGAAGATGTTGATTTGAGACAGATTAGTCAAGCTCATTTTTAGTAAACAAAGCAAAAAAACAATGCAAATGTGCAGAAGACTTAAAGGGACAGTACATCCAAAAACGAAAATTAGCCCATGATTTCCTCACCCTCAAGTCATCCTAGGTGTATATGACTTTCTTCTTCTTTTAGACGAATACAATCAGAGTTAAATAAAAAAATGTCCTGGCTCTTCCAAGCTTTATGATAGCAGTGACTTGTTGGGTAATTTTTTAAGTAAAAGTGCATCTATCCATCATATAACTGCTCCACGTGGCTCCAGGGGGTTAATAAAGGCCTTCTGAAGCGAACTGGTGCGTTTGTGTAAGAAACATATCTATATTTAAAACTTTATAGACTAAAGTAACTAGCTTCCGGCGGTCAGCGGTACGCAAGTCGACTTATGGCGAAAGAGTAACCCTTGACCCTTTTTAAAGAGAAATGGTGGAGAATTTCGATACAAGAGAAGGGCTTGAGTTTGTTGTCCAGCCCTATCCGTGAGAGGCTTCAAAGCTTGCGATGCTTCTATACATCGCGTCAGGGGTTACTCTTTAACCGTAAGTCGACTTACGTACCGCTGAAACCTAGTTATTTTAGTCTATAAAGTTTTATATATGGATATTTTTCTTACACAAACGCACTACTTCAGAAGGCCTTTATTAACACCTCAGAGCCGTGTGCAGCAGTTTTATGATGGATAGATGCACTTTTATGGACTTCATAAATTACCCAACAAGTCACTGCTATTATAAAGCTTGGAAGAGCCAGGACATTTTTAATATAACTCTGATTGTATTCTGTCACAGTGTGTTTTGAGTTACGTTTCATGTTCTTAGTTTGTCATGTTCTCTGTCATGTTTCTGAGTTTGTCATTTTCTCTGTCAGGTTTCCTGGTTGTCATGTGATTTCCATGCCTTCATGTGTTCTTGTTGTCATGTTTTCACTGGTTCATTGTTTAATCATTGTTCACAGGTGTCCCTTGTCCAGTCATTAGTCTCAGTGTATTTAATGCTGCGTTCCAGGCAGGTTTTTGAGCCCGTAAGATACAACTTCAAACCACGACTCACGACTTTGTAGCGGTCCAGGCAAAGTCACGCCAAACTGCCTGAGCGCAAGGAATTGTGGTAGCTAGATGTAAACAAAGCATGACGGACCGTACGGGGCTTATGCTCATACAATCATTTCTATCGCCAAAGGTACTTACTCCTTGCTTATTTGAGGGAAACGGAGGAGAAAAAACGGTGCATAAGGCAAGAGAAGATTTTACGTTATTTGTATATTTGGCTGCCATTGTTGTTTCGCGCGCTATATGACACCAGAGCTCGTAACTGGGAGTAGATCGATCTAGTACGAGTTCATGGGTGGGAAGTCACGGGTTTGACTGCCGTTCCAGTGCACTTTCACGGGTAGAATGTTGGAAAAACACGGGTTACGGGTTGCCTGGAACGCGACATAAACCCTCATGTTTGCCATGTGTCCTTGTCTGGTATTGATGTTGTAATCCATTGTTTGGTGGGAGTCAAGTTTAGTTTAGTTAAGCCAAGTCTTTTTTTTTTTTTTTTGCCAAGCCACGTCCTTGTTTTATGTTTGGATTTTGGAAATAAACTGCACTTGGGTTCTGAAACCTTGCCTTCAGTGGACTTATCTGTTACATATTCACCTGAAAGAAGAATGTCATATACACCTAGGATGACTTGAGGGTGAGTAAATCGTGGGCTAATTTTCATTTTTGGGGTAAACTATCCCGTTAACAGTTCAATCTAAAATGGAAATTAAGTCATCATTTTACTCACACTGGTGTTGTTCTAATGCCAGACGGCCTTCTTTCTTTTATGGACCACAAAATTATTATTTTTTTTTAATTTTCCTCTCACGCTCGTCCATATAATGGCAGTGAATAGCAACCAGCATCAATCTTTTTTAAAAAGACAAAATGATCACAGAATGATCCCATGTGACAAGTGTTGTATATTTCAAGTGGGTTACACTTTATTTTAAGATGACGTAGTTACATTGTACTTACTCTAAGTACTGAATAATATTAATTAACTACATGTACTTACTATAGAGTTACGGTTAGGGTTTGGTTTAGGGTTAGTTACTTGTAATTATGCATAATTTACTGTTATTACTATGTAGTACATGTAGTAATGTGTAACTACATCACCTTAAAATAAAGTGTTTCCTCCAAGTGTTCTGGTGGTATATGATAGGGTTTGATGACGTGACTCTAGTCTCGCATAGCCAGACCTTCAGACTGACGGCAGAAGGTCTGGACTCTATCGCAGCTTTCATTGGTCGAGGACCACCCAATCGGACGTTTGACTGACATGTAACACAACCAATCACAATATGTTTTGTTCCGTGTCATTTTTAGGGGCGTGAAAATATAAAGTCGATGTCCCTGCAATAACAGACCGGCGTGCATCTACATTATTCATTCATGAACGTTTTTAAAGTTTACTGCAACAATGGAGCCGCGAACTTCACATACTTGTGAAAATCCAGCGTTTAGTTGATCCTGGTAAGCACTCATTGTCACAGTTGTAAAGAAAACGGCGTTCTTCTTCCACAAGGGAGTTTGGAAGCATGGCATTTGTTTCCAGACGGACCGTTCAACCAATCAGATGACGACTTTGAAACTCCTGAAGTGTTTCCAGATAAGCGTGCCATATGCATCAGACGTTCAGCCAACGGTCCGTCCGAGGCTGAGACTAACGTGACTCTATTAGCGCCGCAGTTGACTCCGTCTCACCCAGAAAAAGCACACAAGTTGTGAGAAATCATGATTAACAAGAACGCGACATGAAACAATGCCTAGAAATCCCCCAAAAAGTTATCTGTGTATTTTCTTCCCCGAGTCAAATATGATCGGGCCGGAACTCTGTTTGCCTGATGAAAGGAACACAACGGATATATTCAACTCGCCTTCGTATATTTCATGTTGTCCACAACTTTTTCTGGGCTAGACAGGGTGAGCTGGGGTGCTTAAAGTCTCACGAACACGTATGCTGTGCAGGTGTGCAGAGAAGACCAAAGGCCAAGGTCAAGAATTTTGTTAAATAATGCATACAATTTCGGTTTGTTTTACACCAAACCCTGTTGTATACTTCCATAACACTTGGAATATACCTCATGGGATCATTCTGTGATACTTTTGCGTCCTTTTAAAAAAGCTTGATGCTATTCACTACCATTATATGGATGAGTTCGAGTGGGACACTTTTTACAAAAAAATTCCTTTTGTGGTCCATAAAAGAAAGAAGAGCATACAGCATTGGAACAACACCAGGGGGGTATTCCAGAAAGCAAGGTATATACCACCATATATACCTTGAACTCGAGGTATGCTGGTTCCAAAAACGCATCCTTGAGTAAGTTCAGACAACTCTAACCATGATGATTCACCATGGAAACAGACGTTAAGAAAAAGCGCACCATTCTACTTCCTCTTCTTCTTATGTTGGCGATTTACATAACCTACTTAGTGCACATCGCCACCTATTTGGTGGTTGAGCAATCATTTTTTCAATATCTTCGTTTAATAAGTAATCTTTATTCACTGAGAATAAGGATTATATTGTTTGTTTGATGCTAATTAATTTAACACAGATCCATGTGTGAGATGACAATAAATAATAAATATATTTGAATTGAATTAACATTTCCTTGTTATAATAGTGCTTTAGAATGAATATATAATATTGTATATTATAACTGTAACTATATAACACATTTAGTTATATTAATTATATTACACACATCTGAATACCTCTTAAGCAAATTAACCCTCGAACATGAGCTGCTCCGGGGCAGGTTATGTTCAGAGAGTGAGTTGCTATGGCTACTTACATACTCTGAAAGTTACCTCCGTTTTTGGAACCGAAAGTTGAGGTTATCCGCTTACTTACTCTTAACATACGCATGTATGCCACTGCTTTCTGGAATACCCCCCAGGGTGAGTAAATGATGACTTGATTATCATTTTAGGGATAACTATCCCTTTAAGAGTACAATTACTCATAGATTTATTTAAAGATCCCATTAAGTGGCTTGACCATGTTCTTTCCTGTTGACCAGGAAGTTGGGGTGGAGGGGAACTTCTAGCAGTGCACTTGTATGCAGATGTTATAGAGGGTTAAACATACATACTAAAAGCCACTATCATTTTGATTTCATGGACTACTTATTCAAAGGAGAGGCTAAGTGCAAATAGTGATAGATGATATTTACACTAAGTGCAAATAGCTGTAGATGCTATTTAAGTGAAATAGCATACTAAGTGAAATGAGTGATATATTCTATTTACACCATGTAAAAGTAGCAGTTCTTTGCAATATGTTTAAATAGTAATTAGAAGCTATTTATACTTTATTTTGACAGACACATACTATTTGCACCTCAGTATTGTTGTGGGATTAATAGGATGCAAGGCCCCACTTTATATTAGGTGGCCTTAAGTACTATGTACTTACGTCAAAAAATAAGTACAATGTACTTACTGTGTTCAAATTGTATTGCAAAACACCTTAGCTGATATTGAGGTGGGATACGGGGAGAGTTAGGGACAGGTATGGTGGTATGGGTAAGTTTAAGGGTAGGGTTAGGTGTAAGGGAATTGTCAACTGTGTAATTACAAATGTAACTACAGAAATTAATTACAGACGTAATTACATGCAGGTATTTTTTAAAATGTAAGTACAATGTAAAAACATGTATGTACACAATAAGTGCATTGTAATTGTAATTAAAATGTTAGTACATAGTAGTTAAGGCCACCTAATATAAAGTGGGTCCGGATGCAATAATAACAAAGTGTAAATGATTATATTTATATACATTTTTATATAATTATTAAATGCTGCCTTAATTGGACAATAAAAGCCCTCCGTACATCTACCCCTACCAAATAAATACTTTTATTATTATTATTAAACATTTTGTTAGGCATCAAAACCTAGATTCCTGAGCCCTATGCTTTACTGACTACGCCACGGAAGATGTTTAACCCTGCACGTCATTTTTAAATCTTGTTTGGCCCAACCAGGCATTGTTAGGCGGAGCTAGGGCAAACAGCACTTGCCAACAAGGGATGCTATTTGCACTTGGTGTAAATAGACACTCCGTTATTTAAAATGCCCTGCTTAGTGTCATGGACTCACCTCTTTTCTACTGTTTTTAGCATGGCTTGCATTCTCTCCTCAATGGTGGACTTGATCAGAAACCGATGAACAAATGTGGGTCTGTAAAATGTATAAAATGATTTTAATAATCTGATATCACCACACAGGTCTCGTAGTTTTTTTTATGCTTAAATATGCAAAAACCTTTTTGGAATTAGTGTTGTTTTTTTGATACAAAAAATAGGCTGCGGGTCAGATTCAAGCTCATATGAGCAACGTGTTGGAGTATTCTGAACACTTTGTGAGTGGGTTGATGCCTACTTGGTCTGGCCAATCCGGTGCACTCTTCCGATGGCCTGCAGCTCATGGGCGGGGTTTAGGATGGGCTCCACCAGCAGCACTTGCGTCGCCTCGATGATGTTCAGCCCGTTTGAGCCCGTGTGCAGCGGCAACAGCAAGATGTTGATCTTATCCTCGTATTTAAAAGCACTCAGATTCTCCTAAAAAAAAAATGAATGCACCAATCATCATTTCACATTTTATATGTATTATGGGGAGACAGCTTTGTGGTTAAAGAAGTGCATTGGAAGTCCAATTTTTTTAAATACAATTTGGCTATTTTAGGTTTAATGTCATAAACCATTAAATGTACTCAACTATTTGAATAACAGTAAGCCGAGTTTATCAGTTTCAACATCTATTCATTTAATTTCCAAAGTTTTGTTTGTCTCATCTGAAATAAATACATAAATAAATACAAAAATAAATGTTCAAAAACATTTCCAAAATCAATTTATTTATTTAGCTTATTTTTTATTTTAGTTTTGTTAAATGAATAATACATTTAAATATAGACTTAAGTTTTGCATCTCATTTGACATGAATAAATTAATTGAATTAATATTAAATACATATATAAAAAACAGGATGGATTTTAATAGATTCATTTAAGAGTTTTGAATCTCATTTATAAGCAAACAATCAAATCAATAAACATAAAAATGTATGTGGGTAATTAAAGAAACCGCAATAATAATTATGAATTTCATAATTAATATATGAAACATGGCAAATTTTTGTGTTGGATCTACCCGTTTTAAAATGAGATATTTTACTCATTACAGAAAGCAAATTAAAATTGAGCGTCATCATATTCCAACACAAACCTGAAATTTGTGAATTCCATTGATCTGTGCAAACTCCATGTTGTTGTCGAAAAGGGCTTTCGCAATGATGTCCAAGACGCCCTGCCACTGAGAGACGAGACGCAAATGCAAGGTCAAAGGTTAAGAGCTGTAGTCTGCTGTTTGATGTAGTAACTAATTTAATGAGAGCGTTACCGTGGAGAACACAAGAGACTTGGCTCCCGGGTCGGTCATCTGGATTTTCTTTAGGACTCGAACCACAGCCTCGACCTTCGTGGAGTGGCTACCCTACAGGGTAAAGAGATTACAGAGATGCCACAAATCATATCTAACCTGCCTGAAAATGTTACATCAGTGACTCAGTATTTATTTACATGCATGGGAAAAATATATTAAAAGCCCAAATAAAGCAGGAATTGCCTCTGACCTTCACAGGGATGTCCTGCCCCTGGTGGTCGCTCTGAGTGGTGAACACATAGGAGATCTCTGAATGTGAAGTGGTTTGACGGCATATAGCACACTTTATGGCTCTCCGGCGATTGCCGACGCTGTACTGCTCCACAATGATGGCGATGCACTCGTTACAGAAACAGTGTCCGCAGGTCAGTACAGCCCACTATCAATCATAAACACATGTTCAGAGAATATACTTGCATATATACACTTGACAAATTCATTTTTGATTTGATTTTACCTCCTGACCCAGCGGTCGAGCACAGATTGGGCAGGGTTCTGGATTCAGACCGCCAGTGGACTTATCCTGAGACTGAATCAATCATTACATGAATTACTACATCAAATGTGACAGTTTTGTTTATCTATACATGTACTACAAGTGACACCGTGTCTTAAAGAGGATTTTTCTTGCTCTTTTAAAAGTTTAAATCTACCATGTAGACAGGCTCGTGTTCACAACGTAAAGTAAAATAGTACACCATCCCTAATCCAACCAGAACTTTTGTAGAAAGTATGTACCATATCTTTTAGACAAGACACTGCAGGTGAATAGGGTAAACATTTGAACTGATATCACCAGACGTTCACCAGTTGATTAATCACAGTACATTGAGACAGATGTTTTGTATTACACATTTTCTGAAATGTTGTTTAAATATGCAATTATATGCATTACTTACCTAATTAAATACGCACTAAATTCTAATTTGCATACATTTCCAGAACACAAATCTGAACATTTGATAAAGCCAGGTGAAATTTTCAATTTTTTCTTCTTCTTTTTTTGACATATTAGGAGTTAAAGGTTTTTACAGATGGGATTTTGCACTCCACTTCTGTTTTTAGCACTCCATAAATAAAATATACTGCTAACAGACAGAAAAAAACCACCATGTTTTTAGGAATAAAATGTATAAAATCAGGTAAATGATAAGATTATTACTATGAACAAACCACTTTGAAAAAAAAAAAAAACTTGGTGCATGTAAGTGTTGCTAAAATGGAGATTTCTGTCTCAACACATAACAAAAAAAAAATACTTGATACAGTTCCCACATGTGCACCGTAATAAATTACAAACACACACACACAGGTTTGTTGATGGACACACACTTGTTATTGCTGAAGGTGAGGAATTACAGTTGCAACATCTCATAATGTACCTCAAACTGAGCAGCATCACTGAGAAACGTCCTGCTCAAGGTTCGGGTTGAATAACTAGTTCTTCCAATGTTTCATCATCGATTCAGACTCGCGCTGGGATTGATGTAAAATCGACATTACCGTCTTTACAGTATGTACAATCATTGAGCTTTAGGAAGCCTCCTCACGGAGCTGGAGTTCAGTTATGGTAATGGGCGTTTAGCTTCCGAAATACGCACTGTACACGTAGACCAATCACAACAGACTGGGCCATCTGACCAATCAGAGCAGAGTAGGCTCATGGAAAGGAGGGATTCTGGTGATATGCAATGTATATTATGAGTAAATGACCTTTGTTTTTGTAAATGTTTTTTGACCTTTTTGATGCATGTAAACCTGTTGTTGGAGACCTCCAAAAGTAAATTAGGAAACTTTAAAATTAGCATAATAGGGGCACTTTAAATCTACAAATGCAAAAAAACAATAGGCAAAGTGTAACAAAATAAACACTTAAATGTGTATTTTTGATGTTTTCATTCTACTAGTCTGAAAGAAGACATGTTACGGAAGCATAAAAAGCCCTAAAAGCCCCAAAATTGAGAAGGTGAAAATAGGTGGACTTTGTGTAAAAACGCTACTAAATGTTAAATAAGATTCCTTTAAAGCGAGAAAGACCTTTTACCTTCTCCAGGTTTGTGAGATAGAGAAACTGCCCAAGCTTTTTTTGCAGTTGCGATTTGGCCACTGCCCTGTCATTGAGCAGCTTTATCCTGTTCTGCTCCACCTGTTCACATATAAAAAGACAGAAACTAAAGGCACTTACTTCTCTTAAGACACATTTAGCATGACAAATGGGATTCTTTTTGTCATCGTCACCTCGTGAGGTTCTATGATATGCAGCACTTTAGGTTTGGGCTCATCTGGTAACCGTACACGCAGCCTTTCTGTGGCCATGCCCAGCTCATCTATGGCCGACACGTGATCCCGCAGTGACATCCAGTACTCATGCAGCAGCTGAAAGGGCACGAGATGGTCTGTGAGACAGGCATTTTGATGAAAACAATCAAGCACTTCATCATGCAACGAGAAATCGATCGCAAACCTTATATTCTTTCTTCCAGGACTCAAACAGCTCCATGAAGGAGTTTCCCTCCTCTATGAGGCCAGACTCCAAGCGGCGGACCTTGGCGAAGGACAGGGTGGCTTTAAGGGCTCGTTCTGTCTCACTGGCCGCCCACAATCCTCGACTGGTCGTGGGAAGTCTGTCGTCTACCAGACCATCCTCATCTTCAATCATCTCCTCAAAGATAGCCGTCTGACCCTTTACGCTGCCCAGGACGAATTCAAAGTATAATACTTTACAATACGCTCTCATTTGTTAGCATTACTTAATGCATTATTTTACATTAACTAACTATGAGCAATATATCTTTATAGCCTTTGTCAACCTTTGCTATGTGTTAGTTAATAAAAATAGTTTATTCATTTTTAGTTCACAGTGAATATAGAAATTAACAGTAACTAAGGTAAATAAACGCAGTAGAAGTATTGTTCATTGTTAGGTAATGCTAACAAATGAAACCTCACTGTAAAGTGTTACCAAAAAAAGTTTACTGACGATACTTTCTGCATATAGTGTTTTAAAATAGTGTCTTCTGAAACCCATATGTCTTTTATTTGTTTAGATTACTTGGAATATAGTGCATTCAGTCATTTTGATACAACTTTTATGATACTTTAATCATGCTTTTTTGGAGGTTGACATTTATGGATGAAAGCAACATTCTGCTAAACATCTCCTTTGTGTTCTACAGAAGAAGAAAAATCTTGTTTTGAACGACATGAGGGTGAGTAAATGATGACAGAACTTTCATTTCTTGGTGAAATATAATACATTGCACAGGATCTAATGATCTATTGATTCAATGTGTATTATAACTTACGTGTGAGAGAAAAGTTTTGATTCGTAGTCCGTAAAAAGTTCATCAGCTTTGCAAAACACACAGCTATGGAACAAATATTAAAAGAACAGT